>NC_135706.1:11829777-12142277 GCF_964276395.1 Gasterosteus aculeatus
ACACAGACAGAGCCGCCCAGGCAGAGACAGCATGTCCACTTGTCAAATAGTAAAACTGAGGCACGAAATAAAAAAAGGTAAAAAAGTTTTTAAAAAAAAACTAGCATCACATTTAATGGGGCTGAAAAGGAAAACTTGAAATGTCGATGACGAATCTGATCCCCATATAGTTTGACTACATGTAACATGTGTCAGTTACCTTCCACGTGAGCGATCCTGTCCTCCACGTCGCGCCTCACCTCCTCCACCTCCTCCTTGTCGGATTCCCCCCAAGTGCCGGTGTGACTTCCTCCGGGCCCCCGGGGGCCTCCCCTGCGAGCCCTCCACGCCGCCCGCAGCTGCCGTACGAGAGCCGGAAGCTCCAGAGCCAGCGACAGGCCCCCGCAGCCGATAGGAGGCGTCCTCAGGGGACCCCAGAGGCCCGGGTGAGGAGGCTCGTCCGGACCCCGGAGCCCCTCCGGCACCGGCATCGTCTCTCCACAAGACAGATGTGGGGCAGATGTGTGACAAGCGGGTGTGCGATGGAATGACCGCCGAAGTAAAACGCGGCCGGTGGGGTTGGAAACTCGCGAAGGGGGACATGCACTGTGAAGGGACAGCGCAGGAGACAAGAAGTCAGGATGTAGGACAGGAGAGGGAAGGCTGCAGGGGGGCAGCGGGACGGGGCGGGGACACCGTGGGAGCGGAGTGATAGAAAACAAATAAAATTTAAAAAAAAGACACAGCGAGGACAAGAGACGGAAACGGGGAAAAGACTAGAACAAAAGAAGTGCGAGTCCGTCTCTGTCTCCTCTCTCTCCCGGAGTCTGCGTCCTCCCTCTGCCGCATTCTCTCTCCTCTCCGCCGGCTCCCTCGCGCCGGTGTTGTTGTTGTGGAGTGCGAGAAGCCCCGCCCCCCGCCCCTCCTCCTCCCCCCGCGTGCACGCGCGCTCCCTCACTCTTATACACGGAGAAATAGTTTGTGTGTTCACGGACACGCGCTCGTGGTCAGGTCAGTGGGGACAGACATACTTTCATACATTACTACAAAACAGTGTGACGCTACAAATAATTATTTATTTGAATTATTTAGCTGATTGTTTTACCTATAAAAATTTTTTTTACATATTATATTTGTCCAAAACCTGTTGACGCTCACGCAACAACAGTTTATAGATAATAGAGAAGACTTCTATAAGGCCGGACGGAAGAAACTTCTTCTTATTCTTTAAATTCTTAAGACTCTCCTGCAGCATCAATTGTGTTTGCAGGAAATCATGTGTAACATCAAGTAACATCACGGCAGACTCCAACTTATTTTATGTGAAGGGAAGTAAAACAATTTTGTTTTTAACAGTGAGTCACCCTTCACAAAGTCTTTACTGGCATAAAACAACCTCAGCGGGTTTATTTAGATTTATTTGGTCTGAAAATTGCTGTCGTGGAGACTTTCCAGCCTAAACACGACTATTTCTGATAGAAGCAGAATAACAAGACTTTGTGAGGCTCTCGGGAGATGTTTTTAAAACTGTCAGGTGCAAACAGAAAAGAAAATTTATTGTGAATATCACAAAGGCATCGAAGCTGGAGGTCCGGAGCCTCCCAATTCCAAGTGAAGCCTTAACATGCATTCCCTGTGGCTGAACTAAAACACGTCAATCAAAACGAACACAATCGGGTGAATGGAAGTAAAATAACGCCGCCGGTCTCTGCACGCAAGCATGAAGTATGTACGACTATAAGCTTTGGTTTTATTCACATAGAAAGGTCACATGACACCCACACACAACTCTTATTTTTGGATTGTGCTGAAGGATGCTACTGGTCACATGGTCTGGCAGGTCGCTGCAGAGAAGCGATTTAATGACATGCGTCTGTACATTTCTGCTTGTTTTGCGCGTATGCATGTGCACAGGGGAGTTTTAACGTTTGCCTCACACTTGCACAAAGTCAAGCACCTGTTCAAGCAACTGTTGAACAATCTTAACACAATTATGAGAAAAAGAAAATAACTTTTGCTGCGTTTCAAGGTCGGAGACTGTTTTGATAAACAGCTGCATTTTACAGATACTGCTTTAAAAACACGCCTGTATCGAGCACCACTTTTTATTCAACCATCCAACCACAGCGATGAGCCTCGCACGGGGCCAAAAGGTCAGCGGCAGTCCGTAGCACGTATCATTGTGCCTCTATGACTGTCTATTTACCACAATATAGCCTAATTAATAGACCTGTATTCAAAGCCTCACACCACATGTTCCATCAAACAAAAAAGTGCAACAAATAAAGTACTTTTTAAGGAATACAATGTGTCAACACATGACAAAAATAACAAAACATGAGGAGAGCTAGTCTGTGACGTTTAGCGTGAGAAATTGGATGTGTGGCGTGGGTGTGTGTGGCGTGAGTGTGTGTGTCACACGGTGAAACCGTGAGAGTTGGCAGACACTGCAGACCGCAAACAGATGTCGCTTCAGACCACAAGCAGATTCTGCTCACGCTGTGGTCTGCAGGGTCCGGTCTGCGGGGTCCGGTCTGCAGGCTGAACGCTGTAAATCTGTCAATACACTGGCGTGACACAACACACAAGGCCCGCTGTCACTAATCGCTGCAGCGTGTAAAAGAACACATCTTTCTAAACCATTTTACGACCTACCATATTTTAACTTCTTTAGAATCATTGACTTTTTTTCGCCTTAAGATATTTGGACGTTTGTTTCAAAACATTTTGGACCAAATATATTTTGACTTGATTGTCTTTGACAGTTTACAACCTATTTCTTTTTACAACCTAACATTATTTGATCTAGCATATCTTCAAAAAACATTTTATGATCTTTTATATTTTTTACATTGCATCCCATTTAAAGTTTAGTTTGTAAGATCAATTGACAAGATATTCTTCCTTTTGTAATAAAAACTGTGGGACACAATTGAATTTTTCAGTCTCAACTTTGAATATGTTAGGATTTGAAGCAGTAAAAGCACGCCTGGCAGTAAAAATTACAATATTAGTATTATGTTTATGATATTGACAACATAATATTATGTGATATGAGAAATATGATGTTATGTTAGTGATAATGTGGATAATAGTGGAGATGGTTGCGGATTTCCGGCGGAACAGAGCCCCACCCTCCCCCATCACCCTGTGTGACTCCCCCGTCACTATTGTGGATTCCTTCCGTTTCCTGGGCTCCATCATCACCCAGGACCTCAAGTGGGAGCTGAACATCAGCTCCATCACCAAGAAGGCTCAGCAGAGGTTGTTCTTCCTGAGGCAGCTGAAGAAACTCAACCTGCCAAAGACGATGATGGTGCACTTCTACACGGCCATCATCGAGTCCATCCTCTGCTCCTCCATCACCGTCTGGTACGCTGCAGCCACAGCCAAGGACAAGGGCAGGCTGCAGCGTGTCATCCGCTCTGCAGAGAGGGTGATCGGCTGCAATCTGCCGTCCCTGCAGGACTTGTTCGCTTCCAGGTCTCTGAAGCGAGCTAAAAAGATCGTGGCCGACCCCTCTCACCCCGGACATAAACTGTTTGTGCCCCTTCCATCGGGGAGGAGGCTGAGGTCCATCAGGACTAAGACCTCCCGCCACACCAACAGTTTCTTCCCGTCGGCAGTCGGGCTCATCAACAGAGCCCGGTCTCCCACTGACTGACTATAACATTCCACCGGTCACTCCCCTTCACACTGCACATGCCACTTTAACTGTAATTTATCACTTTGTAGTCACTCGTCACTTTGTTACTTGTTCGCTATAGTGCACTTTATGCTTAATATTTTTTTTTAACTTTTTAAATATTTTAAATTTGAACTTAACTTGTTTAACTTTAACTTTATTCCCTTGTTTTACACTAACCCATAGCCTTATTCTACTAACCCATTGCATTAGCATTTCATTTTACTTTATTTTATTACCCGTGCACTGCTGTCTTGTTGTCTATTGCAGTGTTTTTCAACCAGTGTGCCGCGAGAGGCTGTCAGGTGTGCCGTGAAAAAAATCATTTTTTACATACTGTCACTTCATTGGTGACAAAAAAAGAGCCAACTTGTGTGTGTGTGTGTGTGTGTGTGTGTGTGTGTGTGTGTGTGTGTGTGTCGTCGCGCTGTTGGTGGTATGAAGGCTCAATACTCCCCTCTGCCTGCGGGTGGCGGTACGCAGCGTAATTAATGGGCAGATTTGCTGAGGCGACCATTTAAAAAAGTGAGATTTAAGGCTGGCGCATGCTTCTGCGTCTGCGTCTCTGTCGTTGCGTCGACGCACTCATTTCAATTCGTGGTTCTGCGTGTGTTGCAGAGTAATTCACCCCCAGAACAACGGGCGGAGTGACGTGTTTTTGTTGAAGACGACCTAGAGAGTCACGTCTATTTATTTATTTGTTTGTTTATTTATCATATATTTTATTGCCCCGTGCATCGCCACTGCTGCTTTTCATCGCGGACACATTTGTCCCGTATTTTCCTCCACAACTTGGCGCACCTCTCGACCGGCAAACCGGCGTTTGCGGCGATCTCGCTCCGTGAACCAAACCCGCTTCTACAAGCCGCCAATGACGGCTTGTAGAAGCGCTCATATTTACGCATTTCTTCCGACAAAAGTTCTTAAATCTGATCCGTTTCTCTCGTAAACATTCTTCGTTTTAATAATGGCGCTATCGGGCTGTGAAAGCGGAAACGCGAGACTCCGTAAAGGACGCAGTTAGCGGAACGATCGCAGCCCGGTGCGCTGCGGGAGGCTTGCGTCGCAGAAAAATGTCTCGACACACGCAAGGACGCAAGGAGGTGTGAAAAGCGGCGCAAGGGACAACGCAGAAGCATAAACTAGGCTTAAGAGATACGTGGGCATAAAGCCTGTGCCATCTTGGCATTAGGATGATGTTACGTTTAATAAAACACAACAAATAGAACACGCGTTTCCCTGATTTCTTAGAGTACATTATGCTCATGCTGAAACTATGTTTGGGATTGATTTTCATATCATTTCCGGTTGTTGGTGTGCCGTGAGATTTTTTCTGTGTCTTAAGTGTGCCTTGACGCAAAAAAGGTTGAAAAACACCTGGTGATAACAGTAATGTGTTGTTATGACACATGATGGTGGATGACACGTTATGATGGTTTTATATGATAAATGTTGATTGAAGAAGCTTTGAGCCGAAGGTATAATCACTGAACGTGTTATTGATGAGGTTAAGAACTCGATGGGACAGCGATGGGTTCCGGATTGGTTCACGGGGTGGGGCCAGGGGGCAACAGGTGCTGATGCAATGATGGACAAGGTGGACGTCCAATCTGCGCCGAGCTACGTCACATCCCCCATAACAAATCCATCCCGACAAGCGGCAGATTCAACCGGAGTTCCTGACCGGGGCGGTAGGCATGTTTTGTAATTCTACTCGCGTCTATTAGTTACTAAATCCTTTGACTTCAACTTTAGACGGTAGTTTTTTTGTTGTTGTTCCTGCTTCGCCGCAGAGTTACGCACAAAGTGAATGCGGGGTCTACTTTTGACGCATCAAATCCGCGAGGCGTTCGAGACGCTTCGCCACCGTCCCGAATGATGACAGCAGCGCGCGGGCGAACCCAGCTGTGTCCGATACACTGTTGCATGCGGTATCGGTATCGGTATCGGTCGAACTTTATTATAAACCACGTTAGTACAAAGTTCCATAAAGTTGGACCGTACTAAGCCACGCCCCCCTGTGTTACCCGGATGGGTAAGGTGGTTCCCGTTGTGTGAGAGCGGCGTGAGACGTCCCGAAATCCCCACGACTCAAGCCATTTGATTGCGTGACCACGCGTGTGTCTTTTTTTCAGGAATATAAGGAAGGACCGAAATGGCGTCGGGCGAAGAAACAAACACCTCTGCGAGTTCGGCCGAAATACAAGTATGTGGTAAACTCTGTCAAAGTGCTGCAGTTTCGGAGCTTATTATTGTATCAAAATCAAATGTCCGCGTATTTACGGTGTGAACAGCTTCTCCGTGCTAGTTATACATGTTTCATTGATGCTTTAAAAGCTTTTCATGGCATTCTGTGCACGACTCCACCCTGCGTGATACCTTTTTGGTGACATTGCAGACGTCCGTCCAGTGTGTGGACAACGCGGACGGAGTTAACGGTGTAGTCGTCTATGGTGGTGAAACATTTGCTATGACCTCGGAGCCGGTAAGGGATGCCGTTCGGTTTGAGGTGCACAGGCCTAAACTATTCAAATAGTTGGTGTTAAATCAAAAGAAAAAACGATCCTGTGTGTGTTCCTCTCTCAGCATGGCCTGGATTCCTTTATAGAATGGAGCTGTGCGGATGGACAAGGCCCCTACAGGTTAGTTCAGCTAAGTGCTATACATTAAGAGAATATACAAGGAAACACGAGGCACAATAGGACATAAAAGACATATACATATAAAAGGGTTCAAATGAGCCCAAACCGATTAAATCCAATGCTGTAGTTTGCCATTTTCTAGTTGATTGAAGGTTTGAACTCCCCCCGTAACACCTGGAATATGTCTCCCTTGGGTTTCTAATAAAGACATCTTTAACAACTGGTTCATGTGAACCAACTCGCTTGGTGGACTCTGGCCTAATCCACTAACCTCTGTGTGCACCTGTTGACTGTAGTTCTGTGAGACCGTTCCAATTCCCGAGGATCACGAGGATGAGGCAACTGTACGGATGAGCATGTAAATTAGAGGCGCCGAGCTACAAGAAGAGTGATTTCTTTATGGCATTAATATAAACACCGTGATCTTGTATTTTCTTTTGTGTTTCCACAGAAAGAAGAATGAAGGACGCAAACACCTTTAATGTACATATGAAGCTATTACGTTTACCTAATGCCTTTTCTTTGTAACAAACACCGCTTGTTCCTCCCTCACTGAGAGAAAAACACTCGACTAGATCACGACTCTTTGCCGTACGGCTCCGAAATGGTGGCCCGAGCTCTCCGGTGACACCAGGACCGCAGAGAGCCTTCACATCTTCCGCCGCAAACCAAAGACACACCTCTTCAGACTTATTAAGTCGCTTTGGATAAAAGCGTCAGCTGAATGTAATGTAATATTTAAGGAATCACAGACATTGAATCAGCTCTGGGAAAACTGGCCTTGGATACTTTTAAAGAAACATATGAAATGATCATTACACACAATGAGGTGACTGATGTGGGAATGTGAATATTGAGCTAGTTATTCTTTAGATAACCAAAATGTTGAATATAAATAATATAAGAGATGTTCTTAGTAGTCTAACTACTTATTTATTACAGATGTAGTTACAAACATCAAACTGACATCATTTATTTATCAGTATAAAATGATATTGTATTTATAGAACTGTTTAAATAACTGAAAAATAAAAGACAAAACATATATGGGATGTAGTATCAGTTATTTGGCGCTCACATTTTCCTTCAATGTTCAGCAGCAGCTCAGCTGTTTGAGCGGACAAATAGAAGTAATGGTTTGTAAGACAGGATACGGCTTTTTTAAAGATATGATACAAGTTCTGCTTTACGTTGTAAATTATTGTGCTCACTACGTCATCCACTGCAGCAGCAAAGGTAAGACAAGTGGTACGAGAAGTGGATAATAAATAACTTCATAAATATTAAATATTAAGTAAAATATGTATATAATATTAAAAGGTACTTCTTTCTCCAAGTCAAAAGCCATTTACTCAGCGGTTGGTACAAAATGGACGCCGCTCATGTGACTCAACTAATCGCCGCGTCAGCTGTTTTGCAGTTTCAGCCTTCGACAGTCAAGTTGCAGTTTGCATCCACGTCCGTCCAAAATGCCGTCATTCAATTCGTCTTGGTGGCAACGGTCAAATCAAACTCAAACCAGACTTTGAAATATGCCTAAATTTCCAATTTGGTAGAGGGGAAAAAAAACCAACAAGACAACGGCAAGAAAATTGATCAGTGCGCTTTAACACTTTAATATACAATTAAAACAGTCTGAAAAAAGCTGTTGCATAGAATAGAGCCGCGTGAATCTCAGCACCCACTGTTCATTTCACTTGGTTGAGGTAAGAATTAAGCCCTCAGCAAAGTTACTTTAAGCAGGATGACAAAGCTCCAGTGCATACCTGCTTTTAATACATTAAAAAAAGATATTAACATCGGAATAACACTGAAAACACAAGACTCCATTCAACAAAAACAACCGAACCAAAATGCCTTTTCCAGCAACCGCTGTAACACAAACACACGTTCGAGCCTCCCAACAATAAGATACGTAACAGACACAAAAACACTTCGCTCATCGCGAGACACACACGCTTTCAACAACAAAGGAAAATAAAAATGAAGTGGAAGTTAGCTGCAGTAGTAGTTGGTCTGAGAGGCACATCCATGGGAAGCTGTGATTGGCTGTCTGACCGTTGTGGTCAGAGGTGGCGGCGCCCCTGACTGCGTCTGATTTTGGGAGGAGCCTGAAACACAGGAACCAGATTAGCTCGCCGGGCGACAAGAGGTGTGTAGTTAAAAGTTGTGCGTCTCCACGGGGGGAGTAGAGGGGGGGGGGGGGCACAAACCTTGGGCGTTTCCGGACTGCCGAACGGCGAGACCTCGAGTGAGTTTTCTTTATCGGAGGAGTTGTTGTGGCGATGCTGCGCAAACTTCCTCTTTAGCGCCTCGGCGATGAGCGCCGCCGGGTCACTCAGCAACGCTGGACCCCCCTTGCTGCGTCTCCGCCCGACTGGCGTGCCCCCCGGGGATCTACAGGGACGAGAAGGGAAAGCGTTGAAGCGGGCCGGATTCTGGGGACGTCCCTCCGCTCAATCCTGCGCCTCCTACTGCAGGCGTCAGCGGGATGATGCACAATATTTAACAATTATATTTGACTCCTGCTAATACGCATTAACTCGCTTTCACTGAAAACGAGAGCATTGTGCACTAAAAAGGACACAACGCGGTATATTTTAGGATATTCCTGTTGGCAAAGCCGAAATAAACACAGCCATGTCCTTCCGTCCCCAATGCCCACCTCTCCACTGAACGCAGCTTCACTTGGTTCAAGTCCTTGAGCACATCCAGCATGGACGGGAACCCTTTTGCCTTCAGGTCCTGGGGCGGAGCCTTGACCAGGTTGCGTTCGTTCCTCCTGCGCAGGCGGATCAGCTCTATTATAGACGGAGCCTCGGTGGAGGAGTCAGAGCAGGGAGGAGGAGGTGGTGGTGGTGGTGGTGGGGGAGCAGCACAGCGAGGCGTGGAGGTGCGAGCCGCCGGAAGCGTGGAAGACGTCGTGGGCGAGCCCGGGGTGCTGCGGGTCTCCGTCAGACCTAACGAGACGATGAAAGAGAACACAGAGCGGTCGACTCGCCGTGCTTGTGTATTTTGTGCAAAGAGGCCGAGTCGGCATAAAATAGGCGTGCAACCTGCGGCGGGGGCGGCAGTGACGATCATGGCTATCTGAGCTCGCAGTTTGAGCAGCTCGCTCTCCAGCGCTGTGATCTTCTTCAGAGCGTCCGAATCAGCCGATCCGCCTCCCCTCTGGGCTTTACCCTGGGCCCGTCCGGGGCATCTCAGCACATCCCCATTCGCAGCGTCTCGCTTCACTGGAGGTAAATGGTTCCTACGGAGACAATACATTAACATTTCCCCATCTAAAACAAATATTATGTCTCTGTTAACTGCAGAAAGATGATCCGATTCAGTGCTTTCTTCCCTCTACAGAGATCAGAGTACTCCTGCTTCAACATACCCATGTATCTACATGACCGCTGAATGAACTACTTATTAAGATAAGATAAGCTACTGTGGACTAAGACTTAATCATGCAGTCTCAGACACATTGCATTTGGTCAAATCCAGCGTTTTGCGGATTGAAGAACTAAATATTTAGTCACAAACTAACTATTTAGTCTCAAACTGCAGTGGCCAACATTGACCTGGCCGTGTTTGCATCGTGCCCGCTTGAGTCATCACCTGGTCTTGGCGAAGCTTTCCCCCTCATCCTCAAACACCCAGAGGACGTCAGCAAACGAGGGGATGGCCGGCGTCTCCGCGGTGGTGTCCACGTAACCGTTGGGCCTGTAGCCCAGCAGAGGGACCTAAGGACAACGCATAGACACGGTTTGCACGACCATCAAATACGTGGATGTCTTTGACGCGAGCCAGTTGTCCTGGTTATAAGCGGTCCTAACAAAAAGCACATACTTCCAGCCAGCGGCCGTGTCGACTTTGGAGCGGTAAAAACAAAATGTATGGTTTCACGTACTCTGTCAGAAAGTGGGACAGTACCTGAAAGTGCACGCGTGGTGTCGGCGTCAGTGGGAGGTTGGTCCCGATCATGCGCACAATGCTGCGATACTGGCCGCACAGCTGACTGTCCCACACCGGAACCAGCTACGAGCGAGACAGCACCCGCACAAACACAGCCTTGGTTAAAAATTGCACTCAACGGGTTCACTATTAGGGAGAAAAGGCGACACTGCCGGTGATACTTGGCACCGATAACAACAAAGAGCGTCTTTGAACTCACCATGTCAGGAGGCACTCCAAAGTACTCCAGGACGATGTGCAGCACGTCCAGAAAGTCCTCCACTAAAGACATCGGAGGGACTTTTGTTTGCTCGCACCAGCTGATGACGGCAAAGATCCTCTTTCTACTGACTGACTTGAAAGGCACCAAGTCACATGCTTTACACCTGGAAACAAACAACACAACAAAGTCACAACTTGAATCCCCGAAGACGACAAACCAAGCCACAAAGCTCAGTGTGGTTACGCACATCCATTCATACACGAAGAAGACAACTACAACAAACTAATGTAAGTTCTTATACCTCTGGGAGACTTGAAAAGAACTGGCTTCTATGTTTCACCGGCTCCGCTGCTGTAATGTTGTCTCAACGGGCCGCTCTTAAAATCGGATGAGACCTCAGCAGCTCACGTGGGACTCTGCAGTTAAAAGTCTTCTCTAAGAAAGAGAAAGTAGATCAACATGACCATAATATGTAATATAACCGAATGGTTTATGGGGGGGGGGGGGGGGGGGGGGACGCCAATCGTGAACCATGCACACCTGCCAACTGCCGTGGGACATTTATTCATTTAAAGTGTTTATTATAATAATACTTTCTGATTCTTAACAATCTTAATGTCTCTCGTTCGAACCCATTCAAGTAGCCTCCTGTATACTGAATTAGCTCAAATAAATCTCCATAGGCATTCAACTTAAATTATAATCCCCACCAAAAAAAACGAACGACAGTCTCTAAAACAAGTTGAATGCCAGAGAAAATGCAATCGAAACCTTTTCGGACGTCCTTCATCCAACTTTAATTGCACGAGCCTCTGCAGAGCATCGCTGAAGTCAATTTGTCACCTGGTTACAAAGCAGCGCTGCGGGAGGCGGTTGTCTCCCGCTGGATGCTGACTTGGCTGTTAAATGGTATTAACCTTTAAACCTTAAAGGAGTTCGCGGTTACGCGCTCGGGGCCACGCAGCGTTTCCTCCCGCAGAGCTGCACGGCTCATCACGAGTAAACCGCCGCAGCGACGCGCAAACGTGCGCGATGAAATAAAACATGTGCGTACTTACTGTGGACTTTTTCTTGTCAAACTGAGCATCGGTAGCTACGTTAGTTCCGATATCTTCATATTAACTATTAGCGTGAGCTGTAACTGCAGATAAACACCAAGAACTCGCAGCTTTGCTCTCAGCTCACGCGAACGGGAAGGAAGTCCATGTGAAGTCAAATAAAGCCGCAGTAGCGTCAAGCCCTCTGATTGGCTGTAGATGCGGAACTAGTGTGAGGAGCCAATAGGAGTCGGCGATGGTTCAGCGGAGGCAACGGCCGCTCGACCAATCCCTCGCCACTAAAACCGAGCACCAAATTTGTATTTTTGTACACGAGCTGCCGCTTGTCCCGGGTAGGAATACATCTTATAAACTTGATTTCACCACATCCATCGATCTTTACGGGTGTTCTAATAATACTTGGTGTTTGAATCATAATTATGTGTTCAAACAGTGCAACGGAACAAAAGTGTTTCGCTTTTAGCCGGATAGCTTCTTCACGGTTCGAGAGTAGTAAGCTAACGTTAGCATGTTTAGCTAGCCACGACGTTAACGCTCGCGCTGCGACTTGTAGAGAGAACGCAATTTAGAGAGAACGTTCATCACCGCACTGATTTGTCTGTTGTTGTTTTCTTTTTTTAAACTAACGACGTTGCCGTTGTCAGTTTCAGACCCGGTGGAGGAAACGAAGATGATGGATGCACTGTCAGTAGTGAGTCAGCTGCGGGACCTGGCCTCCGAGCCGCAGAACCGAGAGGTGATCGTCCAGGATCAGGGCTGTCTCCCCGGCCTGGTTCTCTTCCTGGACCACCAGAACCCGGACGTGCTACTTGCAACTCTTCAGGTGGGGGATGGAGGCCGGCCGGGCATGTTCTGTTTGTTTTTGTTTATTTGTTAATCCACTGTCCTCTCCTGCTGAATAGACGTTGAATGACCAGGACGTGTCCAACGCTTTCATGTATGTGCTGCATGTTTGAATACGTTTTTGTCACAATCTGTCCTCAGACGCTGCGCTACTTGGCTGAGTTGACCCCCAACATCTCCACCATGGCTAATGAACTGGGTATGATGGTGAGCTTGGAAAATCTAATTGGGAGGTGAGGTGATCATTTTTGTCTCCCCACTCGCCATTTATAATAACACTGTATAACTTCAGCAGTGGATCCAAATGATGTGAGCTTTTAGATAGAGATAGATAGATACTTTATTGATCCCTCGAGAGGGAAATTTTGGTGTCACGGCAGCATGTACAGGGATGAAATAGAATTAAGATACACATTATATACAATATAATAAGATAAAACATTTTAGATTATTAAATAAAATAAAATAAAAGAATAACCTTCATGAGCAATAATAATAATAATTTGTAAAAGGGGAAGAGGTAGAGCAGCAACATCACAAATGTATACTATCTGTTTAGTCACCCTAGAATTAGACCCCAAACCAGGCTGTCTTAAATATATTTTTTTCTCCATATAGGGACAGCTTGTCTGTTGACATCACTTCCTTGGCCAAAGAGCTGTTTGACATTCTGAGCGCGCCCGTGCCGCGCGTACCTGAGCGGCAGAGTAGGAAGAAGACTCAGTTCTTCATCAACTCTGCCCAGAAGAAGGCCAAGTCTGTCACGCTTCACATCCATGGGCTGGACAGCACTGTGAGTACGCAGCCAGAATCACACTCACACACACATCAAAACATCTGTAGTCATTATTATAAAACTCCGCCAGTTGCTGCTAACTAATGAGTTCTCCATCTCGTGTCAAGGACCAGCGAGGTTTGTGTGAGGAGGCTCTTCTAAAGGTCAAAGGAGTGATCAGCTTTACCTTCCAGATGGCCTCCAAGAGATGCACGGTCCGCATCCGATCCGACCTGCCCACCGAGGTAAAACACAAACCTCTCCAATCAGTGTCTGCTTAGGAAGCAACTGACCTGGTAAAATACGAATGTGTAGCCCTGTGGTTATATTCAACATTAGTATTATGGCGTTATCAAATCTGCACAAATGTGATGTACAAAAACAGTTAATCTGAGTCTTTTAATACTCGTCATCTCGTTTTTCATTTCCAGAGTCTGGCATCCGCCATTGCTGCCACTAAGGTATTGTCCGCTCAGCAGGTGGTAAAGAATGAGGCAGGAGTAGAGGTGAGCGCTGGTCATAGAGCACACGTTTTGGGGCTAGGGAGTGTTTTCACACCTAACTCCTAATGACTTCTCTCCATTCGTTTTCCTCAGGTTTTTATCCCTCTAAACCCGTCCGAAGTGGAGGTGCAGCAGAACTTGGCTCTTCCGGACTACCTCCCCGAGGAAGAGGAGAGCCCAAAGAGGGAGGTCGACCGAGCAATTTCCCGCACCACAGCGAAGGAGGATTCCAGCGGAAGCTGGCTCGGCTCCGCCGCCAGTTTCCTCACCAAAACATTCTACTGGTGAAGCTGGAGCGGTTTGGTTCTCTGCGACGCAAAGTCGTGCTCAAAGACTCCAACTGCTGTTTGTTACAGAAGAGGACATAAATGGGTGTTAGCACTGGCTTTGTGCGCACGGCCAACTTCAACAACTTCTTGTAATTACTAAAGTTATCAACTTTATTTGAATGGAGACACTTGATATTTTGTCTCTGGACTTTTTTTCTATCCATTTGATTTTCATTACATGTACATATTTTCTTATCCGTCGAACTGTCCATTTTCTCTCGCATGTAAAGTAGCACGTATGACTGTTGCCGTCTATACAGTTGGAAAACTGCTTTGTAGTTTTGGTTTATGCTAAAATAAATTCTTATTCAATTCTGTATTTCGGACCACGGGGGAGAAAATGATTGAAACACCAAATTGGTTAATCAATTCAAAGTTTTATTCACTTGCCAAACAGTACAGCTCAAAGATCTCGTCCCACAGCCTCTCGTGAAGTAAAGGGCTTGTTTGTTTTTCGAGCCTTCGTGGTCAGTCTTAGTAAAATATATCTGCTCTCAAACAATTTATAGGATATGTATAATATTATTTACAAGCAATTTATTTTAATAAGTCAAGAATAGAATTGTATGTACTTCTGGAAGAAACCAGCACCACATAACCAAGTTTCTTTCTCTTTTTGGTGGTACAAACCGGTGATTTTGGTTTCAGTGTTTTATGCTATTCCCCTTGTCTTTCATTCACAAAAAGTTGCTTTGACAGTTTTCATAAACTTCAAGCTGCTGACCAGAGTGTGCTGGGAATGCATGGCTTCATTTCAGCAAGGAAGACAAGTCACCTCTTTCTCCCTGTGATGCGGTAAGGCAAAGGAGCGTCAAAACAAACACATCAGATTATTTAAGATTAAACATCACCAACAAATGATTTTGTTTTGAGAAAATAAATAGTCCACCTCCAACACCGGCCGAGTTAGACGTGGCCGCCCACGTCTAATTCGATGGAGTAAATCTAAACGGTAAACAAATTAAAGGAAAGGGCAGGACTTAACGTCAAAGCAGATTCTTTTTTTTCCTAAATTCCTAACAGACATTACCGAGGACGACAAAGAATTACATTTCATCTGTACAGAATTGAAATAAAACTAAACAAAAACAATCAGTAGTTTACACCATAATTCTCAGTTGACAGTATTTTCATTTAACTTAAAGCACATTACTCCAGTGCCCCTGCCTCACCCCAATAATAACCTCTAGTCTTAAACAATGGACACAGCAAAAGTACATTACACTTCATGCACCGACATTATTCCTTTATCCCATTCCTTCTGTAACATTTCAATGGAAACATTGAAGATGTTTAGTTATGAGGCTCCAGTTAAAGAGTGCAAACGCGTTGATGAAACCTGGTTATTCGGAGCCTGTTGCGCAAGTTCCAGTTCAAACGACGATTACAATGTGTTGTACAGCAACAACAAAAAAAAAATCTCTTCAAGTATTGTGGCTGATCTCATTTTAGCGCACGCGCACACACACGGCTAGTTGTGACGGAGTTATTTTGGGAGATCTTTAGGAAATGGCCGCGGTGCTCTTCTGTCGGGGGAGGAAGTGAACCTCTGCAAGGCTCCGACTGCTGCTGCGAGTCCTTCCTTTGATTCAGTGCAACAGCGTCGGGGGAAACCTCTCTGAGGCCGTCTCACTTCACGTCTCTGTGGGTGTGGAATCATCTCGATCCAACGGGCGCATCAGGCAACATCTAAACAAAACAAGGGCAACAAAGACAACGGCTATGACGTAAAGAAAACACCAACACAGTTGTGATAAATATTACAGGTTGTCCACTAAGGAGAGTTGGTGGAGAAGAAGTGGTTTACTAGATATTATTGACCTGGTCCCTGATGCAATGAGATATCCTCTATTCCACTCAGAGGCTTTGTGAGACCGTTCTCCCTGAAGGCTAAAACAGGAACTCGCTCCTCCTGCTCCTCCTCTCCCTCAGGAGGAGACCACCTGGAATCGGAAGGCAGTACAATCACCTCTTCAAACTCCCCGTTCTCCCTGGAAAAACAGGATTGAAGGAAAGTGTCAACGGAATCACAGCCACCAGGGGCACAACGTATAGAAGAACAGAAGGCTTCTCTTGTATATTGGGTCTGCTGCAGCACCACCTCTGGTCGGGGCGGCTCAGCGCTGTGGCGTTGGACTCAGGTCGGTGGCCGCTGCCGTTGCTGTTGAGTGTCGGTGACGCCGCCGCCGCAGACGGACTTGGAGCGGCGGGAGTCACTGATGGCGAGAGAAAGATCAAAGTCAAACACGACGTCATGGGAACGGATGAAGTTGTAAACCTCCAGAGACATTACCTGCGTCGTCCCCGTTCCTGTTGGGAACAGCTTTCTACGGATGGAAAAGGACAAAAGCAGAATGAACCCGCATGTTCTCCGTGGTTAGTTAGACAACACATGTCCGTTTGGCCTTTACCTTCTCTGCCGTGTCTGAACGTCTCGTTCTCTTCATGATCTCCTCCAGACGCTGAAAGAAATAAGCTTTTACGCGCACTGCACATGAGGAAGATTCCTTCACAGTTGTTACAGTTGTTTGTGTGTGAACCTTTTTACGCTCCAAGCGCTCGGCCTCCGCCTTCTGGAAGTGTTTCTCTCTCTCCAGTCTCACCCGCTCCGCCTCTTCTTTCTGCCGAGACTCTTCCTCCTCTTTCTAACAAACACAAACAGCCACAGAGTTTTATTTTATTGTTGCATCCACAGACGTGCACTCAAGAGTCCGCTCGGAGACGTTCTCTCACCTGCTTCTGGAGTCTCTCTGCCTCCTCTCTCTCTCGCTGAAGCCTCTCCTCCTCCACCTTTTTTTCCACCTTCCTCTCCTCCTCCTCTTTCCTTCTGGTCTCCTCCGCCTGAAGCTGAGCCTCCTCCTCTCGCTTCGCCCGCTCCTCGGCCTTACGGCGAGCCATCTCCTCTTGCGCCAACCTGCACAAACACCCGAGGGGGTCACATTCGAGGACGCGCGTGCACCTTCGGAGGTCGTAGCGAGATCAGCGGCCAGCTTACCTCCTCTGCTCCTCCTGTTGCTTTCGCTCCTCTTCCTCCCTCTCTCTCTGCTCGCGGGCCAGGCGCCGATTCTCGGCCAGGATCCGGCTCGCCTCCTCTGGGTCTGTGGTGCCTGCTGAGGGCTTGTGGGCTGGTGGACTGCAAGCGCTCTCTGGAAGGCATCGTAGATGAGAATTTGAACCTGGGAATCTGGTTAAAAAAAATGGTGAAGTGGATTTGAAAAGGGGGGCAACTGACCGCTGGCTGCTGTAGCGGCCTGTTCACTACTGGTCCTGTTCTGACCCAGCGGCTGAAGCCGAGGCTGAAGAGGACTGAGAACCTGCTCGGCTTCCTCCTCTTTAGGGGCTTTGGTGGGTTGGGGGCTCTCTGGCGTGGCCCTGAAAGGACGGAGATTTCCAGGGTCATCTGCCCCCGGAGACTTAAGCAGCTTGGGAGTTGGGGGTCGCCCAGGTGACTTTTGTGGAGGCCTGTGTGCAGGAACAAAAGCTCTTACATTTTTTTTTTTTGATGTTTACTTACAAAACCTTATTGTACACTCACCAGGCGGCTGCTAGTCGTCCACGAGTCCAATTTGTTCCGATTCAAACTCATTTTGTCATGCATCAATGTTGGGTTCTCCTACCTGCCAGGTGAGGGCGCTGTCCCTTTTCTGCTCTTCTTGCCTGGAGAAGAGGAGCGCTTTCTGGGGGGCAGAGTGAAAATAGGAGCCAAGGGTAGTGACAGGTTGCTCCATGACTTCCTGACGTGGTCACTGTCCTTCTGCTGCTGTTCCAGGAGATGGAGGGGAAAAAATGAGTTAAATAAATCCTTATTTAGTACGGCCAGGATATTAGAACCCAGGTGAGAGAGTGGATGAGTGGTATCACTCATACGTTGGATTGTGTCTGGATTATGAACATGTTTGGTGTACATGTATGAGGTTGTCTACAGGTCCCTGTGTGGAATAAATAGTACATAAGATGTCCTAAGACTGTAATGGTATAAGCTGCGACACAGCAGGAGACAGATGGACAGCGTGTACCGCATTATGTGTGTCTGTGTGTGTTTGTGTGTGTGTGTGAGGACCACAAACACACAGTGAGCGACTGAGCTGTGCATTCGTCGGAGTCAACATCACATTAACATTATCAGAGCAAACAGACTCTAATGAGAGCGTCACATTAGGAAAAATCGACCTTCACCCTAGGTTTGGTCAAAATTGCCACCCCTCACGACTCGTAGATGTTCAGTCCAAGACACGTGCAGGCCGATGACGCGACCCACCTGTGTGGTGCCGGCGGTCCTCCTGCGAGCGGTCGTGGTGGACGACGAGACGGCCCCCTTGCCGAGGCTCCTCTCCTGGCTGCGGCAGTGAGGAAGCGGCTGGGCCTGCAGGGCTTTGAAGGACATGGAGCCCATGGGGTGGCAGGACACTGAGCGAGGACAAACAGGCATGGCTACGGTGATGCACCGGTGGGGGGGCGTGAGTTTCGGAGCGTTACGGGGGAAGGCGCGGACGAAGCGGGGGCGGTGCCAGGGGTTTGATGGGCAAGAGTTTGATAAACGGGAGCAAGGCGATAGGAAGGAGAGGAAGGAACGAGAAGGATGTCACATAGAGACAAGGCAAGGGAGGACCAGGGGAGGAATGAAAAGAAGAGGTTTGGTTGAAACGGAGAAGAAGAGAAAGAAGGCATTAGCGCTGCTGGTAGGAAGCACAACTATGCTGTTAGGCTTTTAAAAGAAGCATTTAGTAAGACCAGGTTAGAGAGTGAGAAGAAGAGAGAATATGACAACTTGTAAAACCACAGCGCTGTAGGGAAAACGTTCCATTGACTCAGTCTACGGGTTAAGGTTAGGAGGAGTGTAAAATCTAGTTACTACAAAGTACCAGCAGCAAGTATGAATGCAGAGAAATGCACCTTCACACAGTGTAGGTAATGTCTATTGTATAAAAGTGTGCAGAGTAAAAGAAGATGCGTTGTGTGCGGGTCAATTCGAGGAGTTGTTGTGTGCGAGTGTTACCCACACAAACTGTCTAAAGCCACTGTCGCTATGGTAACAGTGGGAGAGAATGAATGGCATCAAGAGGAGAATACTTCTGAAACAGCTAACAGCTAATGTGTGTGTGTGTGTGTGTGTGTGTGTGTGAGAGCTCTGAGTGCCTTATACAGGCTGGTGTAGGACGTTTCAGACGGTATAATGCTTTAAGTCTCGCCAAATCTGATTAACATTCAAAACCGTTCGGTTCAAGATGCCAAAACAGAACGAGCGTAAATACTTCCAACACTAACAAATGCTTTCCCTCACTACGGACCATGAGGTCTGGGAGGGGGTCTCACATGCCGGATCCGTGTGTGTGTGTGTGTGTATTACCGGTTTGCTCTCCAGACAGACTCGTGGCACTGCGGCTCCGAGCCAAGTAGGAGTGCGTCGGCTGCTGCAGGCGGTTCACCACGTTGCTCTCCCATGGCGTCAACGGAAGACGGCGCAGGCCTGAGCGCACATAGAGATAAAACATGAGGCTTGATAACGACTTAAAGTATCAACCGCCCACTGATTAGCCTCAGCTATCAGTCAAAGCATATTATAAACTATGCATTTGCTGCTCATTTCTTCCTTCGCACTGCAGTGTAGGCGGGGGGCTTAAGTGAAGTTATATGCATGCACAGGCTGATACGTCACTCCTACACCTGCATGCACCAGTTTGTTAGTTGAGACGAGGCGGTAAACAACCTGGAGTGAAGCGCAGACCAAGAGCATTCATTTAAACAGCGGGGAACAAAGGACATCTGCATTTGAAGAAATGTTTTTAAATGTTTCAGGAAATAACTAATAACACAATTCAAGTTTATTTTTGTGCCATGCAGTCACTGATACTTCGGTAGGAGTGTTGGCATATTGTGCCTAATGTACAGCCTATTAAGCCAAAGTGGACAATTAAACGATTAATAGACCTCCACGATAATCTGATTTGCTACTTAAAGACAAAGGACAGTTCATCAGACAAAACATGCAGCACCGCTCGTCTTGGTAACGAAGCAGAGCACAAGGTAGCCGGTGTCAAGGTGAGGGGCAACGATACAGCTGGGCTGGAAACGGCGTAGAGGAACCAAAGTCTCTAATCTACACGTCATTGTAATCAAAACACGCGATGGTTTCAGAGTTCATAACATTTTTTGTTAATAATGTTTTCTCTAATTTTTGGTTGTTCATTTCTTCAGGGAAAAAACCCAGAAACCTTCCAACAAAAACAAAAGGATTATCCGACGGAGGATTAGAGAAAGGGGTCACGCTAAAACGAGAAGGGGGGGGAACTTGATCACAGAAGCGTTAACGCATGCACATGTATAATACATGCCATGTGATAATCGCATTGGAAATATTGCACATCGTACTATATCCAGGTTTAATTTTGCAGGGCATTCCTCAACAGTTTCCAGCCCATGATCTTTTTGCTTTGCAACATACAAGTAGTTTGTAACATATAGTAGGGAGGCACCAGGCTGCAAAAGGTTCCCAGAAAACACCTGTGTTTTTGTGTTGGGTGGTCTTTCCCTGGTGGAGTCGGGGTTTGGACTGAGATTTACTAATGACAGGAGACGAGGTGGTTCTCATCTGTAAACCTGTCAGCGACAGAGAATACAGGGTCCAAGGTTTGAATAAAAATAACTACATTGGATCAATACGTTCCCTTATCTGTCCGTTGACTATGAACACACAGCGAGCAGCGTGTTAGATTAACCCGGCATGAAGGAAACAAGCAAAAACCGCTACCGAAAGACAAGGAAAACAAATATAATCCACCAGACTGATTACATTATAGGTTTCTTTAAAGCCTTGTGTGTAAAGAACGTCAAACCAAAAGGATAACTTAAGAGTACAAATATGGGAGTGCTGCTACTCTTTTCATCCAATTCTCCATTCAAAAAAGTGCACCGGTCACCACAACACACGGCATAATTCACAGACAAAGGCAGAAGATACTGTGATAAATCATCTTGGTTTTGTGTGTTCATGATCGTTTGCGTTACCTCGGTCCGGTGAGTGTAGGAGTGTAGCAGAGGAGTAGGACAGGCGCTTGGTAAAAACGGGGTCTGGGTGTTTGGATAAATTCATTGTGGAAACTGACCGCCTGTCGGCATCTGGAAACAAAGAAAAACACGATAAAAGCAAATTCATTAGAGTTTGAAAAGGTGGGAAGAAAGGGAGAGCTGAAGCTACCAATCTCTCTATGAGGGGTCATTCTAGTCTATTCTAGTTAACCAGGTTAGACATGAAAACAAAAACTAAAAATGTCGCTAAAAGGGAATAAATGTTAGAAAATGAATTAATGCTATATGGGTCATATGTCATCTAAATATGGAGCTATAATGGTTTGAATGCACAACACAGTGTCCTGTTTAAAAACAAGATATCTACATGCAAATAAACCAACAAGCTACTCAATGCTATTCCCAACGGCCTACTTTCACACTAACGCCAGTGCTGGAGCCAGCGGTCCAACACTGGCTGCCTAACTGACGCGGTGCTTTAATATTCACATTGGGAGGTCATTCCGTATCTGCGGTAGGGACTGAAAGCACCCTGCATGTGCTCCAGTCCAGCAAGGTCGAGTGGACAGAGGAAAGCCGACTCGACAAAACCTGGACCAGGAGGGGAGAGGACAATGGCAGAGACACAAAAGAGCAGAGGAGGTAAATCAGAGAGCGAGGGTAAGAGAGAGAGAGAGTGAGAGAGGAAGTGAGAGAGCGTTTCAGAATGAGAGAATGAGAGAGTGAGAGGGGGAGAGGGAGGGGCAGAGCAGCGTGTGAGTCAGCGGTAACAACAGAGGCCAGCGGATCTGCAGAGTTCAAATATACACATGGCAGAACAATACTGACACGCAGAGCCAGGCAGACATATGCACGCAAGAGACATCGGACATCATGGAGACGAGATTACAAGAGTGTCCAATGAACCGGGGAACACGGAGCACCCTTCGTGTTGCGGGTAGTGTGTGGTGGGAAAGTACCGGCCGGCGCGCTGGGAGTGTTTGTCTGCAGCGCCCCTCCCCAGGACCAGCGGACGGGCTTCGGTCTGGTTCTCTGGCTCCTCTCCAGCGTGCGACGGATCACCGCCTCATGACGAGTCTTTGGTCACGAAAACAACAACAACAGCTTTTGATTAATACAAACAAACAAGAAACACACACCAACACCCTGACATGAAACCTGCTGCTGCACGAAGGAAGCAATGCTGCTGTGAATGGACACATGTGGCGTGTTATGTCTGAACTACAATTGTGTAGCGTGTTTTGGGCAACACAAGTTGCACAAATACCTGGAAGAGACAATCTTCTCCCTTTTCAAAGCAGCAGTGAGACAGTATTTTAAGGCGAGGCCTTTCGTCTTATCTCATCTCACCTCACCTGTTCTTCTCACATGTCATCTCCAGCCACACCTTAAATGTTTCATTCTAAAGCGCTTTTAGACTTCTGAAATCAAAACTTGACAGCATCCTTTAAGAAACCCAAGGGGGACATTGCAGCCAGCTACGTGTTTCCCCACAGTGCCGTAGGAGTAACACGTTGATATTAGCTACGGTTAGGAGATAGGAGTGAAGTTCAAACTCCAGATAACTAAAGAGGGAAGGGCCAAGCAGCGGGTAAATGGTTCACTAGAAACTGAAACGCATCTGCCGGTTTACGTGGAGCATGTTGTGTTTCATGTTGCGGTGAAGCCGATTGTGATGCACCGGTGTGTACAGAACCACGAGCGTCACACCTGGTCTTCCTCCAGTTTCTGCCGTCGCTTCTCCTCCACGGCAGCCCGCTTCCTGTCCTCCTTCACCCTCTGCTCCTCCAGCCTCCTCCGCCTCTCCTCCACCTGCTTCTCATAGTGCAGCCTGGCTCGCTCCTCTCGCCCCTGCCACTGGGCCTCCTTGGCAGCTGCGGCACACACAAGCAAACACGGACTCAGTTCATAGTGATTTGATGCGCCGCGCAGTAGCGTGTGGCTGGTACAAACACGCACGCACACACACGCGCGCACGTGCTTGCAGTGGGACGGGTCAGCTGGAGATCATGTGACAAGGCTTTAGCTCTCAACACAAAGAAAATCCCCGTGCCCCTCAGCCGGGGCCGGAGGCATAAACACTGTACAACACCATGAAAACAAACACTTCAGCGGCATGAAACATACACAGCCACTGGCCCTCCGACCCATCTGTTGTGATGCGTCACTCACACACGCTTACAAAAATCTCATTCAAAACACAGGCTTCCCCAAACCCCGCACCGTGGCACAGGGTTTGGGGAAGCTTGCGTTTTGAATGCGTGATGTAACATGGGTGCCACGGCAACAGCCTGGCTTCAGCCCTCGACTTTATGTAACACCCAGAGAAACGGGTGCTTCACCACGGCACCGGCCGAGGTCAGTCAGGAATCGTAGCGGGGAAACACCGAAAAGAAGGGGAGGGCCGCACTAATGTGCAGTCCACACACACACACACACACACACACACACACAGTGGAAGAATACACACCATTCTGCTTCTCACGCTCCTCCCGGCGCTCACGGGCTAACCTCTGTCTCTCGTCGATCTTGTTGAAGAGCAACGAGTCTGCAACGCAAACAACTGTTAAACATCAGAATTGAGAAAAGCAACCCTTTGATATCTCTCCATAACGGACTCAACGTGTGAAAAGGTTTCCTTCGCAGGCCTGCAGGACTTACCCGTTTTGGGGGCAGCATTGTTACTGGGGCTGGTGCTGGTGGTTGTGTGAGTCGGGGTGGGGGTCAAGGTGGGAGTGTAGGTCTGCCCGGAGCCCGAGGAGCCGGGCCGGGTGCCTGAAGACGATCGGCCATCCTCTGATATGTACTGTGAGTAAGACGCTGGGGAGGGAGAGAAACCAGACAAGTGTCGATAACCAAACCTCAGCACGACAGAGACACCGAGAGGGAAAAGAAGAGACGGAGGACGATATAACGTTAGGTAGATCCACCAGAGGAAAGGTTTTGTACATCCGCATTTCTCCAAAACTGTGATAGAGTTACATTTATCTCCATCCATCATCAAATCAAAGACAGGTTGCTCTAGTGTTTCCATAACAAACCGCTTTTAACACACGTCAGACATACAGAGCCCGGGAGTGACCAAGGACAAAAATACCTGCTTCACGTACATCCACGGCCGGTAACAACAAAGGTTTCCAGCGCCGTTAAATTGTCCAACAATGAATTCAACAGCAACCACCAAGTGAGCTTTATTTCCCCGACAATCTGCAAGCGCACAATAATCCCTTACAAATCAAGTGCTGTCAACACGTCCTTTATAAAGCTGTATCAAGACAATTGCCTAAGGTGGCGGCTGGCTTGAATCACACCGCTAGCATGCTTTAATTATAATTATTAGGTTGTGCTCACAAATTCATAAAAAAATGAGGGAACAATTTAATTACCTGCAGTGACAGCTTGCGTCTTGGATGTTTCCCGCCTTGTGAGTCTGTGTGTGCGTGTGTTGTGCTATCATGGTAAAATGTATGACACGATTCGCCACAGAAGCGACTTTCAGTATTCGACCAGGTGTTTATATTTCGGTCACTGTGGCAGCAGCATGAGAAGAAGCAGTCAGCGAACCTTACCGCTGCGTAGTTGAGATCAAAATGAAGACAGGAGCATCTATTCGATGGGTTTAATTTTATACGGTTTGACAGGGAAGATTAATGAAAACATTTCCGTAAATGCGCCAAATTTATCTTCTTCTATAGTCTCAAACAGGACAGAAAGGAAACTAAATGAACAAAACTGTCTCCCTGCACACAGTCAGGCTCAGGGTGACTCAGCACTTCCAGGTCAGGCCCCCCGGCCACAGACACCAGGCTTAACTGGGCCTTTCATACACAAACAGATGAGCCTGTCCCAAATGTTCAAACAAACACATTCGAGATAAAAAAAAAAAAAGGTGGGATACTAAAAGAACTAAGAACTTGAATTAGCGTACCGACAGACTGGGTGAACACACTAATCTTATTCTTCTCCACGTGGTTTCTTTATCTCTTTGCTTCAACGACCTGTTCAGTGGGGTAATTAATTCATAATGCCGGTGAAAAGGCAAGTCTCAGATCTCCCTGGTGAAGAGGCTTTATTGTATTTTCCATTTAAAATAACTTAAAAATTGAAAGTGCAACTACTCATAATTCAATAATTCTACCATTCACAAAGGACACGCTGGACAGAGGTGTGAGGTCATCGCTGCAGAAGCATTGTATTTTGCAGTCTATGAGGCTTCCACGCAGGTGTGTGCCCAAGTATGAACAGGTCTACACTGCCTCTGGTGCAGCACTATTTAAACTAGTTACATAATGGCTATTGTGACAGGAAAGGCTGTGCACGGCCCGGTTACAGCAATGTCTAGTCAATGAATGTATTCCTCCCACTTGAGGTCATTCGCCTTTAGCAAATGATTAGCGGAGAACAATGTCCTGGAGGCAAATACTACACCATGCACCATGAGCAATGTCCACCCAGAGGACACATGAATCGGGAAGACATGAAGGAGCTCTTTCTATTTGAGGAAGTTAACTTCTAGCGACTGCGTGAGTGGGACGCTACACAATAACCCGGTGGTGACAACCTCAGAGAAACTGTGCGTACACATGATTAACGGGGAGGAAAAGAAATGACGGGTCTTTATTAAAACACAATCCAGTACAGTAGGTCTGCGTGGCTCTTACCATCTCTTAATTTGACTAACATGTCCACTGGTGTGTTAGCACTGGCAAACGTGGCCTTCTTTGATGGAGCAGTACACAATACACACCAATGTGAGTCAACCTAAAACACTGTCAGGCCGGGCCCTTCTTTGACAAGTAATAAATGTCATTGGATGTGGTTTTGCATAGTTTACCAGTCAGAGCCAAATAAACAAATGTAAAACTATGAAATGGGATCATCCTCAGAGGTCCGGCGAGGTCAACGTTGCAGGGCAGCAGAGTTTCAACTTAAAACACATATTTTTAAGTGGTTGACTGGAAAAAAATAATGGTCATATATATCTATATATAGATCTATATAAGACATGAGCGCTGTGAATGCAAGCCACACATTCCAAATGAATCGCTTACATAACCGGACATTTCTACACTTCTCACTCATCTTCATTCACGTCCTACTGTTTTTTTTTTGCAGCAAAGGCAAAATGGCGTATTTATGACCAAACAACGCAGTAGTTCATTGTCTCGGATTACACCATGCCACGCAGTGCTCAGCTCAATATGCTTCACTTATTTACGGTGCAGTTTGATTCCGTCTGCTGCCTCTCCCAGCCTCGTTCCTCTGTTGCTGAGGTCACTAAAACGAACCTCATTAGCAGAAAGAACAACTGCTTGCATGCACCAGGCAGTAAACCCCCCCCTGAACTTCTTCTCGCTGCTGGAGGACCGAGTCATAACAAAACTGTCCCGTTGCTGACAGAACTCGGCGTACTCGTGTTCATTCTCAGCCTGCGCCCATTTGTCAGTGGAGCACAAGTCCATGACGTTACCTGGAGTTTGGTGCATGATGCCAGGATGTGACCTGCTGAAGCCCAAGCTAGAGCCACAGTCCTACAAGTCAGATCGGAGGGCCAGGAACAACGTTCCTGCTTCCTGTAAACATCCCACACAGTGGAAGATAAGCTCCGATCCGAAGTCCATGGCACGGCGAGTAGGTGGAAGGAAAAAGCAAAAAGAAGAAATTCCCAATAACTGAAAAGGGGACCAGGCAAAATATTATTTTTTCAAAATGAAAAAGAGAAAGCAGGGAGAGAGAATGAGAGAGAGGGGTCAGCTCTGGTCAGCGTGACTGTGATCGAGAGCCGGCTTTGACCACGAGACAGGTTGTGACTGTCCAACCCCCGTCCTTTTGTCCATGTGTGCAAAAGAGACAGAGAGTGAGACATAGGGAGAGTGTGACTGTTTAATCTGCCCCACCCTCACTCAGTGCTGGAGTGTGTGTGTGTGTGCGTAACTCTCCCCACCCCCAATCTATCTGCATCGGCAGCCGGATTAAACGGTCACAGATAGCGATTAATGTTGGGCTGAGCGGGCCAGCGGGTGGCAGGCGAGCACGCTGTGTGCCTCGAGCCTCCCCTGCAACCTGAGAGGATTAGCCCGCTGCTAACGCTAAGCTAAACGCTAAGCTCCAGCCGACAGACACCCCCCCTCTCCCCACCGCCCCCCAGGACAGGCCATCGGGCCTTTGGACACCAGGTGCCTTCAGAGGTTTGCTATGCATCCGCTGCACGTGGCAGGTACAGGTTTCCGCTCAGATGACAGGAAAGATGCAGTGATATGCTGTTGGTGTTTTCATTTTGTGGTTTCTTATTCTGTGATTGTTGTGATGTTATCACAAACTTTTCATTGGTGGATTCGTTTCCAGATGAAATGGGACGACCATGACATGTCATTAAGAATCACAAAAAAAAAAAAAAAAAGAAGACACTCAACATACCAAAACACACGTCAACTAACGTCCATCAAAACTCCATCTGCACAAACCTCCATAACACATCAACAGTTTGTATTGTTCATTTTTATGTAGGAGTACTAAAGGCTGCCCTATTGATAACTTAAAGGTCGGCTAAGCTTGGTCTTGCATGTCTTGATGAGTGAAGGCATGCGTAAATGTATGCTGACTTTTTGTACAAGCATAATAGCACTGGGCATATTTGAAAAGATCATATCAGAGCAGGTCTGTCATTGCACAATACAGAAAATACTCAAACTACTTGACAGTTACCGGACTTCACTTTGAGATTGTGCTCGCTGCACAATACTCTCTCGTCTCCTCTGCTCTATTATTTATGGTTTAAGTAGGATGCACACGCTTTCCCCAAGAGAACAGTAAAAGCCTCGGTAGGAGAATCATGTCTCACTAAAAGGAAATGCAATCAACTTACTGTGTGTGCGGGTTGTTTGTTTTATCCCATGTAGCCGTTACAAAGACAACCACTTTAATTCTGAGGATAATCACAATGGTGCATCTGCACACCTTTACAGCACTGCTGACTTAACCTTGTTTCCACGTTATTGGTTTCAAGGGTTGTATTGTGGTGCAGAATCAGTCTGTAATGCAACAATACCCATAAACACACTGGCCATAGCCTCTTTCGCTTTAGTTCACTACCAAAAATGGATTTCCTGAAACCAACATTTCCTGGAAATACGACACAACAGGTCTGTCAACAGTGACTGAAAACCTATGTAAGAAAATTAACAGCAAAGCAAATCTTCCGCGGTCACACGATTGAAGCTCTGGACTAAAGCCAGAGAGGAGAAGTTCCCTAACAAGTTTGCAGGCTCACAGACGCACGCTGTTCTGACTGATGCATTACAATGTACACGTATGAAGTAGACTGCGCTGTCACTCCCACCTGCTGCCCTTGTGTGGACTCACTATTGCCATGTCAGCTGGTTTACACACACACACGCACACACACGCACACACACACACACACACACACACACACACACACACGTCTCCAAATTGCTGAGAATGATGGGTGGGGAGGACTTTTCGTCTACGTGGTTAAACCACACAAACACACTTATCAAATACACTTGCTTTATACACTGAATTGAATTGCGCTCACGCTGTATAAAGTACCACAGCCTGTACGATCCATTACGTTGGCTACTTGAAACCCCCGTCAGTTTCCCTCCGTACCTCTTGTCTTCCTCCTGCAAGCATCTCTCCGTCTCTGTCCTTCCTCTTCCTCGGTGATGGTGAAAAGTGCCGGGATGGCGGAGCGGCTGCCTCCCTGCCTCAGCTTCCACTTGCCCCGCGTGCACCCACCTCCTCCTCCTCCTCCTCCTTTATCTCGCCCTTTACTATCTGGCATCGCTTGCTAACCCTTGAGCCCCTGGCTACCTCGCTGTGCCCCTGCCCATCCCACCCTGCAGTGGGGGAGGGAGGCAGGCTGGTGCTGGACGGGGGGGGGTCACCCCTAAAAGCGCTCTTCGTGGGGAAGACGTAGACGGCTAACAGCTACTGCTAACAGTTAGTTCCTCTGGATGTGCATTGCTGCTCTGAGCCAGAGACAACGAGGGAGACAGAAGAGAAGAAATGAAGAAATGTGACGGATGAGAGAAAAAACGCAGACGGTTCAAGAAGGTTTAAAGGACAAAGTTTGGTGAGATGATGAGGGAGAGCAGGAAAGAGAGACAAACAGCTGCCTACTGTGCCAAACAGAGAGACGGAGCGTGCAGCAGAGTCCGAGGATGGCTTAGAAAAGAAGACTTAATCCACAAGACCGGCTCGGTCGGAAGCTGGAAAGATTGCAATGCCCTCGACTCCTCAAGAGATGCTGCTGCTGTCACTACTCTTACTGCCGCCCCCTTGACTCTCTTGCTGGGCCTTTTCTGCAAAATGCAAACTTGTCAGAGGAATCACATCACATAGGTGAACACACACACGCACACACACACACACACACACACACACAGGTAACAGAGTGCAGCAGGGCCTTTAAAATATTCAGTGCAAATCCAGCAGTGGAAGGTGAGCCGGTACCGGTAAAGAGTTTCCCTGACAACCACCGCACATGGACCAACGATGCAGTGGTAGAGTGGAAGCGAGAGAGCAGTGCACACTTTACACTCACACACACAACTACGGATGCACGTCTATGCACACACCAAAGCAAATTATGCAGTGCTGGAGCGGCCTCTGTGGAAGGGGTGTGCTCATAGAGCACATGGTATGTGACCCCGCCCCGTTCTCAACCTTAAAGCGCCATCAACCATTCGACATTACGCAGTACAGTAAATATGCAAATCTTAGCTGGCTCGTTTCTGGAACAGATATACACAGAAGTAGGAATGTGCAGATCAAATGAAATATCTGAGCAGCAATAACAGACAGTATGTGGTTTCACTTTCATTCCATACACTGTCACTGATAATATTCTGGAAATTAAAGACGGCAAAGAGAAGATTTGCTGAGCATTTGGACGCTTGCACACACCCACCGTATAGCAGGTGCTGTGAAAGGGAGGGATGAATAAAAGGGCCATTGATAAAACATATTGCAGACCACTAACAGTGCAAACATCAGTCTAAGCATCATTGTGTCCTGTACTTACACAGGCTGAGCCCACATCCACCAAGGAAAATAGACACACACACACACATCCACACAGATTAAAGCAACCAGACGGCTTGAAATCCTCCTCAAAAATACTGTGCAGAGCAACAAAACGATTAGACACGAGCACTGACGCCCAGAGTGCAATTAAGTCCCGCCCACTTTTCACTGCTCTCCATTGACTTTATACTGTGGCTCCTGCCTTCTTGGCCGTTTCCTCTGCCAGCAAAAACACTGAAAAATGCAGGGAGGTGCACGGTAATTAACCCAGAACCAAGGTCTCATTAGTGGACGGCCCAATAAACTACAAATAATACATGAGGCATCAGCAGGAACAATGAGAGCTCCGGGCGATCCTGACAGGGTGCCAAAAGTAGGTGGAGAAAGAATGCTTTGACAGTACGCAATGTTACTATTGTAGTTACCTTAGCTGACCATATCTGCTCGCTAACTACCAACTTCCATGATCATCTTAGCCATAGTAGACATGCGGTGCTACAATCATAAAACTTGAAGATATCTAATGCATTTTGTTACGTTTCCAACCTTGGTTCCAGTGAGCGTACTTTTTGGAGTATCATTTGTTGCTCCCTTGGCCTTAATTAAATGACTCATTCAGAGTAGAGTATTTAGCAGACATACGGTTTAACATCTACGGCGAGCCTCTACAGTATCATATAAAGACATTCACTCGCTGCCTCATCGCCTTAGGGTGCACACTGCTGTGCAACTGCACATTCATGAGAAAGCAATCTGATCTTTGTCCCTGCAGGATACAGTAACGCGGTAATCCTACCCTGAGACATGAACCGGAGAGGCTCAGGCACACACCCTTCTCACACCTATTGAGTGTGTCTACAAGAGAAACACTGACACGGAAATTGATCAAATATTTTGACTGTTGTATGAAGAGGGATACGTTCATCAATGGATTTAATTGAAAGAGTAACAGCAAATTTAGCTGATATGCTTGTCAAGAAAAGGTATTTTATCTTCCATGTGAGGCATCTAAACTGTTACAAGTTAAATACATGACCTGTTGATTCCCTTTACATGTGACATGTTAATGTTAATGTCACATATAAAGGGCTTAATTTCATGTGGTGACCACATTCTCTTATTAGACAGATAAAGCTAAAAGCTTTATATATTTTGTTTACTGTTTTCACTACACGGGGGTCCCTCAGTGACATGAGGTGTGAGACAAAAAAAAGAATAAGAATTTTTGCAAATGTGGCAGAAAGCAGAAAAAATCTATTTGTCAGGTGATAAAGAAAACAATTGAAACTGGTCCTAGAAAAAAAAGAAAAAATATAAAATATATAAGCGGTAACACAGCGGATAATCACATAGGTCCCGACTTCACTGTTTTGGTGTAAGGGGGTCAAACAGTTCACAGCATCATGGGAATATTATATAAATAATGCTTCTAAAAAGGAATCACTGTGTTGCAGAAAATGAGAGTTTGCAAGACAAAGGGGGACAAAGCTATGGTGATGTTAATGCGTTTGGTCTTTTGTTGGCATCAGTTGTCGATAGAAGCTGCGCGCTCTTTGGTGGTTCTCCGATTAAACAGTTCGAAGCCAAGAAAGAGAATGGGGAGGTTTAAAAATGTGACATGGTAAGCTCATTATAGCGTGCCGTGAAGTCAAAGCGAGGAACAACCGAGACGTTAGGGCTTATCCCCGATTCCTCGATAGGTGTTGTCGACCTAACGACACAACCACCCAACACACAACATGTGGGTTGCTAATAGATGGAGATGGACTCTTGTGTCACAGTCTTGTACTTACAACAAAGTCTGTATTTCTGCCCTCTGTGTGACAATTTTTGTATAAATGAATCTTCCCCCACATCTCAACATGGTCAAGACTGCACGCACGTCATGCCTCTACAACGTCAGGCCGCTTTTCTCGCTTCAACTACGCACTTATTTGACAGAGATTACAAACAGTCTTAATCTTTCATCTGAGACTTTAATCCAGCCTGTTTTTAAATAGTTGAGCCACTGAAGTAAATCACATGATATTGGCTATAGCTCATATAAACTTTCTAACTTTCATTTATTATTTCCAGGGTTAAACTTCTTCTAAACGTTAAACATCTTTTTAGATGTCACTGATTTCAACCACTTCAATATGAAATAAGTCTTCCGAAACCATAAATTGAGCTTCGAAACAACAAAAGTAAAACACTTTCTGAAATCTAAAAGTACAACTGTGCAGACTCAAACCCCGGCCAAAGATTAGAGAGCATGTAATGGCGGCGCTTTAAGTGTCTGTGCGATTATTTACTGCCAACTGGACACCTAACACTGCTTTATGGGCCTCCAGCATGATCAGTAATCCAGGAAACCCTGCTCAGGTACAACAGGTATTCTGCGGCTAATTGAAAACACCTGTTGTGCGTCATTGTGCTTATAAAGGGTTCGCGTATAAAAACAGTATTGAAGCAGTATTGAATCAGACTAAAAAGGATTTACCCCCCCCAGTATTGTTCGGCCATTGCTCTGATGAATTGAACTGGATGTTATTATTGGATTGACAGCAGGTCACACGCTGCGAAGCACAACCATTTAGTTTTCGGATTTCTATATAACATTTATTTAACTATGCAGAGTAAATCCTGCTCTGCATAACACAAACGCACTGCACCGCAGCTATAGATGGTAGAATATTTTTTAATTATTAAACACGACAACCCACATTATGGACAAATGTTTGACAAAAACGGCCGGAAAACAAAGAAGAAGCGTTGCTGTAAGGAAACAGGCGTTCCGTCTTCTGAAGAAGCTCATTAAATTCACCTGTCGCGTAAACTGAAGCCGCATTACGACGACAGAAATGTCACCAACAGGTGTCCGTCCGCCGGCTCTAACGCGTCCTTCAGCGACGAACAGGCGAATCCGTAAGTGAAGCGTTTTTAAAAGCACGAGCAATGTCTTTAAAGACCACGTTAAGTAAAAACCGGTTTGACGGTTAATCCGGTTCCCGTGACCGACCGGGAGCCGCTTCTTCTGTAGTCCAGGGCGTCAGCGTTCAAACGTCGACCAAACTCACCTGAAGTTTCCCCCCCCCTCCCCCTTTATCTCAGCTGCGCGAGGTGCTTCAAATGCCAACTCGTCCTTCTTATGAAAACAACAAAAACAAGCTTCAGGGGGGAGACGCGGAAAAAAACAACTTTTCGGCCCGTCGGAACTCACCTTGGGACTCGGGAGGAGACGCGTCGCTGCCATCCTGCTCCGCCATTTCTCCTGACGTCAGCTGAGCGGGATCAGCGCGAGGATGCCGAGTCGGGCCAGGTCCCCTCCCACGGACAGGTGGGGGGACAAGGGGTCACACCTAATAGCGCAATACGCCTCTGCTAATGTGTTCTCCCACGTCACCGGGACGGGGGGGAAAAAACAAAAACTATTTGCCATCGCACGTTTGCTTTAACGCACCTTTTATGCGCTAATGTGGCCTCACGCGGATCATTTGTATTAGTATTATTGGCCGAGCGATTGAACATTTAGTCAATCTATGTCAATCTAAAAAAAAAGGATATTTGTAGGTCCACTTGGTTGAAAACGGACTGCTTGATAAACTTGAGATAGTTCATCAGGTCTGTGTAAAGTGTCATGCTGACATCTAGTGTCCGTGTCGGTAGAACAGAATGTCTCACCATTGTCAGGGATCTCGTGACCTATATTTTAGTGTCTGTTCAAGTTTAGCAAAGTGGTCACAAACGGGATGGGGAAGTAGAATGTTAATAGCATTAGCCTTGGTGTCTTAAACGGCAAATCTTGACAGCAATTGTCTTCCTAAGCATATTTAGATGCATGCTTTTAAATGAGATTACATATGAGACAGAACAACAAGACATCAAACTAAGTGGTCCTTATCTATATTCACATTTTGAGACCACCACAGCGCATGTCCACCACAAAATACAATTGCTGTCAACGTAACAGTAAAGCTGTAGTCTCTCTTATTCCCTTCACTTGCTTTCAATAAGTAAGATTAACATAAGATTAACATTCTAAACTGGGCTTTTCTGATTGTGATCTATCGGATCAATCTTCCAGGAAAATTACATTCTGTATGTAACAACGGTACGAATAGGCCCGTCCTGCCAGGGCCTCTGTTCAATCTGTTGCTACTAATATACACGACCAGCAGAGGGAGCTCTCGTCTTAAATAAACAATGCTTGACTCATCAAAACTACACTCAAGCCTCTACGGCCAATGCCTTTACAATTGTGTTGCGTTTATACATCAATGAGATGTTACAATAACAAGATGAAGCTAATGGCAGAGATATTAAAATGAATGTTGTCTAATATTCGGAATATATATTTATATATGCATGGATCCATTTTTTTTTAAATCCATTATGTCACATTTCTACAGGTTTATCAATTCACCAAATGTCAAAATCGGTCATCAATTGACAAAACATTGCATGGAAAATGCGTAAAATATTACACTTTGACAGTCGCCTCTTAAGAAAGAAGCCTTTCAATCCGACAAAATGACATTGGAGACTGAAATGAACCAGACCACTGTTGTTTCAACGAACCCACTGATATTTGATCAAGGATTCACCGTTCCCGGCTTGATGTATGCTAATCTCCGCTCACATCGCTGCCAGAATCAGCAGGCTTTCCCCCCTTCCCCCCACTTCAATCCCCAATAAAATGACTACTGGTTGGTGCAGGCACAGGCGATACCATGGCAACCAGCTGTTTGTCAATTCCTCTGTTGGTGTGCGAGTCAAACACACACTTTTGGCCACCTCGGTACCTGACGAGGGCAGAAAAGGACAGGGTGGGAGAATGATTGAAAACAGGGAATTTCAGCTTGTTTACGGTCATAATTACTTACTAACTTGAACCGTTGCCCTTTATTTGTCTATTTCAGACATAAACCCCTGCAGACAAAGCTACTCCCCCCCTCCCTCCCGGCTCCTCTTTAGTGTCTCTTTTTCTGTCTCCAAAGACAGGAGTGGCTAGTACAGGGTTCAGTGAGTGCACAGTGGTTGGGCCTGACGTGGCGTTCAATCTGCAGGAAAGTCACCACAAAACAGATTTTGTGTGTTTGCTTGACCTGAATGTGCGCAGGATTCCAAGGGAAAGGGACGTTGCTACTTTGGGATGCTGATCCTCTGGTTGATTAATGCTGCTCGCCCACGTGGAAGATATAAGCTAAGGGTGTCAGTGGGCTGCCGAGCACTAAGCAGATCGAGGAAACGATTGTTTTTTTTCCAGGACAAGTGGCCTCTTTGCTCCTCGCTGATTTATTTGGATTAACTTGTGTGTGTGGGCCAGCAAACATCAGTGCTGAGATCAGATATGTTTCTGCATGTCTTTATCTCTTGGGATATGTGGCATTTAAGCCCCCTAAAATCCTTTCTATAACACTTATGTATCCATGTTTAAATACGCTACGGCCAAAGTTCAAATCTGGGGAAAACGAAATTTAAGGTTTAATTCAACGGTTTAAGAAGTCACACCAATCTGCTTCGTAAAGAGTGTGTATTTGTGGTTCGATTGGATGGGATTAGATAAAAGCTTTCTTAAAGCCTGATTGGTGTATGGAAGAATATCACCTTTTTTTTTAAATTAAAACCAAACACTCTTTAAACCAGCGCGACCACCACCAAAAATACCTAGACAGACAAATCTTTAATTGTATTTAAAGTACTGATTATGAAGTGATAATTGAAGAGGCAATGAGGTAAACAATGCATACGGTGCAAAAAATGTATTTCAAACCAGCTTGCAGAGACATGCCGCTATGTTGGCAATTAGTAAACACACCGCCAACAAAATAAAAGCAAACAGATGTGATAACACCAGCGACGGATATTGGATTATGAATACATTTTCACGACTCTTATAATCTTTTTTTTTTTTTCTCAAATTATCTATTGCATTTTTCATCCATTCAGTTGAATGATGATCTCATCATGGTGATTTCACACATACATGCAATTAATTATAAAGCACTATGTCGTTATGCAGGTTCAGCTGCTGTCATCGAGTAGCCCACGTATACTCTATCAATGCTGCCTTTTTCACAGCAGACAAAAGCAGATGAACTATTTATTGTTATTGCCGTTATTGCTTATTCACTCCAGTGTTTTCTATTTGGTCACTTAGACTACACCTGCCTCTTCGTCTCTTTCATTATGTCTGCCTCTGTCGCCCTCGTCTCTCTATCCCTGTATTACCTTTCATGCAGCAGACAGACAGGACAACGTCTCCATAGAAACGCGCAACTTTTGTATTTTTTTTAAACATCACTTTTCATTTTGTGATCGCATTGAGGAAACAAATTTAACCCGCAAATTGCCGCATTCAGGATGCTTTAACTTGTCTTATTTTTTTCTTTGAGGAAATAATAGTTGAGAATCAAATAGGACCAACGTAATGGCCTGAGCATGCAGTCATGTTGGGATAATAGCCTCCTTAATTATTGCCTCTACATAATTCACTAGAAACAGATGGCATAATAGAGAATGATCTGAACTCACCCCCCGCAGATAAATAGATCCCCCCCCATGTTGTCCAAATAGACTTGCCCTGCCTATGTGTGTGCGTGTGTGTGTGTGCCCTTGAGCGCACACACACACACACACACTCAGCTGCTGCACGGTGCATGCTGTATCGAGGTATGAGACCTTTTACATCGGACTAATCTAATCCCACTGCACAGAGAGGGCCAATCACAAGAAAGAAAACAACCCTCAAAAACAAGCAGTTCCTACAGGCCAGCAGACATATGGCTACGTGAACCAAGTAAATAGTGCTATTAATTCTAAATCCCTGCCATTAATCCCTCACGAGGGTCAGAGTGCTATTGTCTGCACTGCAGGATTTGTGACAGCAGGATTTTATCTTATTCCAGGCATATATTGTGTGGTTTGGATCGCCATCCTACCTCTGTAAGCATCCATGATTGCTATACTACTTCTACTCCATTTCACAGTACCATAATGTGTTTTTGACTCTAATTTAAAAATGCTACTTTTATTTAATTTGTATGACCCATCATCCATGTTGGTGATGATGGACGATCTGCTGTGTGTATTCGCAGCAGTTGTAGTCAAAGTAGTGATGGTAAAGTCAAGGTTGGCAACCAAGTCAGTGTGTTCATGTGCCCACCGACATCTTTTTTATGATTAAAAAAAGATTAAGAGTGCTTGAAAATTGAATGGGCTCAGTGTAGTGAAATTAAATGGATTTCCCACAAGGTGCACTGCAGGAATTTACACACACATACACACACACAAGCATGCAGCGTAAGTGGAACACGTGCATGCGTGTTATATAGTATTTCTACTGAGTTGAGAAAGGAGGTTATTCCCAGGGATTCGGTATACTCAAATATTCAGTAGATGTCAAAGACACACAATCCTGCTGGAAAATTGCTCAATTTGACGTGAACTCGTCTGGCCCACTTTGCGAAGCCGTCTCTTTGTCTCTCGTAAACGCACCCGTCGTCCTGCCTCACATGGAGGTCACTCTCTACCGTCCCGGTAAGGCGGGAGTTGTGGTGGCGCAGATCAAGTGTGCGAGGTGAACAGAAGAATCTTACCCCCCCCTCCCCCCCCACACACACACACACTTCTCTTTCTCTCTGTCTGGGTTGATAAGTGATGCTGTACTACAGGCTGAACTGCTCGGCATGTGAATGAATTAGCAGAACCACAACGGCGTGACACATCGGCCCCGGCGTTTGTCTGATGCTGCAGTTGGCTTCCACAGCGGTGGAGAAGAGATGGGATCCATCTTCCAGCAGAAGGGAACTGGCGGGGAGGGGGGGGGGGGGGGGGGGTCCTGCTGGTGTCAAGCCTCTCTCATCTGTCTCTGTGCCGCCCGGGTCATGTTCAGTGTCTGCCTGTCTTTTTTCTCTCCTCAATCCGTCCTCCCCCCTACTCTCTTTCTGTCCTTCTGAGCTATCGGCGTGATAGATCACATCATCCACAAGGGAAGAAAATGAAGAAGAAGGGAGGAGGAGGTGGGCGGGGGGGCAGCAATGTCAAGAGAGAGAATGACAAAATGAGGAGGGGGATGGGAAGGCTTAAAATGTACAGTAAGGATCTCTTGGCTATTTAACATTAGCATATGCGCGGTGTTTTTTCTTTTTTGCATTCTTTGAAAAACGTACTCTGGCCGTGTAACCGTAACAGCTCGTGTAAATCGCCCTTCCTCACCCTTGCCAATCGAATTTCATACATCCACACAATTCGCCCTCCTTCTGACAAACAACTGTCTCCGTTCACATCAGTTTTAATGGCCCCGGAACGGCATGACCGACAGGGACTCGAGGACTCTGCTGGTGTGAGATCTGCTGGTGTGCAGCCAGCTGACTGAGCCATCGTTGGGGGGGATGCTCCCGTCCTCAGAGATTCTCCTCACATTCACCTTGCAGTCCCAATTATTCAAGGCAGGGCGCAGGAGTGCTCCCTGCCAGCCAGACCCAGCTGTGAAAAGTGGGTCATGGAATTTAAAGGCACACGCAGCCTTGTTGCACCGCACCGCTTGGGCTTTTCTGTCCCGCGCCCAACACGCAGTGAGCGTGTGCAATTCTGCCTCCTGCCTTGACGTCCACGAGGCGGTTTGGGAATGTATGTCAGTGAATCACAAGACATTCACGTTCTCTGCGGGAATGGAAAAAAAGAGTCTGGCACGTTCACCAAGTGTGTCTCTTCCTGTCTGTCTCTGTCTCTTAAATGCCCTATATTCCTATGATTAAAATGCATGAGCTTGGATTTTCAGGGCGATGGACTTGTTCTCTCAGCAATTTCTACCTAGCAACAGTGTACAGTAGGCCATATGTGGCTAGACATGCTGCAGAGAAAGGCTACTCATGCGCACATTGAGCAATAATGTCATACCCTGATGAGCTCTTTACAGAGCCAGACAGGGTTGTCCCACTAAACTACTCTCAGAAGGGAAGCATTTGGCAACCACAAAGGCCTAATACGGCCCTCGTGCATGGAACACAGACACGCCAAAGCACACACGTAGGCCAAGGACCACGCGCACGCACAGCGGCTGGTTAGCGCAGCTCAGCACTTATTTATGTTTATAGGCATTCGCTTTTTGATTGTGTTCATTAGTGTGATTTTGGTACCTTTTGAACAGAGCCTGGCTAGCTGTTTCTCCCTGTTTGCAGTCATTATGCTAAGCTAAGCTAGCCTGTTTTATATTTACCCGACAGGCATGAGAGTGTTCTTTGTCAAACAAATAAAATAAAACCACACAGGGAAGGCATCTATTTAACAGTACACAGTCGTTGCAGTTTTATTATAAGCAAAAACAAACCACACACCACATTACATTTTAAGAACAGGAACGCCTATTGTGGATGTACAGAAAAACAAAACTGCTGCTGCCAAACTAAATATTTTAGTCTTAATAATGCTAATGAAGGTATAAAAAGGAAAGTGTTTTATTTTGTGAAATAAAAAGCTTTGGGCCAACAAAATGTTCCCTTTAACATGCGACTTTAAAAAGACATGCAAACATAAAGCTTTCTAGTATGGACACTTTCAGAATCCTCTCCACGTGAGACTCCGTCAATGATCAAATATCAGCCTGAACACTTTCTTGACAGAGAACATCCTTCGACCTTTCTTTCCAATTCCCTGATCCAGAAAACATCATCGTTTTCAACCAAATCAACCAGGAAATGCAAGGAGGACTAAACGCGACCCATTTCTCTGGCATCGAGTTTGTGTTTATGTGTAATATCTTTTTTATAAAATAAACAGTTGGGAAGAACATCAAAAACAGCACCATTTAAAAATGTTTCCTGGATTCTCTCCGACGTGACCGTCATGTTTTTTTTTCCACACAAAAGGTTCTACAAAGTCAGACATGGTAGCTAAGTCAAAAAAGTATTTTTTGCTCGGTTATAAGTTCATAATATCTATACTCTTCATCAGTGTTTTTTTTCTTTTTTATATCTCTGTTGTTAGCATGCAAGACGGGTGGTTTGCAAGTGTTAAAATGAAACGTTGCCCTGCTTTTGTCTTTGGCAGCTGAGGATATTTTCGAATGGCAGATCGGTCGGAGTCACGAGTGTACCAGAGCTTACAGGTTTTAGAGTGTGTTGGTGCACATGGACCACAATAAACGATGAAATCCACCCCTTTAACCTCAGATTATGCCATTACAAAATATCACCTGCGACCAGGAAAAGTTTTCAGCATCTTAGCTTTTGAATGAATTTGACAAACAATCTCTGCTGGAAATGCCCCGTCACAATAATGCCGCCATGACGTATGACATTTGAGATGCAATACTCCTTGTTTTGGACCGGTTTTAAGCTTTCAAGGTTTCAAGTTGTCCTCAGATTTCTGACTCAACTATATCTGCCTGTAAGCCCGTCAGTGGTTAAGGTTCAACTGATCCTGAATGTCCGTTCAAAGGCAAGCAGAGTGATGTGAGAAACAGACGCACGGGGCCTTGGGCTCAAACCTAAACCGACAACTGATATGTATCCTGATGAGGGAGAACAACGGGCAACACCGCTGCCAATCATACAGGTCTCGTAGCCTCACGCGGAGAACTGCAACACCCATCATGCTTCCCTGTGGTGAAAAGTGGGTGAAATGCAACAAAACAAAAAAAATCACAATTTTAGCCACACCTGCTAAAATATCCCCACTCAGAGTTTACACGTCACAAAAGGACAGAATTGATGTATTAACGCCTTCCCTTACACCCGCGGGGTCTGCCGGCGTAGGGATGAGCAGGGCGACTTTAAGGTACAACAGAAAAAACGCTGAAGACCACATTTCAATCACATTAACAATAAATGGCGACATAGAGTACATTTTTGAAAGAAGTAACAGCAAAACACCTCAGTAAAAAAAAAAAAAAAGAAATGACAAGGTACTGAAGCACTGTGCTTACGTGGTGCTACGGCTAATTTCACACTTACTGCGGTACAGACATTTTTTAACCACCTCCTTTTTTTTTGTCTGCATTTTCTTCTGTATGGCTGTTTGGATCGCAGCTTGTCAGCTGCAGCATGGCTCGGGGGATGCGGCGTTAGGTGGCGTTCACGCGGCCCGTTTCTAGGGCGTGACATTTTATTGTGGCTGTTTGCTGTTCAATTAACCGCTATCGGCTGTTTTCTCTCCCGGTACCTTTCAACAGTCAAATACAATACACTCTACGTGATTGGGAAACAAGTGACTAGTGCTATACGCGTTTGTGGTGCCTGTTTGCAGGTTCGCTAATGCTGTTTACATAAGTTATTCTGTGCGATGGCGGTTCATGTCGAATGGGCTAAGTAGGTGGAGCTGAGATGCGGTGGTGTATGACTGATTGATGGTCGACATCACGGGCCATTATAGGCCCTTCTTAGTTGGCGCGCTGAGTTTTCTCATTCCCCTTATCCTGCCCAGCAACTCACGGACGAAGACCTGCAAGGAAGAGAGAAGAAACATCAGCGAGGACGGAAGAGAACCTGCATCTTGGGATTAGGCCGGAGGTACACGACAAATGTTGGAATATCATCCCACTTATATTAGGGGGTGACTCTGCTCGTGACCCAGTTACTGATGCCCCCCCCTGTTCTCTCCCCCCTGCATCTTTCCTCTTCCTCCCTCCCCTAAGCTCTAGTCTGTCTTTCTGCCTGTCGCTGTCTTTTCATATATTCATCTGCATCCCTCTGCTCCCTTCTCTCTGTAATACCTTTTATCTCTCACTTCATCTCCTGTTATTTTCCCAGTGTACCTTTTTTTTTCTTGTCCCTCCCTTCATGGCTTTCTTTCATCCTCCCTCCATCACTCCGTGCTTTTGCTTTTCTACGTTGGTTCTCTCTTTTACTGTTCTCCCCAATGGATGCCTTCTCTGTGGGATTGTGTGCAAAATGACTGTGCTAGTCCATTCTCTAGGGATTAAAGTGTGTGTGTGTGTGTGTGTGTGTGTGACACGTGTCAACGGCTGTCAACCTGGCTGAACCATTGTGTAGCTTTGGGCACCAATGACCTTGAAGTGAATGTCATTGAGTCCAGGCTGTGCAGGTAATGTAATCACCAAAATAGCTTAAGTCCACCTCACCACTAATACCACACACTAACGAATCGACACTGCAGATTGACAGGTGAGGGTCAATAACGTCAAACTACGCACACAAGCTGCCCGGTCGATTACGATGAGGGATTCATTGTTCGACCGACACACAAAACACACTCACCTCTGTTGGTTTGTAGCAGTCTGTTAATGATTCCTGTTTAAAGAGCAGAAATGAAAAAAAAGCAGATGTTGAGGGATTGGATGTTTTCAAACACTGTCTTCACCTGTCTAGGTTTTTTCATGTATTTATTTACTAAAAGCATTTATGTGCAATTCCACACACTCAGGCCCCCGGGCTGTGGGGGTTTGACTGCCGCGCCATCAACAGCAGTAAAAAGAGAAATCCAGCATACAGTGAGAAAAGGCAGCGATGCAGATTTCGAGAAAGTTTGACTGAAAAGCGAGGATTTTGCTTTATTTTTGTAATTGCTCCCGTAATGATGGTGTACCTGTAGTTTGCTGGCTCTTTCATCGTCACTGGTGACCTCCAACAGGTCATCGATGTCTATTTCTACCTCTGGCATCTCTTCCTCCTGAAACACAAAGGCGCTCTTGGTTAGTGAGTAGCTGAGTCGGATTCACAAGAGAGAAATTGAAATGGAAAACTAAACAATCATAAAACAGCGATGAAATGGCTTGTGGTGTTTTTTACAAGCACGTTTCTGTTTTTACTCAAATATTCCAAGGCAGAGCAATCGCAATCACACCTACACTCATTTCTTCTGCCTTTATTTCACCTCTGCCTTCAAAATACTGTTTTCACATTTCTGCACTCAAGGCTCCAAACACATATTTGCTTATTAGGAGCAGACATCGTATGGAAACGCCGCCGCGTCACGCCGTGCTGCCGGGGCCGGGCCGTTTAGTGGCTCGGCGGTTTAGAGGCGGTATTCTGCACAACACCACTTCAAAGGTCCCGCGTTCCTCTGGTTCGTCTTCTTTCACCACAGGGCTTGTGCAAAAGAGGCACACAGGGAGGATCAACCTTTTCCTCCCGGCTACGGCTTCATGAATCTTCAAAAATCTCCCTTCTGGAAAACGAGAGCTTAAAAAAAAAACCCACGCATCCGCAGGAGCAGCTTTTATGTCAAAATGGGGGCATTTACCAGCTGCTGGGTAACAACATACTGCGTGATGGTAGCAACACTGACTCTGCTATGAAATACGTCCACATTTGACAATTTAGGTCCAATGCAAACATTGATTGACAATGCAGGACAATCATAGGACTGTCCAAAATTAACCATCTTCTCTGTGGCCATTCAGCTTACGCTCCATTGTCCTTCTTGTTCTCACCACTAACTCGTGTAGTCCTCCATCAGTACAGTCCGGTTCAGGTAAAAAGTCATCAGTTTTTAAATCCCGCTGAGAATTATTGCCCGACTCTTTAGCTTTTGGTGGCATTTATCTCTCTCTGCTCGTTGATTGGGATGTTTGGTTTAACCATAATGACATACCCCAACAAATATATTAATAATATTCACACCAGTATAAAGTAAGTAACTGGCTGATGATAAGCCGATCATGTATGGAGCTTTTATTGTAGTTGGTGTGGTTCTCATTTGCTCGATGATGGTCAGCCATAACGTAAAAAATAAAAAAAGCACATGCACTTTTAGATTAATGAGCAGGAATGTAATCCCTTCTCTGCTGTGTGGTGGATGATCCCTGGTTCCCTTTGCACAGGACATAACACCGAAACTGCTTTGAGTTTTAAATGATGCCTGTGTGTGAGGGTGTATGTGTGTGTGAGTGTGTGTGTGTGCTCTCAGAGGACTCCTTTATGCTTTTGCCTGCAGCGTGCACTGGTATTCAGAGGCAGGAACAGGGAGGATGGAAGGACGATTAGATTTCAGCTCTCAGCAATAAAGCTCAGCCGTTGTTATTTCCCTCTTTACGTGTGTGGGTGGATGTGCACCGAATAGAATTAGCTCGCCATTGTACTTTTGAAATCACAATACCAAATGCAAGACGAGGGGTAAGTGTGGTGTTTGACAACATGACTAGAAATGAATTAACCATTACAGCTTTTATTACATTTACATTGAGGATGAATATGAGGTGTCTATTCTTAACACAAATAACAACCACCGACCAACCAGTCTAAAATCCTCCTGACATCAGAGAATCTCAAACCGTGTTTGCACATATCTCATTTGCATTGGTTCACACACACACACTGGACACGCATAGATGTACTTGCACAGAAGGCTACACCCCCCCCCCCCCGTCATCTGCGTAGCTGAGCCGTTCACACAACCTGCATTTCAAGCATCTCAGTCTCCCCGCAGACGAGCGTCCCCTTTGACCTCCTCCTCTGAAATCACAGCCCCCCCCCCCCCTCATTAAGGGAACAGAAAAGGACGGCGGAGAAATGAGGAAACGTGGCAGAAGATGTCAAAGTGTCAGCTATTAGAAGCGTGTGCTACGGAACCAGAGGACTGAGGTTATATGCAAATGAACAGAACTGGGGAGGTATTTCAAACTGAGACGACGGGTGAAAAGCGTGGATTATGTTCCTATTGAAAAGGGTCAAAATAAGGTATTTTTACATGTCAATGTGCTCCTTCCATACAAAGTGCATACTGTAGCTTAACTGTTGAGTGGCTAAGCTCACGGAACCTTTTAAATCACACATTGAATGTAAGCAGGTAAAGATAACACTTAGATTACACTAACACACAACAAAACTAAAGAACACACAACACACAACAAAACTAAAGAAACAAAAACACATTTCGTCCGTAGATTCTCACTTTATATTTTACATTCTTTTACAGTATCTAAATTGTTTCATGTTTTATGGACAGAACTTTTCTACCCTTTTCCTTTTAACTTCAATGACAGTGTGGATGGAGAACGTCCCACTCTGCTTGGGTGACACGTCAGAAGAACTCAACAAGTACCAAAATGCTCAAATTGTGGCTTTAAAATATTCAAAGCAAGTCTATTATTCCCTCAGGGCAGATGACACCCACTAGAGATCCAGACCCTCAGAGACTGCTGCTCCTTCTCTTATAAAAAGCAGCTAGTTTACACCTGACAGCGGCTTTAAAGTGTGAGCAGGTCACTGAGTTCACTGCCTCCGTCACGGACGCCAAAAGCAAGATACGAGGTATGAAAAAGAAAAGTGACCGGTCTCCTGCCTGCAGACTGGTTCTGGCTGGTTTCCATCGGCTACAAAATAAAATATTTAATCAAATAATACAGATGAAAACGTAAGTCTGTCTATCTATAGTAAGCTGGTTATTCTCCCAGTTTGACTGCTGTCTGTGCGTGTGTGTGTCTGCGTGTGTGTGTGTGTGTGTGTCCGTCTGAATATTCCACTTGTCAGCAGGCAGTCTGTCAACCTCTGTCACTGTGATGGGTGATGACCAGGGCAAGCGTGGCCTGTTTTCTGCGAGGCATGACTGCAGGCAATTGCCAATGACACACACACACACACACACACACACAGACACACACAGACACACACACACACACACACACAAACACACTTTTGCCACCAGCCTTCAGAGAAACTGTCTTGACAGTGGAGAGAGAAGAAAATGATTAATACAGCTCTTACAAAACCTCATTCTGAATGAATATTTCACGTAGGATCCAGCTTGGTATTCTTAAGATCATCATCATCGTGCCCGTAAGCTTACTGAAGATTTCAGTTGCAGACTGCATTAAATATGATGATGAAACATTTTCAACAGTAGAAAGACAGAAACCGAAATGAAACAAATGCATTAAAGATGATGAGGGAGATTATAATATCAGCAACCGTTACCGCTCTGTGCATATTATATTCTTAATATTGGGAGAAAAGTATGATCTATGTATTAAGTGTATCGCCTACAATGTGATAGTGTGAATGGGATTTAGAATCTGTGTGTGTGTGTTCGACAGACACAGTGATGGAAACAGGAAAAGAGTCGGCGTGTGTCTTGTATGTGGACGGTGGCGTGAGCGAGTGCAAGAAAGATAACAAGGAGCAAAGTGTTTGTTGCAATGAAGGCGCCTCTGAGTCGATTCTGTGCGAGAGCCAGCGAGCAGAAGAGAGGCGACACAGAGCCCGCCAGTGTGTTTGTTTTTGTTGTCGCTTTCACAGAAAGTGTGCGTCACACTTGTTTTCACCAACAGCGGAGCAGCCGGCAGCGTTTTTTTGCGGGCCGGTCCGTCTGCAACGAAGGTTAAGGCAAGCCGCCCGACCCCGTGACTCACCTCAAACTCCATTCAGACGCTCTGCGCCAACAAAGAGTGACGGGGAACCAGTCCACTCGGCCCAGTGATTCATGGTTATCATTCCTATTCACAGCCTCTGAACCCGAACTACCAGCTGTACTGAATAGTGGCAAATACCTCTTGATAATGGCTCAGGTCACAGAAATATAATTATGTCAAGTGGGTGAAATATTTTTATAATAGATCCATAATCTACCAATGATGATTAGATAATGACTTAGCAGGTAGGATAGTTATATGTTTAGATCGCAAAGACAAAAAGACAAGTGAAAGACGTAAGTGAAATATCAGGGCTTTTGTTGGACGCTACGTGCAGAGGGGAGATCGGGCCAATTAGTGGAGTACAGAAGGCCGTGACAGGGAAATGAAAAGAAATGGCGACAGCTATGTATGAGCATAATGATTAGAATACGTGAGAGGAAAATGAAGACGCTGGTGGGTAGTGAACAGATTTGGTCGCTGTGATGATGAGGCAGAATCTTTCCTCACAGTAAAAGCTCACAGCTCAGCTTTGTTGGCCCCTCTGCACCGCCTTTCTGTGTCACATCGAGGCGAGGAATTCATCTGAGGTGTCCGTGCGAGCAGGGAGAGAAACTACTGCCAGCTGGAAAATGAAGGATGGGACCAGTAGTTCATTGTTCTTGAAAATCAATGGAAAAAAAGTCTAATAATTGATGTGAAAACAAATAATCTACCAACTGATCTGTATTTTGAGTCTCTCTCTCTTCCACCTTCCTCCCTCCCTCGTCTTCAAGCCCCCCCCCCACTCCCCCCTCCGGCGGTGCAAATTGCTGAAACCATACGGCACGGATGATGATGACTTCATAGCTGCTGCAGCAAAGGCTCTTTCCCACGCTGATTCAGCTGTACTCTAGAGGACATTGTATATCAGAGAGGCGAACTGGGGGGGGATTAATCCTCAAACAAGAATCCCAGCAGAAAAATAACCGCAGAATTTTGCAAGTTAATCGCGATGCCAACGTCGAAATCCTTCATTCACTGCTCAATGGTGTGGGGCTAGTACGGATGTCCATCAATCGACAGGCTGAGCTGGCTTTTGGCATCAAACCATGTCCTTGTTTTGCACGCGCAATCCTTCTCTGGGGAGCGAGAGCCACAAACTCAGATTTATAGAGCCATGACGGCACGGGGGTCAAAGGCAGTCCCACCGTGGATAACAAGATAGATAACTGCCCACTTCACACCGAGGGTTGGGCAGCCGTGCCGAGGTGAGAAACTCATCTCTTTCTTTTTCTTCTTCTCCCCATTTGTTATACAACTATATCCGTCCCAAACGCAGTCAATATCATGCACGCGAGCCACACCGAGGACTCCCCCCCCCCCCCGGACCGCAGAGGCAGCTGGAAATGCATAAACAGAAGATCCGAGGCCTCCTTAATGCCTCCCACGTCCACTTTGAGCGATTCTTTGTGTGGCAGCAGCTGACGCACACGTGCTGTGTTACGCCACGGCCGCACAAGGTCAAAATCTCCCACATCACCTCGCCCTCCTTGCGTCAAACTCCTGATTTAAAGCACCCGATTGGATTCAACCATGAAACTGCCAGCATCCGTCTTGTGACCCTTTTGTAATTTGTGACTCATTTCACCGTGTTCGCCAGGCACACATCTCCTCCCTGGGGCCGACGCATCGACAGCCGGGGGGGGGTGGGGGGGGGTGGGGCCCATTTGGACCACCGTCTTGCCCCGAACCCGGACGCTAAAACGTCGATCGCACCGGGGTCAGACACGCTCCAACAGGCGAAGGAATGGACGTGTTCAATTTCAGAGGGCTATTGGAAAACCCAGCTGTTGCGAGGTCACGGCGCGGAAAGCAAAGTGACAAACCAAGTTATTCTGTAAGCGTTTGAAGGATTTCTTCCCCGCTGGTGGCCACGTTACGGTTGCTGCCGAATGTGCACAGTCATTCGGCGCATGCAAATGCAGACGTGCAAGTGAACGGCACACCTCCGCTGACTTTGAAAGCCAAAACTATCATCCGCCCCCGCTCCGTCGTTCCCTTCGGTCTGATGACGAGCGTGTTTTTGCTTCTGTTGGCGGTGCCAACCACAGAGAGTGAGTCAGTGTTTGTGCGCAGTCAGTTTATGAATTGCGTTGGCACAATGAAACCAGTGATTAACTGGAACGTCTTAGGAAGGGAGGGGAAAGACAAGGAAAGTCAGTGTGAAAAGTCCACTTTCACTAAACTTTCACTGTTTCGGCGGATTTCCCTTTTTGAAACTCTGGGTAAACAATTTTGCACCTGGCACGTGGCTCAAAAATGATTGCCGATTACACTTTTTTTTTTTTTTAGATTAATATTTTCGCCTCCTCGCTACGTCTACGGAGCCGGTGGCCATATTCAAGGCCTACAATTCAAGTTAACAGCCTGTTAACATTTCCCTCTTCTCTCCAGATCATTTCTCTTCTGTGCAGCAGGCGGACTGATATGCCAGAAACACCGCAAACCGCTCTGACAGCATTGTGTTATCACAGCTCACAACAAAAAAAACCCAGCATACAGGGTTAACAGAGTGGGAAACCACCAAAGGACGGGGAGGGAATGGAACAAGACAGGTGTAGGCTGAGTGAAGCCCAGCATTCTATTGTGTTTTGGGGTGATGTAGTACACTTGGAAGGCGTTACAGACATAAAATGACTAATGTGGACGTATGTGAAAGCCACCGGGATGACAGCTGAACAAAAGGCTCCAGGGAGAATCACTGAGCGGAGGAGGAGGAGGAGGAGGAGACGGAGGGGAGAATGGAAAACGGGTGGGTGGCTGTCCCGGTGGGTCGGGAGTTGAAACAAGAGAGGAAGATAACGGCGAAGATCGACAGCGCGATGAAGCCTGTTTAAAGAAACAAAAAGACAAATGGCACCAAACACATCGTAACCTTTGTAACAGATATTATTATATCTGCTGTTTGCCAGCGCTATCGGCGCGCGGAAAGGTCGTCTTTTCGACACCTCTGATTTGTTTGGCGGCAGATGCATGAAGCCGCAGGTGCTATACGTGAAATGTGTCGACGGGCGCTCGAACAGACGTTTGGGTAAGCGTCTATTTTTGTCCGTGCGGTTGAAATGGCGGGGAGGTAAATGTGTCTGTGCCCTCCCGAGCACAGACGACCGACTCACCAACCACCTTCCGTGCCAGATCCATAAACACATCAGGGTCACCATTAAAACACACGTTCAATGGATCGAATTCCACAGACAAAGTGGGCGGATCTTTCTGCCGGCCTGTAATTAAATTAATGGTGACGATTCGGGATGTTTTTTCGGCCCTCAACCGATGAACTGTAACGGGGAGACGCCCTTTTCAAAAGGAACGAGAAAATAAACCGATGGATGGAGTCACGTTTTAACGGACGAAATAATGAAGACATTGTGTGAACCTGCAGCACAACAGTAGCCTGTATCCCAAAGTAGTGTCTGCCTACACCTCCATGTCTACAGTGTGTGTGCAATACAATAACTTCAATGGAAACCCAATGCCGTTGAATGTCAATATGTGTGCGCGTTCCATTCCTAAACTTATTGACCACCGCTAATGCCCCGGCTTGAATTGCACTGCTTACTCCTCCTCTGCTGCCCGATGAGGTTCCCATGATGCACGGCAGCCCTCCGTCCCAGCGAGTAAAATTGACATGGTCACAGTAACAGCAGTGCGGGATGTGAGGGGGGAGGTCATCATAGAGACACAAAGAAATGAAGGGAGACATACCGCCTGGAGACGGCCCTCCTACACAAAAAGTGTGGAAACCCCGGAGATCCAGGGGGGGGGGGTGCTCCAAATCTTAGTCCCTCTTGCTTCATTTGATCCAAATACGCACATTGACCAATGTGTGTGTGTGTGTGTGTGTTTGTTACAGTAGGATGCAAGAGCTCCTGCTCATCCATTCATGGAAAAGTACCCCTGACTTATCGCCACGCCATATCTGCCAGAGACGCATCAAAGCCTCTGATATGAAAAAACCCGAAGACACAAACAAAAGTGCACAAAGTCCGAGGGGCACAGCGCTGTACGGCGGCAGTGTCTGTGCTCGCACACATGAATGCGCTTCATCGAGTGGGGCTCTATTGATGCGGGGCCATGAAAAAGTAGGGCATGTCAGAGTCCCTCATTCTGCAGCGTGCAGCCTAACAACACGAAACGGCAAAGTCAGATGTACCTCTGTGTTACTCTCTCTCTCTCACGCACACACGGACACACTGCAGGAGGAGGAGCTCTCGGACGGACATCACCGTGGTGACCAATATGCCTTTTAATAAAAAAAAACCTGACCTCAGCGTTAATCGGCCCTTCAATACGTCTAGACATGCATGGGATTCTGAATGTGAGGGGGGGTGGGGTGAGGGGGGGGGGGGGGGGGGGGGGGGTTGTCAACACAAAGAACAAGAGCTGGAAGCTTGAAGGATTTTACTCCTATCGTTGTTAAATTCTTTATGAACTCAGCAGTTGGCTTGATATAAATATTTTAAACCCGAAATGCCAATTATCCTTGTGAGAATCTGCTGCTTTTCTTTTTATTGAGTGATAGCTTAGGACTGCTGGAAAATTACATGAGATGTATAAAGGCATGTTGTGCTTTCCAAAAGCAATCGTGCCAGTAAGTGAAGGACAAAACTGCAGGAAATGCAAACTGCAATTTATGAAACACTACACACACATGACTATTACTCTAAATTATAATTTAGATCATTTAGCACCAACCGAGCAGAAAGCAAAGTGTACTTGGCGCACTCCGGTCTGTGACATCTGTCCTCTGTCCTTTGAACAGAAAAATGCACAGAGGCAACATGTCCCAGGGGAGCATAGGGCACCCATCACTAACAGAACTTCTGTTATACCGAGGACAAATTAAAACAGAACTCAAACTAAATGTTCAATAAAAGACATTTTCTTGCAGAGATGTTAATGTTTACTGTGATTCTTTTTACAGTATAATACCGCGATTTATTTTACAGTTAGTTACTTGTCACTAGCTGCCAGATACGGTGTAATTTAGACCAATGACTGGAAACTAGCTGGCTCTGGATCTGCACTTAAACAGAAAGCATATACTGTGTTAATTAGGTAGGCATAAATCTAATATCATTGACTTTTATATTAAATCAACCTAACCTAACATGTTAAATATGCCTGCAATTACCTCCTGGGGCTAAAGGCAAATTTTATTCTCGCTTTCGAAAATATCCATTCGTTGATGGAGTCTTTGAATTGGAATTTTGTGAAGCTTTGTTTTATTCATTACGGAGTTTTGTATATATTTGTTAATGCAAATAGTTTTTCATCTGACCATTGATTGATGTAAGCTTTTTGTGGGCATATTAGTGATGTTTGTGTTTTATCTCTGATTGCCATACAGTTTTATTCATACCTTCCTTTAGCATGTCAGGTATGGAATAGGTGATTGGTTGCAGCCTACATACATTGCATATAAATGTACTTTTATAAATTAAACTGTGTACAGCGTTGTGTCTGCAAGGCAAATTCATGCCGATGACATTAATCAGCCAGCCAGCCATTTTAGCAAGGCCTTCGCTTGTGCTGAAAAACATCAGCATAAACAACAGCATTGTTAACACTGTGATCTGACGGGGCACATTTGAACTTATTTGAAAATGAACATCAGTACAAAATATATTTTAGAGAGTGAAAAAAGTTATTTTGTTAAGTGGGTTCTTTCTTTTTTTATTTTGTACAGGACACCTTATTCCCTCCTTGTTAATAAAAGCCAAATCCAATTTCATCTGAGTTCACCCATCCTGCACACACAAACACACACACTCTGATACACTCTCTCGTATCAGGTGTTCTTATGAAACTGATACAGAGGCTGACCTTTATGCTGAACCAGCACGGCCAAAACAGCCTCCTCTCCTTCTCTCCCCCCCGCTTTCTCTCTCTCTCTCTCTCTCTCTCTCAAACACACATAGTCAACACACAGATAATCCACACCCACGTCTAATTTAGGTCTGGAAACGGGGGTGTTAACAGCCGGCAGGACGGTGTGACTTCCAGTGTTCAGTCACGTGACCAAACATCAAGAGTTAAGCCCCTAAAGTCCAGCTGCTAAAACACTTCCGTCATCTATCTACTCATGGACGGACAGATGAGAGCAAGCCACAGCAATGACACCACGGTGACAACGCTTCAAAATAATGATGTACTGGTTTCGTTCCCTTCATTGTCCTCTGAAATGCTGCCAGCTTCCTACCACCAGTCAGCACTGCAGCAGCCAGCATGATATCAGTCTGGCAGCAATGCCAGAGAGCCGGGGGACTATCAGGTGATATTATCCCATTTGCTGTGTGAAATTCATAAAATGAGGAGGTGTCATACTGGGAATATCTGTACTGAAATATCGGTTGAACTCCAGGGAAAAGGGACAAGTAGAGACAGGAGAGAATTCTTTTCAAAACATGAATACTACAAATCACAGCAGAGTGCAGCACTTTGCAGTTTTTGACTATGTGCATTTGCATTAAACAAATAAGCAGCCATCAGGAAAGGCAAAGTTTTCTCGGCTGAGATGCCATTGCGCATCTCAGTCCGGGTGCTCCCCGGCCCTTGTCCAAAAAATCAAATAGATCAGTCGATCCACGCGGGGAAGCATCGCACGACTCGTAGATCAAGCGCTCCTGCTGACGGGAGACTGACATGCCGCCAAAGAGCTCATCCGGCTTTGAAATGTAAACCAGTCCACACTCAGACGGGCTATGCAGCTCTTTGCAACTCAAGTCAGAACCGCGGCGGAGCTACGGAGAGAGGAGGAAGCTCAGACTCAAGATGACGGCGGTGAAAAAAGGGGCTCTGGGTTATAGGTGGCTCAAAGATTCCGCCTTGGTGACGTTTATGGAAGCAGTGTACGAGCTGCGAGAACCCATAAGGCCTTTGCACACACGCAGGCAGCCTATTTGCCTTCGGGATGGGGAGAATATAGTCTGTCGGCAGACAACCCAGACGGACAATGACGCTTTGATGTTGACATTCAGTGTCCTGCTGTGATTTGTGCAGGTGTTTCCCAACTGCACATGCGCACACACTGCAATTTACTGTGGGAGATTTCATCGAATAGACAAATAACCACATGCACCTTCTGCCTCACATTTAAAATGTATATTGAACGCTGGCCTTTTTTTCCATGTGGATGCACGTGCGGATGCGCGCTCACGTCGCCCGTTTCCTCCCTGATTGGCTGAGTCCGAGGCGACAGACTAACTGTGTGCCGGCGGTGGTGCGTTTGCGTGCGCTTGTGCAGACCCTCTGTTGCGAGGAAGGAGGTCAGAGCCAGAGGATGTGATTGGCTGGTGAGGAGAGTCACAGCATCAGCACATCCTTAACCCACTGCCCTTCTTTCCTCTCCTTCTCCCCCCCCCCCCGCTCACAGCATACTGTGGGTCAAAAACGCATGCATTTGCACGTCACCTATCCCACTCTGCGCACCCCATCGCCACCCCCCCCCCCCCCCCCCCCCCCTCTCTCCAAACTCTCCCCCTCTGTACGTGTCAAAGAGAGCTCGGATTAATGCTGTCGATGTCGTCTGGCGACAGGTCATCCCTCGAAAGGTGAAATGGGTTTAAAAGGTCAAAAAAAAGTGCCCCAGAAACGGCCGAGGAATTAATTCCAAACGGGGGACCTGAAATACTAACCTTGCCCTTTAACATTCCTTTCGCTCTCGAGGATTGCCCGATTTAGAGGTGAGCACCGGTGGCACCACGAGCCAAATATGAAACGTGGACACAATCCAAAAAGGCGACGTGGTGCGTAAAAGGCGCAACCGTGCGGTTTCTCCCTCCTCCTCCTCTCGACAGACGGCACACGGGCCGCGTGAGTACGTGGTGTCCAAGTCGCGGTGTTAAGAGCCACATTGTGAAACCAGACAGCTTTTGCGTCGCTCTGACGGCCCCGACATCCCCTCATTATCCACGGACCGGCAGGTCTCAGTGTTGCAGAGGACAAAGAGACATCAGTGAAAGACACGGGCCGTTTAATGGAGGCTGAGGGGGTTCGCAGTCAAATATGGGGGGCTTTTTTTAATCACTCCATTGCAAGGACGAGGGAAATGGGAGCATCGACAACCACAGATGAGCAGCGGGTTTAACTGATCTAGAAAAGCTCGCGTATACAGCATGAGAGACCCATACACCAATAAGTGGCATGCAGTGAGTTTAAATCGATTGGGTTTAAGCCATAAACTCGTCCCATTGATAAAGCAGGCGTCCCTGGACCATTGCCCCCTTGTGTCATTCTGTCTCCCGTGCGGTTTTGAAGGTGCCGGTGTTCAAGCGCGCCCGGCAACCTTTCCAATTGAAGATGCATTATCCGCTCACCTCACAGTCATACAACTCGCTGAGCTGCTCGATGATCCACTCCTCCAGGACGAGTCTTTTCCGCAGCTCCTTCCTGTCGTACTTGACCGTCACTTTGCCCTGTCTCCTCTGGACCGGGTCGTCGCCGGTGCTGATGGGGCCGGTCCCCACGCAGCCCACTCCGGGCGCGCCTTGGAAGAAGACGCGGCTGGCGACGGTCGGCAGCGGGGCGCTGGTCTCGGTGCTAGCGGCCGACATGTCTTTTTTTTGGGGGGGGGGGGGGGGGAGAGGGGGGCAGGGTGTGGGGGAAGGGGGTATTATTATTTAAGAAATATGTGAATGAGTTACGGAGGTTGTGGCGGGGGGGGAGCGCTGTGCTGATGGAGACCGCGGGCTGCACAGCAGACAGGAGAATGGTGGGCAGCTTTTAAACAGCTGCTATTTAAAGCGCAGCGCCGAGAAGGAGGAGCGTGCGCGCTGCAAGAAGTGAGCTTTCGAGGCGCTTGTCTGGCGTTAAAATTAAGATGCATTTCCTTAAAATGGAAAAGAAAAACCCCTCTTCTGTGGAGTTTCAGGCTGCGTGTTTCTAAAGTGAACAAACGTTCTAATTCAAAGGCACGGCAGGACATAACCGTCCATCCAAGAATCCAAAGAGCAATTGTTACATTGTTGTTGAATTTACTTCGAAAGATGGCATCAGACGTTTTTGATGCTTGTTTTAGAAAGTCTAAAAATATATTTTAGAAAATGACAAAATCATTTCTTAAAGTGGGTTCTTTCTTTTGTGCCAAATTCCCCCAATGCGCGCAGGAGCGCGAGCAGATGCTCCAAAGTCTTCCCCAATACAAGCTAAGCTCTTCTGCTCCCTTGAGTGTCATTCATTCATTGAATTACCTCTATTGTGTATGAAAGTGTGTGTGATTTTCATGTGGAAAAGGCTCACGTGTACACCTGAAACCTGATCACCAGCGTAGTGTTTTCCATTCGGTGCCCAAAGACTTCGGCCTGTCATGGGGAGAGTTCTTTGCGACACCTGCTGGATTTACAACATGAATACAGCATGTTCCGATCATATGGAGACAGTATTTATTACACAGTAATACTGGTTATTTCACGTGTCCTCACCTTAAAAGCGCCATTGTAATTGTTGATTGGTTAAAAATGTGTTTCATTATTAAAACTTTAAGGATAGTTTAACGATGGATGTTTCATAGATTGCTGAGTACTTTCTGTGGACATTCAGTCTAAATTGAATGACGTTCTGGTCATCATTTCCAGATATACACGTTATAAGGCAGACAACACCATTTCGGAGAAGCATATTTTCACTTTCTAATCACAAACAAGGATCTAATCACAAATGAAATCAAAATTAACAAAGAATTCTGCAGTAAAATATTTCTTTACAACAACCCTGCAAAGAAATGTAGTGAAAAAACATGACAGGGCTTTGTTTCCCATTACAACCTTATATACTCTATACTATCAAATGTGACCTTTAGACATTGTTTAACAGCCACTCAATGCAGGAAGAGGTGGAGATTTGTTGCAAAGAGCAGTAGTCTGTCACAGTTGGGCAGAGCTTCAAGTGCAGGGGGGCTTTCCAGCTCTGACGCAGCATAACAGTTTTTTTACCCAAAAGGAAACATTTGCACCCAGATCGTCTCGTCTCCCCTGCGGCTGTCATGGCTCTCCTGACGGTCCTCACGCCCGTCCTCGCAGTGGTCCTGTGCTTCTTGATAGGCCTCATGCTGCTGAGGTCACAGGACAAAGAGACCACCTCCCCTGGAAAAACTGAAGGGGCTCCAAAAGCGGACTTCAGACCGTGGGTGGACCAGGACCTGCAGGACGATACAGAAATCAAAGGAAAAGAGGAAGGTGAGAGCTGCACAGCTGTTTTATTGACGGGGTGGAACTTTTATTTGACATCAAAACTAAGCACATGTGGTCCACAAACTCAGCATAAAAATCTTTGAACGAATGTGATCAATCGGTAGGCCGATGTCTGCTGTATTCTCATACAGATTCATTCCGTTAATCAATGATGGAAGGGGTGTCAAAGCTCAGCACTAGACTTTTCAACCCAAGTCATGGCGATCTAACCCCCGCTCCCACTCGGGCAGTTTGCCCATCGAAAAAAAAACAAAAAAAACAGAACGAGCCTCTTGTCCTCTCGTCACCTGGCAGGATTTTTTCCCCCAATGGCAGGTGATCTACGACCTTGCCCCCCTGGTCCAACGCATGCGCTCACTCACAGAGCGCGACCCCCAGTGGACTTCATAGGAATAGCAGCTACTTGCAAAGAAATGCAATTTATGTCTTTTTGTAATTCTCACAACAGCAAATTCGTAAGGCCGCCCTTGAGTTTGACACCTGTGGATTATGGTATATGGCCTGGCCTAGACATAATAGAGAGTGACTTTTCTACATTTTAATTCATGAAATTTATGAAAGACTGCGCAAAAGAAAGGATTTCAACGCGTTTACCTGGTTTCCCAAAAGGTGACATTTTCTAAAAAAATGTATATAACAGACAACATACATATGGTAACTAATAACAAATATCATCAACAAATAAATGAATAAATTATACCTTCAACTTTATTCCTCTGGGACATTTGCAAGCTAAGCAGCAGTATGTAAAGTAATTTAAATGAGCTCTCTGCGACATTAGTGTGATGCAAACCCTAATAATATAATCACATTTTTCTAAAGTGGGTCTTGTGCATTATTTACTTTTGATATTTTAATTATCTTGATGCAAGCTCTTTTAGTCTTTTAGTTTTTGCTACTGCCGCAAAATATTTGACTTTTTCCTGATGATCAACATTATGCATATTATAATATAAAGCTGCTCAATGGTCCTGCTTCTATGCCTTTGACTCTTTTAGCGGATGGCGATTGGGTTGAAAGCAATGAAGAAGAAGAGATCCCACACGTGCCGCACTCGGCACCAGGTTACCCAGAGGGGACGATGCTGGAAAGATCCAAGGACTTTTACACCCTGATGAACCAGAGGAGGAGTGTTCGATTCATCAGTCCGGAGCCGGTCCCACGAGAGGTCATCAATAATGCCATCCTCACTGCAGGCATGTCCCAATTTAAAGAGGACAAACGGACCCCTCTAAACCCCCAATTAAAAACAAATAAATGAAATGCCAGAGAGCAGTTAATGTGGTGCTCTTTTTAATTACATTTTGACTCATCACCCTTGTTCTTTTGGACAGGTACTGCCCCCAGTGGAGCCCACACGGAGCCTTGGACGTTTGTTGTGGTGTCAGACCTGGGGACCAAGCACCAGATCAGACGCATTGTGGAAGAAGAGGAGGAGGTCAACTACCGTCAGAGGATGGGGGACAAGTGGGTTAATGATTTGTCCAAACTTAGGTGAGCAGCCATATTCATACTCCACACTCACACATCAATGTCCAAGTATTTGCACGAGAATCATAAAGCTCTGAGTTGTATCCCGTATCAGTTTAATGGAGCATCATTCCCTGCTTACTCCCTGCTTCTTTTTTTTTTCCTGCATGTGCCGATGGTGGGTTTTGGGACAGAGGATGTTGTATGTGTACAGACTGTAAAGCCCTCTGAGGAAAATTTGTAATTTGCGATTTTGGGCTATACAAAATAAAATGAATTGAATTGAATTGAATTACTCTTATTTGTTGCATGATTTAGGACCAAGATCACATGATGTGGAGCAGAAAAATGAACATATAACAAAATGACAAGGACGACTTCCTTTCTCGTGCAGGACAAACTGGATCAAGGAGTACTTGGACGTTGCGCCGTATCTAATCCTCGTCTTCAAACAGACCTACGGCATCCTTCCAAATGGCGAGAAAAGGACACATTACTACAACGAAATCAGTGTCTCCATATCGTGTGGCCTCCTGTTGGCTGCATTGCAGGTAAGGAATAACAACACAAAGCATCCAATCCCTGCTCTCTTGGTCATGAATGCCATATAGCTGTGGATTTTCTGGAAATGCCATGCAATTACCGATAAACCCCCATTTGTTCTCTCTGTCCCTGATGTGATCAGAACGTGGGTCTTGTCACCGTCACGACGACGCCTCTGAACTGCGGCCCCCAGCTCCGGCTCCTCCTGAAACGGCCAGCCACTGAGAAGCTGTTGATGTTGCTTCCTGTAGGGTATCCTGCTCGTGACGCCACAGTGCCTGACTTGAAACGAAAGCCTCTGGATGATATCATGGTGCACGTATAACAGAGTCAGTCTGTGGAGGAAATACTGTTTTCAAAATGTGCATAATTAGAATCCATAAAATCATATTTTAAAGTAAAATGTTGGTAATTGTCTTCATACAGAAATATATAACCATGTACGTCAATTTATGGGATGGGCTTTCACCGTAATATACAAATTTTAAATTGTTCAAACAAGTTTGATTGTGTTAAACAAATTGTTTCCAGCACTGCTGCCATAAAAATCTGTTTTCAGTTGTTTGTTCTGGGATTGCTTGTGTAATTTGTCTAATGACCACAGTACACAATTACTGAAAAAGCTATTTCTTTACTTATTATTTTACTTTTCTGAAGCCTCATCAATTATTATGATGGAGAAATCATTAACGTACATGCATTTATTTGTCTTGAGTGTCACCTCTCAATGATTTCTGGGTGAGTGGAGGATTTTACATGTTTATTCTTTTAGTGCATATTCAATAGAGCATTGCACTGGTGCACTGTGATTCAAAATAAATAAATAACAAAGTAGGCTACTCATACTGGGATTGTTGTGACCTTTCAGCCGGGATTTTCCTCTCGTCACCTCACCGTATTAATTTGACTGCTTTAATCGGGCTGAAAACCATTCGCACCGCCAGCCACACTTCATTTCCACCGCTGGGGGTCAGTAGCGCGCAGGAAAGGCGCCCAATCGCGAAGAAGAAGGCGAAGAAGAAGAAAGGCGTCATTGCGCAGGCGTACACCACGTACACCGATGCTCGGAGCTGTCTTGGTCGGATGCTAGCTGGCTAGCTAACGGTCTGTCAAGTCGCACACATTGGGCTAGACGGGGGAAGCGCAACGGTGGAGAAGAAGGGCGACCCGAGCGCCGCTACGAAATGGCCGGACAGCAGTTCCAGTACGATGACAGCGGCAACACCTTTTTCTATTTCCTCACGTCCTTCGTCGGACTTATTGTGATCCCGGCTACATATTACCTCTGGCCCCGGGATCAGAATGCTGGTAAGGCCCGATGTCTGGTTCAGTGCTAACTTAAGCTAACTCGTCAGCAGTGCTGGTGTAACGTCAAGTGATCACGCGAGCGGTTTGCGTTAGATCTCCTCCCCCGGTGCGAAGCTCTTTTGATCGGGCCAGCCTGCACCGCATGGACGCCGTGGCCGTGCGACCCAAACCCGACGCTTCATTACTTTGAAACGTGCCAATTGTAAGACACAGCAGGCGTTGTGGTGACGGCGCCCACGTCTGCTTCACCGGTTCGGAGTTGAGCACAAGTGTCGACTCGACTCGGTCACCCCGCCGGCTTTGACGTCTCCGAACCGGGCGTCCGGTTGATTATCGTTTCCCCCCCCGAACGTCTCATACGTGACGTTGACCTTCTTCTGTGACTTAACAAAAAAAAAAAAAAAAAAAAGGAATTAAACTGGCGGCCAGTCGAGATAATGCTCCCAACACAGAAAAAGCCAGCGTCACTCTCCCCGCAGGTGTGAAGCTTGTGGCTTTATCGTCTTTATCCCGATAAAGTCTTATCTATTTGTCAACAACAGTGCATATCTAACATAGGTTATGTTACAAACGCGAGCACACTCTACTCACTCTAATGGGACGTGTTGAGTGACAGGTCGCCGTAGATCGGAGATGTTGATTTACCTTTTTTAAGATTATTTCCATGTAAGATTCAATATTGATCGACACCATGCTTGAAGTGAATGCACATGAATTAATGCACATTTCTGAAGTCGTTTAGAGCTGCAGGAGGGGAGCCTGTGCCTCTCATAGCTTAGCTGACGTATCCACAAGTATCCTCTGTGAAAATGTCCCCTCACCCCTGATTCCGATTAACCGGTAATCCCACCCAAATTACCGCAACAGTCATTTCCCCGGCGGCCGACCTTGTGATTTGTGAGCGGTACGGTGGCACCAGTGTGTCGGTTTATATCTCTCTCTGTCTTCTCTTCCTCTTTCCAGAACAACTGCGGCTGAAGAGCCTGAGGAGGGTGCACGGCAGGTGCCTGTGGTACCGGCTCAGGCTGATGAAGTCGCAGCAGAGCATCGTCCCGACACTAAAGTGAGTCACGTTATTTGGCTTTGCAGTGTTCTTTGTGAATATGAATGTGATTTCCTCTTAATTCAGCATTCAGCATACTCCCCGTGATGGAAGTAGGCCCAAGACGACTTGAGTGTGTCATTCTTTTGAAGTATTGACTGTTGGTAGTTATTTATAGCACTGTTTAATGTGTTACACTTAATCCAGGCGCACCTCCGGTCTCATTTAAATGTCTCCACATATGAATGATTGGCCATAATCTGCTCGGCATTTTGATAAGTGGTTTGTTCCCCCTGGTTCACTTAATTCAGTGCGTGTCTGCAGCTGGACGGAGAGGCTGTAGCTGTTGTGCAATAGCGAAGGCAGACTTTAATGGAGACGCTTGTGTTTGGTGGTGTTTGCCTCAAGTTCGGCCCGTGTTGTTTTCCTTGTGCAAACCTCCTAAATGACGTGTGCCAGCGGTGTAAACACCGCCTTGCACCGTTTAACGTTTCTCTTCACATGGACCTTCTGAGTGGTGTTTATTCCTTCTGGGCGTGTGGGTTGACGGGAAGATGTGGTTTTCAAGTGCGGTTCAGCGTGTCACTCATTTTCTGCGACTGAAACTGGCCGAAGCCGTATCATAATGATGGTGTTTATTATGAGAGTCCATCAGGCATTTTTCTATCTGAGCCACCCGGACAACTCAGGCCAGTGAGCGGTTGTCATGGCAACAGATGCTGCAGAATAGGCCATAGGGTATTGCTGTTGTCATGGAAACAAGTTTAACTTCGATGCATAACCAAACAACAACAACAATGTCAGAACATGTCTCGCCCTTGTGCTTATGTGGAGAAAACCCCGTAGTCTTTTTGCGTTCCTTAATGTTCGTAGCTTTCTATACTGTAGGCTAGATGACAATGCAGAATCCTGCATCCCGCCTTGACTCCCAAACTCAAGTCTGGAGGAAAAATGAGACTGGCCTGATGTTTTCTCTTGCAAGCACAGACCTGTGTGTGTGTGTGTGTGTGTGTGTGTGTGTGTGTGTGTGTGTGTGTGTGTGTGTGTGTGTGTGTGTGTGTGTGTGTGTGTGTGTGTGTGTGTGTGTGTGTGTGTGTGTGTGTGTGTGTGTGTGTGTGTGTGTGTGTGTGTGTGTGTGTGTGTGTGTGTGTGTGTGTGTGTGTGTGTGACACGCATCTTTCCTCTTCGTTTTGCCATTTTCAGGAAAGGCGCCTTGTTGTTTGGCTGGTTCGTGTTCCTGTTGCTAGCCTACAAGGTGTCCAAGCTGGACAGAGAGTACCAGGAGTATAATCCATATGAAGTCCTCAACTTGGATCCGGTATGCACGCACACACACACACACAAAACACAGTGTGCTGTATTCTACAAAGCCTTGAAACTCCCCAAAGACCCGTTTTATTTAGTCTGCACGAGATATTAGACCCATAACTTCTAAAGATAGAACACACGATAAAAATATCATCTTTCATCCCATTTGCGGTGCCGCTGTATTGTATCTGTTCCTCACACTATGTGAGGTCTTGTCATGAATTGTGAGCGTAATTCTGTCTCCAGGGTGCATCGCTGTCAGAAATCAAGAAGCAATACCGTGTGCTGTCACTCAAGTTCCACCCGGACAAAGGTGGTGATGAGGCCACGTTCATGAGAATTGCCAAAGCCTATGCTGCGTAAGTAAGCCAGGCACCAAGACTACATCTGCATTCAATATTTATTTCACCAGGCTGCCACAAATTGTATTTTCCAAGAGAGAACAATACATTTTCACCAGAGTACAATAAAGTAGAAACAAAATAACTACACAATGAACCGGAATTAAAAACAATTCTAATGATATAGTTGATAAATTTAAAGGAGAAGAGATGTAAGGTATTTTGGACTTATATATGTATAATACATATTTGCATAATGACATTATTTTGAGGTGATTGCATGATTTACTTTTCCACAGTCTGACCAATGAACAGTCTCGACAGAACTGGGAACAATACGGTAACCCAGATGGTCCAGGAGGTGAGTGAAGCGACCCTAAATCCCACACATTTGCATTTGTATTCAGTCGGCCTCTTGTGGTCATGAATGTGTTGATCAATGGAAGATGAAGTGAAACCTGGCAGCACATTTATGAGCCTCGAAGGATAATGCCATATTATGTATTTTTTTGTGCCTCAATTATTGTAATTAAAAGAGACCTTTTTCATCAATTAATAAAATTCATTCATGTAATGCATATCTTATATTAATATGGTTATTTGGATCACAATATAGCATGATTCATGGCGGTTCAATTAATGAATAGTTAACATGATATAAACACATACTAAAGGCTATTTTTGTATGATTTTGTATCAATGATTTTCTTTATTTGACAAATACGTTTTCAAGTGAAATTAGAGAGAAATCAAATATTTCCATGCAAGCAGTTTGTTAATCCCATTTGAATTGAGTGGAAATGTGAATTGTGACATTAAAAACAAAACCACAATGTTAAAGGGACATTTCCTTAAGAACTATTTCACGACAGTTTGTGTGGAATTTGATTTGGCTGCTTGTCCCGATATTTCCGCTTCAATGCAGCGGGAGATTTTGCCTCTCACGCCTTCCTCTTTCTCTAGCGACCAGCTTCGGTATTGCTCTGCCCGCCTGGATCGTTGACCAAAAGAACTCTATGCTGGTATTTATTCATTGATTTGCTTAAAATGTCTTGTGTTATACGAGCGGAGAGCCATTCATCAATAACCCACTGAGTGCATTATGCTTTGCTTTTGCCACCAGGTGCTGTTGGTGTATGGACTGGCCTTCATGGTCATCCTTCCTGTGGTGGTGGTGAGTCCCGGCAACAGATTGTACGACACAGAGGCCCTCCCACAAATCCCACTTTTCTCACGTTTCTCTCTTTTTGTTGTTTTGTTTTGTTTTGTGTGCATCCGCGTCGTAGGGCACGTGGTGGTACCGCTCCATCAAGTACAGCGGAGACCAGATCCTCATCAACACCACCCAGCTCTTCATGCATTTCATGTACAAGACGCCCAACATGAACATGAAGCGTGAGTCTCCCTTCTTCTCATAATGTGCAACAAGACTTTGACCAGATGCAAACACAGGAAGAAGAACTGTGGTGAATTTATTCTTTGATGTTGGGAAACCGTTAGATAAGCAGTGGATTCCTCTGTCAATAATAAAACATTTGAATGTTAAATTGCTTCCATTTAATGCAAAACTACACCAAGTTACAGGATTTTCTCTCACTCATACAAATCTCCAGACTTTTTCATTTGTTGTGTGTCAGTGTAAATTGGTTGGTCAGTGTCCATTGACCATCAGCTGAACACCAGGTTTTGGTTCACAAGTTTTTTTTTTTCCCCTTCAGGGTTGGCGATGGTGTTGACGGCAGCGTTCGAGTTTGACCCTCGCAGCAATAAGGATGCTACCATACGGCCGACGGACAACATCGAAGTGCCGCAGGTGATGACAAACATCGCCGATGATGAACGATCTCTCCGGGCTTGCAAAGACTCGCGATCTAAAGTAGAAACACTGTAAAAAGGGGTTCTGCGTGCCGCGAACGGCCTCTCGTGTCTTTCTTGCAGTTGATCCGTGAGTTGGGAAACATCAATGTGAAGAAGAAGGAGCCCCCGTTCTGCTATCCCTACAGTTTGAAGGCCAGGGTCTTGGTGCTCGCCCACCTGGCCCGCATGGACGTCTCTGAGGAGTTGGAGGAAGGTAGGACACGACATTTCTGTTTTTTCTTTCAAAGGAATTCTGTGTTGTTCTACTGTATATATTCAAAGTACTCTTAAGAGGCTGTAATTCAACACATTGTGTTAGCTTATATGTCTGTTCAAAGCAACACTAGGCGGTCAGGAATTGGTTCTTTATTCTACCAAAAATGGTCTATAACGTAATCAAAGCAGTTTGGAGTTGTGAGGTCGCATTGTTTCACAACCCTCCCCTGGTTAAATGTTTATACTCCCGCGCCAGAGGTAATGTCGCTTACTGAAAGAGGGCGAGCTGTTTAGAGTAGTTTCAGGTTTGTTAGTTTGTGAGAACTCTCTTGGCCAGCTGTGTTGTCTTAGAACGGCAAGTTAGAGCTGCAGATGTAGTACATGATGTGAATACACATGTGGGATTCTATTACATGCCATGCAGACAGTGGAAAGGTTTCCAAATGAATCTTTTGGAGTGGTGGACACAAACCGCACTTTGAGGTCTTCTAATGATATCATGCAATGTGTGATGTATATTTTGGTTCCAGATCAGAGGTTTGTGGTGAGGAAGAGTCCAGCTCTCCTGCAGGAAATGGTCAACGTGGGCTGTCAGCTTACTATGATGGCCAACAGCAGAGGAGGTACACACACACACACACACAAACACATTTTAAAGGCAGCAGAGGTTATCACTTTGAATCATATTCACACAACCTGGAGGACGGTTTGATTATTTCTCCCGCTGCCTCCAGGTTTCCACGCTCCTCGACTGGTAACCATAGAGAACTGCATGAAGCTGACCCAAATGATAGTGCAAGGTCTGCAGGAGTCAAAGTCACCACTGTTGCAGCTGCCCCACTTTGAGGAGGAGCACCTCCGCTACTGCGTCTCTAAGAAGGTACGGTCTGAGCGTCTGTTGAGTAAGATGGAGAGGTTTGTGTCAGTGCGTAATTTGCCTCCTCTTCTCTAGTATAAAGTTCGGAGCCTGCAGGACCTGGTGAGTCTCAAGGACTCCGACAGACGCAGCATGCTGCGTTTCTTGGGGGACGAGAAGTACGATGAGGTCTTGTCAGTGCTGGGCAGCTTCCCTCACATCACCATGGACACCAAACTGCAGGGTCAGTCCTACCGGTGACGCCCGTGCAGCCGTAACCCCCCCCCTCCCCCAACTAAGTGTTAGAGGTGTATAACACATCAGGTCTTTAGAGCAACGCTTTAGCAGTAAGATCATAGTATTGAAATAGTTTGAACAGGTACCTTGAAATGAGTCACACAAACCCTTGCGTGCGGTTTGAATTAAGTACAGTTTTCCCAAACTACTAATTGCTGAGATTTAAAATAATTTTCTAAATAATACATTATAGTTTTGGTTGTTGAAAGTTGTATTTCTTTGTCTTTGCAGTCCTCGATGATGAAGACAGCAATAACATCACAGCAGGGTCTATCGTCACAGTAACTGTCACCTTAACCAGAAAACGGATGGCGGTGAGGATTTCTTTGCATTTGGTTCAACCCTGCCATCAATCCTACAACATAGTAATGACTGACTAGAAACCAACCATCTGTGATTATTTTTCAAATTTCGGCTTGGAGATGCATCTTCATAGATGACCACTAGGGTGCGCTCGTGACTAAGCATTGTTGAGGAAGCACGATGTGACTGTGGAGGGAACTGTGTTTTGCAGGAGGTGTTTGAAAAGGAACAGGATTCTGCACCGTGTCTAACGGAGGAGTCCGCTGCTACAGAGGAAGCAGTAAGGACAAAACACACACACACACACAATAATATCAACTCAGACCCAGTGAGACGGCACCTTCACTCTGACCGGGTCAGACGCTTCGTGGCATTGCAAAGAGTCCACTCAGCCTTATTCTCTATTTGTGTACAACAGGGCGACGCAAGTAAAGCCAAAACAAAAGTGTGGCAGAACAAGAATAAAGCTGCTAAGAAGACAGCCAAGTCAAAGAAGAAAAAATTAACCAAGAAGAAGGTCACTCCTGTACCTGCAAAAACCAAGCAGGCCAACGGCAATGTGGCCGGGAATGTACGTGTCTAATCCTACAATTAATTGTGTTGATTTTCTTATGATCCAAAAAAGAAGTATGTATCGTAAAATCCTGTTGTCAATGTCAAATGTCCCAGGAAGTTGTAGCGACAACAGCAGCAACAACAACAACAGCAGCAGTAGTAAAGGAGGAAGAGGAGGAGGCCTCGGACAAAGGCAGCGAGTCGGACGAGGGAGAAGCCAACAAGGACTCTCCCAGCGAGAGAGACGAAGACAGCGACAAGCAGAGCGACACGGAGGTGGACGAGATGGCAGGCGACGACGAGGAGGTCAGAATTTTTAACAACTCTACACATAAAGGGAACAAGAAACACTCGCCGGTACGTGTACCCCCCACCAAAAGCTAACTCTCCCTCCTCTCCGCCGGTCAGGAGTGGGAGGCGTTGCAGCAAAGCATCCAGAGGCGGGAGCGCGCCCTGCTTGAGACCAAGTCGAAGGTGACGCACCCCGTCTACAGCCTCTACTTCCCCGAGGAGAAGCACGAGTGGTGGTGGCTCTACATCGCCGACCGCCGAGACCAGACCCTCGTCTCCATGCCGTACCACGTCTGCACGCTGAAAGACACGGAAGAGGTGGGTCAACCAACTTCTGGGTTCTGGCAGCACGTAGGTGGCGAGCTACTGGCCTCGCGGGATGAATCCCTCTCTGTGGGGTCCGTAGTCACATTTCAAATCACTTGTTACAGCAAACGGACTAAAACCCAAATATATTCAATCTTCAATATTAAACTGATTAGAGGCATAAAATCCTCACATTTGAGAAGCTCACAAACATCTGCCATTTGTTCTTTATTCATCAATTAAACCGTTGAAATACACCGCATTAAAACATACCGGTGTATGCATCATATTAAAATACGTCAAGGTTGTTTTGTGGCTTCTGCTTTAATCCGTCTGAGGTAGAAGGTTCTTAATAAGTTGCGTGAGTGATTTCACGTCTCATGTTTCCAGTGCTCCGTGGTCCCTCACATCCTGTTGCTAGGCAACCCTTTGCACTTTTTATCGTCATTTCCTCAGAGGAAGGTGTGTGTGTATATACGTGTGCGGGGTTCATTGTGCACCTCTGATCCTGGCAAACGGTGATCACTGACCGCGAGGTTTGTTCACAACTCCCCCGCTGAGTAATAAGTAACCTCACGCTACGTGATTGCACAGCAGAGTTCGCAGGGATTCCATCCAGCATGGGACTTCTTTCCTGAGATGGTCCATTGGTGATCCCTCCCCCCCCACACCCAGTGTTCAAGGGGTTTGTCCTTTTCAGGTTTGCCTCCTTCTGATAAACTCCCCTTGCTTCTTTACCAGGTGGATGTTTTAGTTCGACATCAACGGTAACCACGGAGACACGATGTAGCATCGGCTACGTGCTTTACGCTAACCCATAAAGCAATCGTGCCCCCGTTACCAGAGCTTTGTGACTGCACTTCCAGTGCTCCTGGGATGAGACTTGACGTGTGTGTGTGTTTGGTTCCCCAGGTGGAGCTGAAGTTTCCAGCCCCCTCAAAGACGGGCAACTACCAATATTCTGTCATCCTTCGCTCTGATTCCTACCTCGGACTGGACCAGATAAAACCACTCAAGGTAAAAGGAACGGTGTGTGTGTGTGTGTTGTGTGTGCACACTTGTGTGTCTTTTAGGGCGTGAGGGATTGCTCAGAGGAAGTTGGCTGAGACGATACAGACGAAATATATAGGGGAGTAAAAAGCTGCCGACGCCAGAGAACTCAAATAAAAGCTTTCTGTCACTAGAATTGGATCTCCCCGGGTGTGTGGTTGCTAAAGCGTTGACACTTAAGTCCTTAAGTGACTTCCTGTTTCACAGCGCTCAGAACCAGAACTAATGTTTAAGGACTAGACGCTCTGCTGCTGTAAACTGACGCACCTTTTTAAATGTGTGTGTCCCCCGTCCCCCCGTCCCTAGCTGGAGGTCCACGAGGCCAAGGCCATGCCGGACAACCACCCTCAGTGGGACATCCCCGACACGGAGGAGGAGGACGAGGAGCAGGAGGACAGCGATGGCATCGAGGAGAGTGAGGACGACGACGAGGACAACGACTAAAAGCGAAAATACACACACGCTCACCTCCCCCCCCACCCCCCAACCCCCCTTACACACACACACACACACACACACACACCCTGATCGACTGGCCGACCACCCACTCCTCACCCCAAAGCAGCACTCAAGAACAGCGAACGAGGAGCAGCAGAGCTGCGTCCACCATACACACTAACACACACATTTATATAAATATGATAACCGGGGACAGTTTATACACACAGATCCCTCCTTCTTCTCTTCCATTTTATCTTTACACGGACCCCCCCCCCCACCTTTTCTACAGAGACTTGTTAACTTTCCGTTGCTGGCGGAGGGAATCCTGTGAATACTTATCCAGGCTCGTGTGAGTGGATGGTGTGTGTGTGTGTGTGTGTGTGTTTGTATGTGTTTGTTAAGGTATGATAGATTGACACACTGTGGACTGGAGGACCTAATATTATCTGGGCTTTTTTTTCTTTTCTTCTTCTTTGCGGGGGGGGGGGGGGGGTGACGACGGGGGGGAGGAAACGTACAACCGCTATTTCCGTTTGCAAAATTAACAGAAACTCCCGACCTGCGTGTGGACTTTGTGGCATCGCTCTCGCTCCTGTTTTTTAAAGTAAAATGGCACTAATGTTTTCCACACCAATGCTACTTTCTATTGTAAAAATTACAAACTGCAGAAGCGCGAGTTTTGGCCCCATTTGTCGGGGGTCCCTTCCCTTCATTTCCTCGTTTTACTGTCCCTTGTATGTTCTGCTCGCTGTGTTTAGGGAGCCGTCTACAGATGAGAGCTGATCCCCAGTCAGTTCTGTTGATGATGCTTGTTCTGCTCCTGTGATCCGCGTCCGACTGTGTTTTTCAGAACCAACTGTTGAAAGCAGGTGATAATCAAAATGAATTAGCCTCAAAATATGATGGGGGGGGCATAACTTTCAGTGTTCAAATTTTAGAAAGTATCCAGTACTTCTTCTTGTCCATTTATACAACTTAAAAGCTTCAGTCTTTTGAAGGGGTTCAGATACCGATGTATAGATATCTATCAATTCATTCTTGTGGCTTTTCAGAGAAGTGATTTTTCTTTTCTTTCTTTTTTTCTTTCATCCTTTTTTCCTTTTTAACAATTGTAGCACATTCCAGTGTATACTCTGTCCAAAAAAAGGCCTTATGAATACAACTGAAGTACCACAACAAACATGCCCTCGGGTGCTATGGTGGTTCTTTGGACAGCGGAAAAAAAGTCTGTTTTGCACCTGCGTGAGAATGTGTATTCAAAGGTCTCTTTAAGGTAAACGATGCTCCAGTCGGGGAGCACATAGCACAGATGTTTGCCAGGACATCACCGCTCAGATGTCCAGTTTTGTCTCAGTCCCACAAAGACAGACTAACGGGATTAGAGCCCGAGATCCCCGACCAAAACAGTGCGCGTGATCTGAAAAGTGTGCGTCCAACAAAGGAACCGGTTGAAAGTACCCTTGTTTCTGTAGTCATTAAAGCAGAACAAGCTTCATTTTGTAATGACTACTGCCATTCAGATGTAAGGCTTTTTTCCCTCCATAATCTCATCTCAAAAGTTTTCCACTTTAAAGTGTCTTTTCTTTCTAACAAATGTTACTCATGTCATGTTTCGTTCCAATTTATCCGTTGTTTTTTTTGTTTTTTTTAATTCGTTAGATTCCAGTGCAAACACACACACACACACACACAAAATAGCCTCGTTGTGCTCTGGGCTTACTGTGTGTGTGTGTGTGTGTGTGTGTCGACTTTATTCAGACAGGGGTGCGAATATTTGTGGGCTCGCGCTCCTGATGTCACATGACCCACACGCGCTCACTACGCCCTCCTGTAATTGCGTTCAAAGCAGCAGGTAATATTGTACTCTGGGTATTTATCGCTCTGCAATAGAATGTAGCATCAGCGATTTGTTTCGCTGTGTGGAAGAAAAAAATGAATAAATATACAAAGAAAGGAAAAAAAAAACTGCAGCGAGGTTAAAAATCACACAACCCCATTTCTCCCTCGCTGACCTTTTCCAGGCGGCCGGCGAAACTACCCGACGACTATGTATCTGCCACTTTTGTTTACAAAGGAGCTGTCATTGTAAATGGAAAAATATATTATTTGTATTTAAAATCATTTCAAATAAAAACTTTTTAAATGAGATGATGTCATCATTTTCCAAAGACGTTCCCGTTAATGTTTTCTTCTATTACATATTCTTACAATATGGTCTACTTTATGGAGCCCAGGCAGTGCGTGTTCCTATGGTGGCTAAGCCTTGCAGACTAGTTCCTTTCTATGTAAACTGGTGTGGGATTCCCCTATTACTTGTGGTCAGCTTTTTAAGAGACCACAATCCGTCCAGGATGTATTAATACGGTACAGCAAGAGGATTGATCAAATGCAAAAAAAGATAAGTGCTAATGCAAGGAAATAGCTGACATAACTAAAATGCAATATACAAAAAAGATGTGTGAAGTAGTTTCTGGGTCATCAGAAAGGGGCTGAGCCTGTTTAAAGTAGCGCGCCGTCGCTCCCTAAATGAGACGCAGCCTCACGGCGGGTGATCCACCCGGACCGATGCACGATCACGTCCCACTGCAACGTGCGCCTCTGGGGATCTTACAACTCCTGCTACCCCACCCCCCAAAAAAACAAACAATCCATCAGACAGCGTTGGGAAAGCAAACTGCATCCTTGCATCTCCTCCCAGATCAGCCCGCGGCGCTCACTCGCCTCCTCCGGCGCATCTGCGAGGGTGGAACCCGGACTGACCCATACAAGGAGTTCCCTCCCCGGTGCTCCCGGTGCTCACAGCCTGCTGTGGAGAAACGGATCCCCGCCGTCGAATCGAGCCGTCGAGTCACAGGTAACGAACGCGAGTAGGGAAAAAAAAAATCCGGAAACATTTATTGCCATAATTTGTCAGACATACAAGGAATTTGACGGTTGGTGCGTAACAGCAGACAGTACGACGATGGACGACAAGACAGCATGCAAGAGGAATAAAATAAAATATAATGCTATGGGTTAGTTTATAAAAGGAATAAAAGTTAAAGTTAAAAATATTTAAAAATTAAAAATAAAGTGCACCAGCCAACAGAAAGTTGTGAAAGTGACGTTAATAACTTTAATAAGGAATCTCTTCATCCTTTTTTGGACACATTCCTCTTTTAGTATTAAAATGAGACAACGAGGTCACTCACCTCAGTTGCTATTGAGAAAGAAAATGATAACATGTTTCCTTTGATTTAATCTGCACCTTTGTGGTATTGTTATTGTTTTTTTCTGTCATGGTCAATTTCCTCATTTTCTCACGACACACAAAAAAAGTCAAACGCTTTTAATAAATCCTCATTTGCACTGAAGTATACCGGTTATTCGCATACAAGAGCTTTGAAAAACAAATTGCTGCTCTGCTCAAGTTGTATATGGTTCAGAGAGTTAACCATTGACAACCATCCATCGCGCACACCTTTGCACAGTGAGGTGAAAGTGTGATTTCTTTTTTTTTGATCCCTTGTTTTCACATTTCCAGGGATGAGAAGACACATGGGGGGAGGCAGCAGAGCGTAAAGGCCTGAGATTAAAGTTGTATCACAGATATATCACCTTTTCACCCACCAAGTCCTCACTTTGTTTTTGTTTCAGATAGTTCCGTGCGCTCTAACGTATTCTATACTTACGTAATGGCTTTTTCCCCCAATGCAGTTCTGTAGACTGTTGTGATAATTGCAGAAGAGCACACAGGGACATTGCACATTTTGTGCTGAGCCTCGTTCCTCTTCACAAGGCAGTTTTTTAGAGAGATTTTCTTTTTTCCCACGGTAAATAAAGAAAGTCAGACTGGACTGAATTGTAAAGGGAAATAAGTGAGCCCATTATTGTTCCTTTTGCAAGGAATCTAAGCGAAGAGGCTTTCGCACCTACAAGCGCTGTGCAAGAGAAGGTCAGTGTTCACGATGAGAAAGTAGACAGTCTCATGGCTGCAGAACTGATATCACAATGCTGGTATATTGTGTGCCAGGAATTCTGCTTTTTGATCCCCAAATATGTCCCGTGGAGGCATTTATTGCTGTTTTTTCAGTCCCACCAAGATCATAGCAGAATTTATCGGCTCAATAATCCCATGTGATCCGCTGACTTGTTTACCCCACATTCTAATTTAAATAAGGCCCCAATCAGCTTTTTAGAGAAGCCTTGAAATCGTCAGTATCTATTACATTTACAAATTAAATATAATATGGCTTTTGCAGAGTAACATAACCTTTGTCGCTGAAGGGAAGGCCCACTGAGAGCTCTCTGTTTAATTGACGTAGGTCGTTTCGTACTGAAATCAAGAAATCACTCCAACAACTGCACTCGTGGCAAGACTCCAAGCCACAAGTGCTTTAACTGAGTGTCAAAATGAAGTAGTTTTCTGCTCTCATTGGGCATCAAGCCTTTAAAAAGACACGGAAGCATTCCCCCGTGTGTGTGACTGGGGACGGTGCTGCTATGTCTTCATTATTGCAATCTGTTTCGTCAAACAAAACAGTGCTCCAGATAGCAATTTGTTGTGTGCGTGTGTGTGTGTGTGCGTTTGTGTGTGTGTGAGAACAACCATCTTTTGAGTTTTTAGGTGGCGTTTGACGTATTTGATTTCTTTCTTGGTAAATGAAATATTGGGGTTAAGGGCTGATTTATTTCGTCTCCAACCTGACTGAAGCTGACAGGTTGGCTCTGGAAATAGTTTTGTCTCTTCTTTTGTTTTCCACTTTATTTATTCAATCTCACAATAGATGGAGAAATGTTTTATAATATATAGTAATAATACATTTTAGATTAACACTTGTCTTGTTTATGTATATCTTGTTGCACTCCTTCCATCGCTTTCAAGTGGCATCAAGTCTTTGTTTTAACTATATATTCTCTGTTCTTCATCAACATGTTGTCTAATAGTAACCCCCAACTCTAACATGCAAGTAGACAAGAAAGGCTACTTAGTCGCACACATTAAATGCACTTCGCCTGGCGGTGGTTAATAAAGCCCTGAGGGTATCCTCTCCAAGTTTAATTACTGTAGGACTAACAGCCACTAAGGAAAATACGATCTGCTTACAGAATAGTGTAATGGGTGATAATTTGAACATTTCCATCAGCTTTCAAAAGTCTCCCAGCTGTCCTCTCGCTGCTCTCCCGCTGCCTTTGTTCCCATCCAATGCAGCGGAGACTGAAAACCTACTTAGTCGACGTTAATCAGTAAATCCAGCACCCTGGAGGCCAAATTGCATCCACTTTACAGCACAATAGACACATTGTCCCCAATACTTTTGTAATTATCAGAGTCATATTCTCCCGTTAGCCACCGGTGCATTTCTTTGACCTCTGGACTCACACCGGTGTAATTGCACATCACCTCCCCCAATATATTTTTTCTCCTTCAAGGCTCTTTCCCATCTCCATCTTTCCTTCAGGCTGCCTATGTATTCCATCCCAACTCTCCTTGTCGTGGATTGAAAGCTCTGGAATTAAATGATCACGAACAGGTTTGATGTTGACAAAATGTAATATTAAAGCACATTTTCACAAGCGAAGGGTGACTAGAATTCCAATAGATGCCATTTTATTACGGACGGCCTGTGGACCCTTCCAGCTTTTCGATCCATATACTTTTTGATTTCTTTCTCCAGTGTGATGTGTCTCACCTTCCCTTGGCGGTCTGCGAGGGCATGAGACTGCAAGGCCGGAGGGATTTCTACCCTGACTCCTACCTGGAACTGGCCCCTCCTCCACCTGGTCCTGTTGCCTGGTTGCCCGGGGTCCTCAGCAAGGGAGTACGCCTTCGCCTGCGCTTGGATCGCCTTGACAACCGTGGGCGGGGCTGCTGGCAGCTGGTGGAGTCGAAGGAGGAGTCTGAGCCTGTTGGGCCGAGGGGCCGGGCCCACGACACCTGCGCTCAAAGTAAGGGGCCGGTTCTCATAGAGTGATTCTCGGCACTTTACTTTGAAGATGTGAATTGGCCAGACTTCTGAGAGAGGTAATGGAAATGTATCAGCTAGAGGTATGCATGCATTTCTAGTACAACATTATGGTGGATTTTTAAAATTTAAAATAAAATAATTTACCGTATTTGTAAGGTATACTTTTATGTATCATGTGAAAGACAAATCTGGACCTACAGCTGTAAGAGACATTCTCTCCATCACATAAAATACCTAAAGAAAATGAACTGAAGTTCAGTACCTGACTAAATGTAACTTTCCACCACTGCTAAACATCTTTAAAGGAAAAGAGAACTAATCATTTTCAAGTGTGTGTCTGTGTGTGTGCGTGTGAAAAGAGAGAATTCACATTTTGGATGTAATTTATCAAATCCCCCCCCTTCCCCCCCTTGTGACCGTGATGAAAAGCAAAATACTCTCCACCCTCCTCTTCTTCCAGTGTGTTATGTTATGAAGGAGCTCAGTGGAGATAAGGAGGGGCTGTGTGTGTGTGTGGGCGTGCTTGTGTGTGGGCGTCTTATTTACACACAACCACACTATTTATGTGTTTATTTATTTGAATTTTATCATATGAGTTTGGTGCAGGATCCGATTTCACCGTCTGTTACCATGGCGACACCCTGCCTGAGCTGTAAATAAATTCAAGGGGTTTGTTACATTGATTAGAGAGCGAACATGCGCACACACAGACACACACACCAACACATTAATATATTCTAAACAACCAGGCGAGGTTATATGGGCTTCTAGTTAAAATGCAATTATTGTATATAGGCATTTCTGTGTGTGTGTGTGTGTGTGTGTTACAGTGTTTACATTTGTTTGTTTCTATGTGCATGGTGTGCAGGTTAGTGAGGCATTAGCATAATTCGCTTCATTGCAGTTTCCCTTCAGTATAAGTGAAAACAGATACAAATCTCCATCGCCTGAAGCTGGTGATTGCATTATGCTAATCATGGCTGATCATTGCTGCATTACTGTGGCCATAACAGTGCTGCTCCAGCAGCTTTCCAATGCCTCCCTCTGACATTCAGCCCCCCCACCCTCCCCCAAAAATAAAAGAATTGTTGCAAAATGAAATTGGGCGTGAGTATTCACTGGTCTCCTAATTACCTAATTAGCCATAAACAAACGAGGCTGCGGTCCCAAATGTGCCGTGTTTGGATGCAGCGGTGCCTGTCTCTCCCCCCCGCCTGCTAATGAATGGTGTTGCTGCCTCGTATTGTCAGCCATTGTCAGCCGACACCCGCCCCCTCCCTCATATCCAATTCTTAAAAGTAAAAGATGATTATCTGTCCTCCGTCAGTCTGTCTCTGCCTGTAATGTGATGCGCTGTAATGAGAAAGGACTGATTGAGTAGGGACATAAGGATTAATCTAACTGTGTAATTACTTATATGATTTATGGGTTCCTCCCTTCACACACACACACACCCATGGCCTCCTACCATCGTGGTCGCTGTGTTCCAGCACTATCGCAGCCTTATTGTCTGCTGTGTATTTACCCCTTTTTTTATCATCTTGTATGGGCTTCGAGTAATGAAATACTGAAATTTTCTTGGCCTGTCACATTCAGCGTTAACACAGCGTGTGAGCGGCCCCCTTTGCAGCAGACTCCTGACGCGTCCTCTTACACGCCAGCAGCGGCTCTGCTTGCTGGCGGCGCTTGATCCTTCCTGCGAAAGGTTAAACTGATTTTCATTGAGCATTAAAATCCACCGGTGTAGCCTCTCTGACCGCAAACTGGAGTCGGCATAGCAACCTGTGTGTAACCAATCGATATGTTGTGTTGTAGACTTTTAGACCATGAGGGCAAATAAGCCCCCCTGGAGCCTGCTTCTTATTTTAATACCTCAACCTCAGTGTAAAACTTGCTGCACCTTGCTTTTGGCTGGTTGCTTTTTTTTTTTTACATGTGTAGATTTATTATAGATAGATAAAAAAAACAAGGCAGCATACATGAGCTGAAACGGAGGTAGTCTATAAATAAAAGGAAGCCTGTAAGCTTTGACAGAAATATGGTCTGCAGAGCAGTGGAGTAATCCTGGAGGGTTTCTGCGAGAGCCTTTTGGTGTTTACTAAGAAATGCTCTTCAACTGGACGTATATGAAAGGTCCAAGCAGGTGAGCGTGACCAGAAGATTGAATCCGTGAGCATTTTTGGTGCATTTCTCAGGACACGTTCGACGCCGCTCCCTGTGAAGCAATTTCAATTTATTCAGAAATAATTTGAGCACACATTACAATGTGTAACCCGAGCGCTTGCAGCACAAAACAACTGCACAGCGTGAATCCCTTGTCATCCGCTCGAAGCCTTTTTTTCTGACGACAGAAAAGAAAAACTCAGAGCTGTGGTAACTGTAATTACATTAAAGTACCCCCCCCCCCCGCACACACACACACACACACACACACACACACACACACACACACACACACACAGTTTTAAGCTCAGCACGTCTGCCGGCTGCCGCGGGATGTTAGAGGCGTGTTGCTATGACAACTGAAAGGGGACACAGAAAGGGGGTGAGGGTAGAAGGGAACGCGGGTAGGAGGGGGGTTGGAGGAAGGTGGTCGAGAACAGAGAGAGAGGGAGAGAGAGAGACAGGGGGAGAGAGAGAGAGAGAGAGAGAGAGACGCATGCAGGGTTGCCGGCGTCTCGACAGTGTGCGGCTGCAGAGAACAGTGGAGCAGAAGCATCCTGTCGAGGAGCCATCAGGCGGATTTATTCAGGGACCTGCCCCCCCCCCCCCCGGAGCGTCAAACAGACAGAGAATACCAGGCGGCCGCATGGTAGGCAAATTCTGGGCTCATTTTTGGAGATTTCTGTCTGACTGGGTCTGAGAGGCGTCATGCATGTGCACACGCTGTTCCTGTTCCTGTTTTTCTTCTCATGACACATTGTGACATTCGGTGTTTTATTTTCCTACCAGTTGCCAGTCTCGCTGCACTGAATTCAAGCCGGTCCTGTTTGATACCATTAAATGATCATTGCCGTGCGACAGCATGGCAGCAAATTTGTAGAACATCAGCACAGAGCAACTTAGCTTCGGATTGAAAGGCCGTTTCAGGTGAGCTATTGTTTTGCATGAATGAAATGATTGAAGAAGGGGATGCATTGTGAAAGTCGTGGTCATGTGGTACACACACATGCACTTGAGGCACTGCTATGTGTGTGTGAGTGTGTGAGAATGTGCTTCTTTGATTGTTTGATCGTGTGGGTGTTGTAGGTTTATGTCCTTTGCTTTCACTTCCTCATTATGTGTGTGTGTGTGTGTCTTTGTCTCTCTGTGCAGTAATGATATTTATTGCAATCTTCTCAGTCAGAGAGGGGGAGGGGTGTGATGGAGTACAAAGCTGTACCAGGCTTTGTTTCTACTATTTCCTATAGTTTGTGTGTTTGTATGTGTGTGTGTCTGTGTGTGTGTCTGTGCGTGGGCGTGCAGGGGCCACACACACACACACGTGCATCTAAGTTTCCGCTCCGGTTTGAAGCGGAGGCAGCGGCGCGTGCAGTTTCCTGTTACTTTGAAAAATCCCCATGGAACGAGCTCTGCGTCTCCCTCAGGTCCGATGAGTTCGCTGTACGCCGGCTCAGAGATGCAGACTCCCGCTCTCGGCCCCCAGTTCACGGCGGGGCCCCAGGGAAAGGTGCCCGGCAGGAAGAGGGGACGGCCTCCCATCCGTAAGCTGGAGTTCCAGGGTCACTACGTTGAGGCCCTCAAGGTGCCAAAGAAGAGAGGCAGAAAACCCGGCTTTAAGGTCGGTCGCTCATACGTATACCTCTGCATACCTCTTAATTATTGACTCTTCCCCGTGTTTAAAGTTCAGTATTAATGTTACTTGTGTCATTAATATTGGTATTGATAATGGCCCGGTTATTGTTATTGTTTGTTTTTGCTATGGTTCTTTTTGCCTTCGTTTATCATCACAGACAGGACAAAAGGGGTATGACATGCAACACATGTTCTTAATTCCAAGATTTATACTTTAATAGATATTGGTGGTGCTGATTTCTTTATTAGGTAGAACTGATAGTAACAGAAGGGGTTTTAAATGAACGTGCCACTAAAAGGTCAACGTTTACACCCTTTTTATAACTTCAGTAGTCGAATGTTTATAAAACTAACAACAAAATGATTTTTATTTTTAGGATTGATTAATATTAAATGCAGTTGTATACAACATTTTATTACCTAACCAGCAGTAAGGATGTATGAGATTTTGGTTACTGATGTGTAATGTAATGTTAATATAGCAACCTCAATGAGTTGTTTGCATGTGTGTGTGTGTGTGTGTGTGTGTGTGTGTGTCTGTAGCTGAAGCCCAGGATGGTGATGTCCCCACTAGCTAACTCTCCTCCCAGCAGCACACCAGGACCCGAGATGGGCTCCATCCCTCAGGATGCTGCCATCGTCCCCCACTCTGCCACACCTCAGGTCCTGACAGGTAACACCTCGGCCGCAGACAGTGTGAAGCTTGTCTAACCGGTAACGGGCTCCAGATGATAATGGGTCTGCGCCGAGTGAAATACAAATGGTAGCAATTAAAGAAGCAAGTTTTTTTTTTCTTCTATAGGTCTGATGCTTTTTTTTTTTTTTTACGCCACGAGATCTGGAGCCTTTTTCGAATGAGGAAGCAGAACTTATTAACATTTTTACAGTTATTAAACACTCACAGCCTGGTGGTGAGATGTTTTGGTTCCCCTTCTTCTGTCTTATTTCAGTTTCATATCTTTTCCATCCATTCCACCGCTCTGTGTCTTAAATTTGGTTCTAGACTACACACGTGTCAGTGTGGGGCCTTTCTTCTCTGTTCTCTAAAATACACAAATGACTTATTTGTGCAGAGATGTGCTTTTATGTGCATGTGTGCATATTGAGTTAGAAACAACCGTGTCTATGGGTTTAGTGACTATGTTTACATGCCCTAAAATGAGAAATACACGCCTTCAAGCTGAAACAAAGCATGTTATTTCTTATTCTCTTTCAATCTTCGCGACTAGCTTTCCTTTTCTTTTTTAGGCTCTGGAGAAAATCTGCCTTTTTAAAAAATTCTTCTTCTCAGTCTTTTCATTTTTTTCCTCCCCAGAGTCCGTCCTACTCTGAATAAGCAAATATGTAAAGATTGCCTCAGTGTATTTGAGGTGTGAATGGGAACCTCACGTGTCGAAGACCAGCGCTTTGCTCTTTGTTCGTGAAAAGCGTTTGATGTCAAACTGTAGACATTCAAAAGCGAAGCTCGCGCACACACACACACACACACACACACACACACACACACACACACACACACACACATATATATGTATATATACACACATCACAAACCAGTGGGCTCCCCGTGGTGCCATCCAAACATATATGTAAATCATTTCTCGAGTGAAATGGAGAAGCCTTTCACAAATATCCCCCCCGCCTTGAAGGGGTATGTTTTAGCACATGCTCTAAGCAGAGGGAACTTTCCTTAAAATATCCGTTATTTTCTCACATAAAATAATTTTTCTAATTGACATATTTAAAAAAAAATATTATGTCATATTTTCACATATTTACATACATACATACAATAATATTTGAGGATGTAAAGGTATAAGAAGACTGATGTAGTAGGACACAGATAGTATTTATATTGACAACATTGACAATCAAATATATCTATCTCAATATTAATATCAAGCTTATACTGCAGGATATCAGGGCAATTCTGCAACATGTCTGTGTGTGTTCCTCCAAACTCACATGCGCAGATCTTATCACATAACTAATTTTTTTTTAGAAAACAATACATTTGACCTTTTGAGTGAGCACAAAGTAGAGGCATTTCAGAATCATCATGCACTATTTCCATCTCCTAAAGCTGTCATCGGGTAAATCCATAGATGGCCAGCCCGGGCATAACCAGCAGCCATTTACATTATCGACTTACTGAAAAAACGCTTGGCTCAAAAGGGGACCACAATCAGAGAAACCACTGATCACCTTTTGTCCGTATCAGTACAGTTACAGGCCGAGTGGGGCTTTGACAGATTTGACTTCACATTTAAAGGATAGGACAAATGTAACCGCTGCTTGATATAGTAAATAATGCTGCATGTGATTTGCTTTGATGGAAAAAGTAAAATCCTTGATGTTGATGTAAACAGACCCGAGATCGCCACGCTAAAAACACCACCTTCCCCTAAGCGGGCTTGGCTCTAATGGTGCCTCTTCCCGTCTTTCCTCCGCCAGCAGAGACGTCGATGCCCGATGACTTCTTGTGTGACCCACCGGTGGACTCCAAGCGCTACGCCGTAGACCCCAGCGACTCCGCCTTCAACGTCATGACATCGCAGTACCCACCAAAGCACTCCTACGGGCACCGTGGCAGCAGCTGCTCCACCCCAATGGGCCTGTGCAGACAAGCATCGAGCCCGGGGAGCTTCCAGGATGCAAACAGGAATGGTGAGGCTTTGCTGCGAGATTCTGTTGAGACATTTTTCTTTTCTGGCGTCTTTTGGACAGCTTTGACCCAAGTCCTTTGGGGGTCGTGTACCCTGTTATATACTCTACATTGAATCGTGTAACACTTTTATAGTTTACTACACCTGTTTTTTAATATTGTTTTCATGACGTTCTATACTGTGTCCTTTTGTACGTCATGGAATATAGCGGCTTGGGCCGTACTATGTTTTGTAACATATTAGAATGTCGGTGTTTTTTGCCTAAACCCGGTCTGTTCCCCGTCCTACTACTAGCCTACAGTCCGATGCCGGACTCGGCCGACTGCAAGCGCCCTGCCGGCAAGGACCCGTCCGGCTGGAATGTTGAGGAGGTCGTTCGGTTCATCAAAGATGCCGACCCCCAAGCCCTGGGACCCCACGCTGAGGCGTTCAGGAAGCACGTGAGTTCAGGGCACTACGTGACGTAGCCAAAGCTACTGAGGCTGAATGTATTGTGACAGAGCCTGAGATGCTGGTGAGTTCACACGGCTCCGTTGTTTGTTTCAGGAGATAGACGGAGACGCTCTGCTCTTGCTGAAGAGTGAGATGATGATGAAGTACCTGGGGCTGAAGCTGGGACCTGCACTTAAACTCTGTTACCACATTGAGAGGCTTAAACAGAACCGGTTGTGATTGTCTGCAGAGGAGCCGAACCGCTGATCAACCTTTCACTGAAACTGCATCGCTGCTGGTTGTATGAAACATTTCCAGCCAACAGCAATGCACCATGAATGCCTTTTGGATCCGGATTCGTTGACAAATTGGACTTATTTTGACTATTTGCAGCAGACGCAATTATTTCTTTATCATCTTTGTTCACTGGTTATCTATATGGCTTTAGATTGTAAATAGCTTAACTCCACGAGGATGGCAGCTGCTGAATATTGGAATGGAACCTGCCCACTCCTCAATCCTAAACACGGACGCTGTGCCAACACCTCCGAGGGCCGACGGGGAGCTGAACAAACACGTATGGTGCTTTACCCAGACATAATATTTAAACTTAAAGTTTTTCTGCTGCAATTTTGAAATAATGGTTTTGTTAGTTAGTTTTGTTGCGTTTTAAATGTATAATAATGTTGCCCCAGGTAGCACGCCTAGACACAAACTTTAACTTATTACCGATCTTGTCAACTTCAAGTATGGAAACCATTTGAGTGGTTTTGAAACATTAGAATATGAAAAACTGTAACTGCCGCAGACCACTGCACAGTACGAGGGTGTCGCATCAATCACAGGCGCATATAGTCACGCAGTGCTGATAGGAACAAGAAGGAAATGAGACGTATACATTGTTTTTGTGTTTTTTAATATGTTCTCATGATTTTATTACAACATGGTGCTCACTGAAACCGTTACTGCCACTACAATCAAAATACTTAACCAGTCTCCCACACTTACCACCATGGTAAACAAACTGTTTACATTCTTCTCATGCAATAGTTTTTAGTCATTTTGAATTAAAAAAATATGCAGTATTTCATCTCTAAACTGTAAAAAGTTAAAAACCATTAAGTGAGATATCTTGAGCATTATCCTGTATACAAATGAATGATCAGTTACATGCAGAATATGAAAAACTTGTGCAACTTTTGGTTAATCTAACTGTACAGGGACCTACTTATTAATCACTTTAATTGTCTGTGTTGTGTGTGCTTTGGCTCTGTGTTTTCATATCAGTCTGCAACACTTTTGTCAATACTAAGTATGTCTATGAATGATGTATTTCATAACTGTCTTGAGCCTGAGGGAGCTTTCAGCATTAAACTTTAGCATTACCCGTTCCTATTTTACAACTCGATTCAAGTCACTTGCAGGAAATGAGGCTAGGTGTTACAGCTACCCCAAACTAGAAATTTCCAAATATTTTCCATGTTTCCATTTCCATTTTTTTGCATCAAACTTGTAACCTGTATTAAATCAATTTGGACTTACGACCTTCCTTTCCTCTTCAATGTGATGTTTTTAAAAGAACCCTTTTTTCCAGAAAAAATAAACTTTCATGTTCAATGAAGTGTAATTAATTAGTTGTATTATTATAAGTGTATACAAGTTATATCCATTAATTCAAATAATAATAATAACTTTATTTTAACAATTTTTTGCATCTTTTTGCAGAACAAAACCGACAAGAACGCCTTTATTTTGAAGAGCGCGAGATTCACGTTGCTATTATATCGCGAGAGTTGCATCGATTCACTTCCCGTATGAGTGTAACGTGACTTTCATGCCGCTCCGTCTCACACAAATGTGTGCGTCTGCCAGCCAGAGGTGAACATGGCCGAAATTTCGGAGAGGACCCTACAAGTCGCCGTCGCGGTCTCCTTCGCCGCCGGCTTTGTGGCGGGGTGGCAGGCGAACAGAATGAGGAGACAGTTTCTGGACTGGAGGAAGAAGCGGCTGCAAGCCAAACTGTCAGAAACTCAGAAGAAGCTGGATTTGGCTTGAATGGTAACGTGAAGGATGTTTTGCTTTATAGAGGGTCATTGTTCAGTTGCGTGTGATTACTTGACTGTTAAGTCTTCTTTTAGGTTGGTAACACACAGACATTGGCCAGAGAATCGTGTCCATAAAGTAGAATTTAACTGCTGCTTCCACGCGCATGTGGAGGCCTGACAATGCGAGGCAATACTACTCACAAGGATTACAAATAACTTGTAAAACTTGTTTTTGTGAGTGTGCCGCTTCCATCGTGCACGTACCTTGCGTCATTTCCGTAGAGCGCAGTGATGTCTGGTGGTATTTCTCAGGTGCTGTCGGGTCTAATTGAATGCTGGTCTTCTCTGCAGAAGGTGCTGGATGCGCTGCACGTCTGCCCCTTGAGGAGTGACCTCAGAATGACGTCACGTTACTGGGCGATCTGCACTCTGCCTGCTTCCGGTTCCTTCAACACTTTGTGGAAATCCTGATCAGACTTCATTGCATCGGTCAACCGATTTGAAATGCAAAACTGACCTTCTCACGACAGCTTCCGTTGTGTCCTAAGTCACTACCTTTGGAAGAACTTCATCATGCTTTAGTGTTTTTTTCCCCCCCGTCTTGTCTGTAACATACCCGGTGAAATAAATTGTCTTTTTTAATGTTTCTGTAACTTTTTTTTTTGTTGCTTTCATTCAGGTTTGTAGGTCATGTGTTCTACCTTTTTGCTTTTTCATTATTTGATTTTCCTCATCACCGATACACATTGGAGGTGACTCAAAGGGCTACACGCCAAAATAATCATTTGTAGTAGATCAAATCTTGTAAATACTTGCTTTACCTAAATATCTTGACTTATTCCTCGTAAATGGTGTTTTCCTCCACGACAATATGCCCGGAGTTGTGGCTCCCATCTGCTGAATCACATTGGGAATCACAACTTAGACGTGAAGTAAGTAAGTAAGTTTATATTATGACTTTTTTTTTACAATTTATTCTTGACATACTAAATGATGGCTTATGAAACTTTATGGGCTGTAATACTACCACATTTTGGATATCTTATGGAATCATTTTTAATATAAGAAATTTTGGGCTATGATTATTTTCAGTAAATAGCTGTGATGAGCTATTTTATCATTTTTAATCACTTCTTATGGCTACTTTTACTCTTTATTGGACATTTATGGCATAACGTTCAATTAATTTATTGCATGACACGGTGTACCCTGCCATTTCATTATTTTTATGATACCGTTTGATACGTTTTTTTTTTTAATCACTGATGTCATTCTTGCCTACAAAACTGACTTTCAATGAATTCAATACTATTATTTTATTAAAAATAGATTATATACAATACAACCCATGTACTAATGCATTATCAGGCCAATACATGTATTTGCTTTTGTTTATTTATGTTTCCACCTCATTAAACTGCTAATGAAGACTGTGAGGCTGTTGCTGATTATTTTGGTAAACTACGGCTTCCAATGTCCCGGAAAAAATCCCACTTTCAATATTTGAATATTTTCAAAATATTGAGTATGGGTATTAATGTAATAGGTTATGCATACATATGCACACTGTAGGTATTTATTCACATTTAAATTGATGGCTGAAGCTTTACAGGTACACGGCTTGTCGATGGGTGGTGCTAGTGCACTTCAAAACTTTAAGCACACAAAGTATTTGCCTTTCTGGTCGCTAGCTGTGAAATGAAATCTTATGAGCAGATCTCTTTTTCATCATCTCCAGTCTAGCAGGCCTTTTACCTCCCCTCAACAGGCTTTTGACAAAAGCTTTAGACGTCCCTTTTTCTGTGGAAATAAGATGGGGAGGGTACTGGAGGAGAGGTATACTCGACGTGCAAATACAAAAAAACCTTCACTGAGCTCCATCCCACCCAATCAAATCGTCTCATAAAAAATATTAGTAGTTACATTATTAGTAGTAAATGTTATTTCAAGTATGATTGAATTAGTCTTACTATGATGAAAGGAACTTACTTGAATGCAGGAGGTGTGGGGTTGAACATTTCTATTTAGGTGCAAGAATAAACATTCACAATTTTTTATTCACAATAAAACACGTCCTTAACATTTTGTAGGGTGTATTTTGTTTATTACCAGTTTAAAAAAGATAAGCAGACTTTGGTAACGTACCGGTCTGCGAGCTGGACGAGTCACATTGGTCTTAATGTGCGCAGTCAGCAAAGTGAAATCTGGAAAAAACACATTAAAGAAATATTCAATAACTTCACTACTATGAATAGTACCACGGTCAACATTATTGTATGCAAAAGGGGGCTCATTATTGTTCTACTACAGTGGTACTAAGTGCACCGGGATATGTGACTTTATGAAGGACGTTTCCTAAAATTCCTAAAATGCATCTCGAGGGGGCTTCATCAGTATTTAAGATGATTACCGGTAAATGCGCTACTGAAGATAGTATGAAGTCTTTACAAAAGACAGTGCAATATACAAAGTACCAGTTGTTGTACTTTGTTCTCGCTGAGGAAACATCACAGAAATGGAATTTTGTGTTAGAACAGTTTGTGTACTACATTCAGTCACATTTCACAGTATGCATGCAGGCTTCTTTACTGGCTATTCTTAGCCACAATCCCGTCCAACAGGTTCAACTAGATCATCAAGGTGGAGAGAAGAATAAAAACACTCTCAGGTCAGACTCTGTAGTCTTAGTGAATGTTTTTATTCAATATAAACTCTTCACAACATTTGTTAAAAAGGTTTCTGCTTCATCACGTGTTCCCCACCATGACCAGGAAGCTTCCATCCGAGCAGTTACCCTCCCAAACCATAATTACATTACATTACATTACATGTCATTTAGCTGACGCTTTTATCCAAAGCGACGTACAATAAGTGCATTCAACCATAGGGTACAAACTCAGGAGAACAAGAAACAAGAAAGTGCAATTTCCTCAAATAAGCGAATTTACAATTTGCTGTAGATGAGTGACGTCACAAGTACAATTTAAGTGCTGCAATTTGTTAGTCTTTAGTCGAGGTAGAGTCTGAAGAGGTGTGTCTTTAGTTTGCGGCGGAAGATGTGAAGGCTCTCTGCGGTCCTGATGTCTTCAGAGAGCGCGTTCCACCATTTCGGCGCAAGGACAGCGAAGAGTCGAGACCTAGTCGAGTGTTTTGCTCTCAGTGAGGGAGGGACGAGTAGTTTTGCAGATGCAGAGCGGAGAGTGCGGGGTGGGATGTAGGGTTTGACCATGTCCTGGATGTAAGCTGGACCCGATCCATTCACAGCATGGTACGTGAGCACCAGTGTTTTGAACTGGATGCGGGCGGCCACCGGTAGCCAGTGAAGAGAGCGGAGGAGTGGAGTAGTGTGGGAGAATTTCGGAAGGTTGAAGACCAGTCGAGCTGCTGCATTCTGAATGAGCTGCAGAGGTCGAATGGCGGTGGCAGGGAGACCTGCCAGGAGGGAGTTGCAGTAGTCCAGGCGGGAGATGACAAGAGCCTGAATCAGTACCTGCGCTGCCTTCTGAGTGAGAAGGGGACGTATTCTCCTGATGTTGTAGAGCGTGTATCTACAGGATCGCGTTGTCGCAGTGATGTTGGGAGTCAGGGAGAGTTGGTTGTCGAGTGTGACGCCGAGGTTCTTAGCAGTCGAAGTGGGCGTTAGCACAGAGTTTCCAAAGTTGACTGTCAGGTCCTGGGTAAGCGAATCTTTTCCGGGAAAGAGAAGTAGTTCAGTCTTGTCGGGGTTGATTTTCAGATGGTGGGCGGACATCCACTGAGAGATGTCAGTTAGACAGGCAGAGATCCGAGCCGCCACCTGGGTGTCCGAGCGAGGGAAGGAGAGAATTAGTTGGGTGTCATCGGCATAGCTGTGGTAAGAGAAGCCATGCGAGCGAATGACAGCGCCGAGAGAGTTGGTGTAAAGCGAAAACAGGAGGGGACCCAGCACGGAACCCTGAGGAACTCCAGTAGTAAGAGGACACGGTTCCGACACAGATCCTCGCCAGGTTACCCGGTAGGTGCGGCCATCGAGGTAGGACGAGAGAAGGGAGAGAGCAGAGCCTGTGACACCAAGTTCTTGAAGGGAGGAAATAAGGATCTGGTGGTTGACCGTGTCAAATGCAGCAGAGAGGTCCAGAAGGATGAGGACAGAGGAGAGAGAGGCGGCTCTAGCAGTGTGGAGTTGCTCAGAGACAGCAAGGAGAGCATTAATTAATTATCCCTATAGAGGCAGTGTCTGCCCCACGGCTACTTCAGTTATTTCTATCAGGAGAGACTTATGAACTTTTAACAATGATTTATTAAAACAAGTATTAAAAGTGCAGTTTTTTGGGGCTTGGCCTCCTTTCCGATGTACGATAGACCAGGGGCCTGGATACCGAGATGAGATGAGGCAAATGATGGTGATGGTGGCGGTAGAGAATAAATTGCTACAATCTATTGATTTGCCAGATTTTCCACTTGCAGTAACCGGCTAGCCTGAAGCATCAGGCCATATACCTGCTATGAGAATACAGGTATATGAAAAGATCAATAACATGTGGGAAATTTCTTTTAGCAGGAGTTTCTAAAAAACACTCTCAGGTCACACTCTGTCTTTATTTAATATAAACTCTTCACAACATTTGTTACAAAGTTTTCTGCTTCATCACGTGTTCCCTATTGGCCTACATGTAGAAGAAGACCAGGTGACAAAAAGGGGCGTGCACCCGTCCTCTAAAACATCTGGTCCCAGCAACAGCATTCAGTCGGTTGTCATAGCAACTTTTTACAAGGTGAAAGGATTGTTCCACAGATGCTGGTTTTGATCCTGAAATACTCGTGTTTGAGCAGTGGGCAGGATTCTATTCACAAGGACCTTTGACCCTGTGAGCACAGCTCAGACTGAGACTCAGTCGACCAGTCAGACTTTGTCTTTGATGGTGACGTGAGGACACACCCTCTCTGATGAAGAACAACGAGCTAACGGAGTGAAATCCACTTCACTCCGTCTGATGCAAGCTGAAGTGAAGCACGGAGCTCCTTTTCTACACGGACCTGCTGAGGACAGAAGAGAGCTGCACACTGAGGAAGTTCATGTCTACAAGCTCAGTAAGTGGAGCTGTGATTGGATGAATGACATCATTGATGGTTGTGAACGTGTGATTGTGTAAAGCTGGGAAACAAGATGGCGCCTGTGTGAGCAGGAGGAGAGGAGCTGCTGTTAGTCTGAATGATGACACTGTGATGAAGAAGAGGATCTCAGTCTGATCTGGGGTCTGTGAAGATTGTTACTGATGAGGAGGGGAAGGTAACAGCCGGAGGGGCACTAGGACCCAGCAGGGACCAGAGAGCTCACCTGGGCCTTTCTTCCTGCACTGAAACGCACCTGAGAGACGCTCTGTTTGCTCTCACCTGCTGCTTCAGTCCTTTAAGTCCACACAGCTGCATGTATATTCATTTCGTCATCTGCTTTAAACACATTTAGTCACTTTATAGAGTGTTTGAATGTGTTTGTTTTCTTTAGGGTCCAGTTTTTCTCTCTTTGATCACCAGGTTGTGGTCGACGAGCTGCTACAACTCAGTTAAGGAGAAAAACATCTTGTAGATTTGTCAACGTGATTCATGAACTCTGTTCATTCACTTATTTTGATTTTGATTACATTGTTGTATTCAAAACCCAAACTCAAACTTTCAGGTTCGATTTTCTTTCTCAAAAGATCAAAATCTTTGTCCTGGATTTGGCTTCATATAATTCCTGCTTCACATTTTTGATTATGAATTGATTTGGTTTGATAAATGCAAATGACAGGGCGTTACTGTTGTTGCAGGTGAAGCTGTGCTTAGAAAGAATTATTTTTAATTGTGTATCAAAACTAATTAATCTATAAAACACGCTGCTTTTAGTTTTTTTAATGCAGAGCTATAATTGTTGTTTATTTAGGCGTCTTTAAAAAGGACATATGGATAAAGTCAAGAAGTACCTCATCAACATTTTAGTGGAGCTCAAGGAGGAGGAGTTTAAAGAGTTCAAGTGGCACCTGCGGGACCCTCCAAGCCCGGAAGACTTCCGAGCAATCCCAGCCTGTCCCCTGCAGAACGCAGACAGGAGGAAAACCGTGGACCTGATGGTGCGGTACCACGGCTCAGACGCTGTCGACTTGGCCAAAGAGGTTTTGGAAACGATTCCAAGGATGGATCTAATCCAAAAATTTGACAAAACTGCCTCTTCGAGTAAGTTGTTAAAAAGAGGAACAAAGACCGATGCGTATAATAAAGATACTTAAAGATGAGGAATGTGCTTCATGTGCGGTTTCATTCATTGTCTCCTCTCTGTCGGCTTTGTAATGTTGTGAGTCCCATTAGAAGTTGTTTGGTCACATGCAAGTGTGAGCACTAAATGACTGACATCAGATTATTAACGCCAATACCATTCCTAATAAATGTTAACAACAGAAGGGCATTATATGGTATTATTTTATTATTTATTGATTTATTGATTTATCTATATGAGTGTAGTGATTGTAAACTAACTATACATTTGGTTTTGTTTTAGGGAGCAAGGAGGAACATGAAGGAGAATGATGTGTGCGATAACATTCATTTACTGTAGCTTGGACATATTCTGTAAAATAAAAAGTCCTTGCATACAACTTAATAAATGTGTTCGCTGTTGTGGTTTTTATTGACAACATTGATGGAATATCCTTTACCTTAAGATTGCAATATTACTTTTTGCTGAAAGGCCATCGCTTAACTGCTATATTTTGAATTTAAAATGAGCGTAAAATGTTTTTCTCTCAGTCTTCTATAATGTTCCCCAGGTGAAGCATATCCTCCTAAACTAAATCAAAGAAGAAAAAGATGACCTTCTCTAAGTTTGGGGGCTTTTAAGGCAACAGGAGCAGTGGAGGGAAAGCTGCGTAGACATATAAAAAAATTGTTATGCCACGTGTCTCCCCCGGTTTGTTTATTAGTTGGAATGCATTGAGATGCATTCCAAGTATTGTTCTTCGAATCTTTATTGTTGGAATGCATTAACGATGCATTCCAAGTATTGTTCTTCGAATCTTTATTGTTGGAATGCATTAACGATGCATTCCAAGTATTGTTCTTCGAATCTTTATTTCCGACTTATTGTTGGAATGCATTAACGATGCATTCCAAGTATTGTTCTTCGAATCTTTATTTCCGACTTATTATTATTATTCTATTTCTTCCGCGCGACCTTTCAACTCCTTCACATTTTCAGCTATTTAAACCGTTCAAATATTAAAATGTTCAGCTCCTTTCTGGCTTTAAGGCTATGACTTTTCAGCTTTCTACCACTTATGCTTGAATTTATATAAATCAATAATCATAAATATTTTAACATGGTTTTCCAATGGAAATTGTTTTCAAATCCTCCTTAAACTTCTTCAACTTTCAGACTTTTCAGCTTCCCCAATCTTTCAGCTACAGACACCATTTAAACTTTCAAATGTTGACACAAGTCTGAACTATTTTAGGAAAAAAACTGCTTGTTGATATCTATTGTACTTTTTTTATAATCACTGATTATGTTTCACTAGTTCTTCGCTCCGTTTCTGACTTTTACATGAGTGTGTATTGCGTCTGCTAGAGTGGAGAGCTCGAGGCTAGAGTGTGGGGCATCGCAGGAATCTGGTTAAAAAAATATGGAACTTTTGTCCTTGCAGCCAAAGTATACACTCTAGAGGCTTCATTTCTTCAGATTAATGAGGGTATGGTTGTGCTGATTGGATTAATGTGTTCATGGAATCCCAGAGTTCTTTAGTTTTGGCGCAAGGAGTGTTTGAGTGACACAACCTCTGCCAAAAGCCCCATAGGCTCCAATACAAATCTGCCGACATATTTCTCACAAAAATCCACAAGGTACACGTTTTGTCAACGGCCATAGGAGCCGTATTTATTACCGGACAGACATAAAAACACATCCACGCGTTCGGTAGAGTCTTGGGTCTCATACAAACGCCGTATTTTTTTAGATAGCTGTTATAGTTTTGCGCTGGTTCTCATTTGTTTGAGGTGTGGATTCTGTGTAACTCGCTGCCATGTCTCTGCATTTTGCAGCCGCACAGGTGCGTCGTTGTCGTGGTTACGAGCACTCACATGCTGCAGGATCTGTCTGTGGCTCACAGCTGCTCGCTCCTATGACCTGATTAGTGGAGTCACATGACGCAGCTATGCTTTCTGTCAACAGACCAATATGATAAAGACACTAGCCCCCCTCCCCCCTCCACCCTGACCTCTACTTACTGTTAATCACTCTCAGTCAGTCAGTCAGTCTAATTCTCCTCCCCTCTCCCTCTCTTCCTCACCACCATTCCCTTCCTCACCCTCTCACCCTCCCTCCCTCTATCTACACCCCCCCACCCCACCCAATCCAATAGGTGCGCCGTTGCCGTGGTTACTCGTAAACACGCTGCAGTATGTCTGTGTGTGACTCACAGCTGCTCCAATGACGTGATTAGTGGAGTCACATGACGCAGCTATGCTTTCTGTCAACAGACCAATATGATAAAGACACTAGCCCCCCCTCCCCCCTCCCCCCTGACCTCTACTTACTGTTAATCACTCTCAGTCAGTCTAATTCTCCTCCCCTCTCCCTCTCTTCCTCACCACCATTCCCTTCCTCACCCTCTCACCCTCCCTCCCTCTATCTACACCCCCCCACCCCACCCAATGCAATAGGTGCGCCGTTGCCGTGGTTACTCGTAAACACGCTGCAGTATCTCTGTGTGTGACTCACAGCTGCTCCAATGACCTGATTAGTGGAGTCACATGACGCAGCTATGCTTTCTGTCAACAGACCAATATGATAAAGACACTCGCCCCCCCTCCCCCCTCCACCCTGACCTCTTCTTACTGTTAATCACTCAGTCAGTCAGTATGTCTGTCTATTTCTCCTTGTTACGGCCACAGCCTTCTGAGTTTGTTTTTGTGATTATTAATTGGTTTGGCCCTTCTGAGTGCAGGCTCCGCCCCTGCGCACCTGAGAGCGGTTGCGGTGATGGCTCAGGCTGAGCATATAGAGGGGAGAGCGACTGAGCGCCGGGAGAAGGAGGAGACCTGCGAGAGCGCCAGGCCCCGGCCTCAACACCAGGAGACCAGTGTTTTGTGTTCGAGCTACTATTGTGATATATTAATGTGTGAAACGGAGAGGCTGGAGGTTGGAAAACTATAAAAAGAACTTTGCATCGCTTCCTGCCTATCGCGTTTCTTTATGTGGCTGACCCCTCGGCTGAACGAGCCGTCACCTTATCGAGGGGTCCGTAACATAAATGGGGGCTCGTCCGGGATCTCTGTGTCCGGATAGTAGCTAAGGAATTCGAGTGATCTAATTTAATTCGGGTGATCCACGTTCTCTGGTTAGACAGAGTAAGCCAGCGGGGCTGTGCTTAGCGCCAGTCCTGACAACGGTTTACTGTTTATTATTTTGCCTTTCTTATTTTAGTTTGTTATTTTTGGAGGTACTCCGGGGGAGAGAGCGATCTCTTAATCGGTACCCTCTGAAGACTAGAGAGGAAAAGTTAGCTTTATGGGTTAGGTAAGTAGGCCCAGAGAATGTTGGATTATCCTGATTATTTCTGCATATTGTTGTTTAAAAATGGCAACGTTTGAGTTAAGCCGATTTATAGATCAACCAAATGTTGAAGTTTTAGGGACATGTCGAAAAAGTGATTTGTCTCTTATTGCTCAACATTATGGGATTCCTTTTTCAAGAACACTAAGAAAAGCAGAGTTAAAAGATTGTTTAGTGGCTGGCTTGGTTAATAAAGGTGTTTTTTCGGCCATGGAGTCTAGTCCCACTGTAGCGGCGGAGTTGGAGGCACCAGCTGCTGCGGGAACTTCGCCTTTACGCGTATCGCGTGGTGGTCCAGTAACTCCCTTGGTGGGGGTTGGTGCGGAGGAAGGTTTAGCCTACTCGATGCCTAAATTTGAGCCTCTTTCTCTTTCCACAGAATCAACAGGGAGTCGCTCAGATGCACGTCTAAAACTACGTTTAGCACGGCTGCAGTTGGAGACCCAGGACCGAGCTCAGGCAAGGCAAGATGACTTGAAGCGTCAGATCGAAATGTATCGAATTGATGCTGATACCAAAGTACGACTGCGGGAGTTGGAGTTACAGGCTGCGCCCGAGGTACCAAAGAAATCTACTGTCAAAACATCTCTGGTCGAAGGTGATCCCGTTACGTCGCCTGGTCCATCACCGTCGGGAGGCGTTGACGAACCAGTTGGTACTGGTGGTGATTCGGTAGCGCCGTTTTCAACACATTTTGACGTGGCTAAAAACATCTCGATCGTTCCACCCTTCCGGGAAAAGGAAGTGGAAGCTTATTTTCAAGCTTTTGAACGAGTGGCGTTAGCTTTAGGATGGCCAAACGCGGTTTGGGCACTAATGTTGCAATGTAAACTCTCAGGTAAGGCGCAGGAGGTATGTGCATCTCTCTCGTTAGAGGAAAGCGTACAGTATGAAGCCGTGAAAGCTGCAATTTTACGGGCATACGAACTTGTTCCTGAGCATTACCGACAACGGTTCCGTACCTCGAAAAGGGGCACGTCGCAAACGTATGTTGAATTCGCTCGGGAAAAAGGCATCTTATTCGATCGCTGGACCAAGGCGTGCAAGGTAACTGACTATAGCTCTTTGCGAGAGCTGTTGCTGATCGAAGAATTTAAGAACTGTGTTCCTGAACGTACTGCATTGTATCTGAACGAACAAAAAGTCAGCACTGTTCAGCAGGCTGCGGTGTTAGCTGACGAGTATGCTTTAATGCACAAAACGGTGTTTTATAAGCGTCCGTCTGATTCTGGGGGTTCCGCCGTGAAGGAGAACGAAAATCTTTCCGACTCGAGAAGTAAATGGAGTCCTCCCAGTCCGAAATCTAATCGAGAATGCAGTTACTGTCACAAAATGGGTCATAGTATGGCTGAGTGTCGTACGTTGAAACGTAAACAAGAACGACAAGATTCTTCATCTTTTCAACCGCGAGGCTCGGTGTTGGTGAAAACTTTGTCTCCGGCGGTTGCAGTGTCCCCCACGACCCCAGACAGCTGTTTCAAGCCGTTCATATTCCGCGGTTTTGTTTCAGTAGGTGAGAGGGGCGAGGATCGAAAACCGGTAAGAATTCTCCGGGATACAGGGGGGTCTCAGTCCTTCATATTAGCAGATGTTCTGGATTTTGGTGTTGATTCCGCGTGTAATACCAGCACGGTGGTGCAGGGTATTGAAATGGGTTTTGTGACTGTCCCGTTGCATCGGGTGCACGTTTCGTCTGAGTTGGCGTCTGGATGTTTTGAGGTGGCAGTGCGTCCCTCGCTACCGGTGAGAGGCGTTGACTTTATCATGGGTAACGATATAGCTGGGGGTAAAGTCATGCCGGTGGTGCAAGTGGTCGATGTCCCGCACAACGACTCTCAGGCGGATGTGCTTGCTAGAAACCTGCCAGGGGTGTTTAGCGCCGTGGTGACACGAGCCCAAGCAAAACATGACCTTCAGGAAAGTAATATACTCTGCGATTCTGTGTTTCCCAAGATTCTGGGAACTGACGTGCTGGCTGATCCTCCAGAGCCGCCCAAAACGACTCCAGGGTCAGCTAGGAGCTTTGATCTCATTACTAATTTGCTTGTTTCGCGCGAAACTCTGATTGAAGCGCAGCGAGAAGATTTATCTTTAACTCCATGTCGGGCGAGTGCTGAAAAGGGGAAAATATCGCTGCGTAATCACCAGTTTTACTGGCACGATAAGGTGCTAATGCGTCACTGGAGTCGATCGCTAAATCCTGGGCAGCAAGACGATTGGAATGTGGTGCATCAAATTGTGGTGCCCTCGAAGTTTCGATCACAGGTCTTAGAACTGGCCCATGACCATCCTTGGTCCGGACACCTCGGTATCACTAAAACCTATAACCGGGTGCTCCAGCATTTCTTTTGGCCAGGTTTAAAAACTGATGTTGCACAATACTGCAAAACCTGTCACATCTGTCAGGTCAATGGGAAGCCTAATCAAGTTGTGCCGCCGGCTCCCCTCTGTCCTATTCCTGCCGTCGGCGAACCATTCGAGCGCGTGCTAGTTGATTGTGTCGGTCCACTCCCTCGTGCTAAGTCCGGGTGCCAATACTTGTTAACAATCATGTGCGTCGCGACACGCTTTCCGGAAGCCATCCCGTTACGTAACATCACGGCCAAGACGGTAACTAAGGCACTAACAAAATTCTTTACCACCTTTGGGTTGCCGAAAACGGTCCAAACCGATCAGGGTTCAAACTTTATGTCTCGCGTTTTCCGTACGTCCTTAAAGGCTCTTGGAGTGGCTCATGTCGTCGCAAGTGCCTACCACCCTGAGTCGCAAGGAGCTTTAGAACGGTGGCATCAGACGTTAAAATCCGCACTTCGCAAGTATTGCACCGAGACTGGAAAGGAATGGGATGATGGGGTCCCGCTAGTTTTATTTGCAGTGCGTGAGGCAAGACAGGACTCTCTCGGGTTCAGTCCGGCTGAGCTCGTGTTCGGGCATGATGTCCGGGGTCCTTTAAAAATGCTAAAGGAAGAGTTTCTCGATAGAGGTTTGTCCGCGAAAACAAACGTTCTCGAGTTGGTCTCACGTACTCGGGAACGTTTGCGAGACGCCTGTAATACGGCGAAGGAAGCGCTTTCATTGTCGCAAAAGAAGATGAAGAAACGCTTTGATACAAAAGCGGTGGTGCGTCGTTTCCTGCCTGGAGATAAAGTTCTCGTGTTGTTCCCCATTCATGGGACCACTCTCTCGGCCCGTTTTTCGGGTCCGTACGTGATCAAGGGTAAGTTGAATGAAACTAACTATATCTTGTACACTCCAGAACGGAGGCGAAAAACACGTGTATGTCACATAAATATGTTGAAACCCTATTTATGTCGTGTTGAACCGAAAGCGACCACCCCTGACGATCCGGTAGCTAAGGTACCCACCGAGCAGGTCTCATTGGTAACTTATGCTTTACCTGCCGACACTGAGGATGATGGGTTGCATGTCTCTATGGAAGTTTTAAACGGGGGGTGTTTCAAAAATTCGGAAGTCTTAACTTCACTCCCTTCTCAACTGGCCTATTTATCTCGCGAACAGCAACGGTACGTAATGGACCTGATAAAGGAGTTCCCAAATCTGTTCAATGACGTACCTCCCGGAACTAATGTCATCCAGCATGACATCGAAGTTGGCCGTGCAGGACCTTTCAAGCAACATGCTTACCGCTGTCCATTAACTAAGAGAGAGGCAATGAAAGCTGAGGTGCAATATTTACTAGAGAATGGGTTCGCTGTTCCGAGCAGTAGCCCCTGGAGCTCGCCGTGCATTCTGGTGCCGAAGGCTGATGGGTCCCTTCGTTTTTGTACCGATTTCCGAAAGGTCAATTCCGTCACCGTGGCGGATGCTTTTCCCTTACCACGTGTGGACGATTGTGTGGATAGTCTTGGGGGTGCAAACTACATCACCAAATTGGACCTATTGAAAGGTTATTGGCAGGTGCCCCTCACCGAGCGGGCTTCTAAAATCTCTGCGTTTGTAACCCCCGACGCTTTTCTGCAGTATACGCGTATGGCCTTCGGTCTCCGAAACGCGCCCGCAACATTTCAGCGGTTAATGTCCACAGTCTTAGGGGGGGTTCCTAACTGTACTGTTTATTTAGACGATGTTGTCGTTTACTCGTCTACGTGGGAGGAACACACGTTAACGTTGCATGACGTGTTTGGCCGATTGTCCGCTGCTTCCTTAACGTTAAATCTAAAAAAATGTGAATTTGTAAAAGCTTCTGTAACGTATCTAGGGAAGCAGGTGGGAAATGGTCAAGTGCGACCACGGGACGGAAAGGTGGCTGCTGTGCTCAACTACCCAACACCTACTACGAGGAGAGAACTACGTAGGTTCCTGGGAATGGTGGGGTACTATCGTTGTTTTTGCAAGAACTTCTCGACTGTTGTTGCGCCGTTAACAACACTGTGTAGTCCAAAAGTGGGTTTTCTTTGGACTAACGAATGCGAGCAGGCATTCCTGTCGGCAAAATCTCTCCTTTGCAGTGCACCGGTGCTGTCCGCCCCAGACCTGACTCGTCCGTTCCAGCTGGAGGTGGACGCCAGCGCGGTTGGAGTGGGAGCTGTCCTTCTCCAGGAGGGTGCTGACAACCTAGGCCACCCCGTATCATACTTCTCAGCTAAGTTCAACAGTCATCAGTTGAATTATTCAACCATTGAAAAAGAGACCTTAGCTCTGTTGCTAGCATTACAACAGTTTAACGTTTACGTGGGGGCTAGTGCGTCTCCTGTCGTTGTTTATACAGATCATAATCCACTTGTTTTTCTGAGCAAAATGTATAACCAAAATCAACGACTCATGCGTTGGGCCTTAATGGTTCAGCCGTACAATCTTGAGATCCGTCATAAAAGAGGCTCTGACAACGTAGTTGCAGATGCGTTGTCTCGCGGATTAATTTAGGAACAGGATTTTCTGTATGAACCCATGCAGAATCAGTTTTTCTTTTTCCCTCTAAGGAAGGAGGAAAAGAAAAAAAAAAAAAAAAATGATTCTTCCTCTAGGGGGGGAAGTGTTACGGCCACAGCCTTCTGAGTTTGTTTTTGTGATTATTAATTGGTTTGGCCCTTCTGAGTGCAGGCTCCGCCCCTGCGCACCTGAGAGCGGTTGCGGTGATGGCTCAGGCTGAGCATATAGAGGGGAGAGCGACTGAGCGCCGGGAGAAGGAGGAGACCTGCGAGAGCGCCAGGCCCCGGCCTCAACACCAGGAGACCAGTGTTTTGTGTTCGAGCTACTATTGTGATATATTAATGTGTGAAACGGAGAGGCTGGAGGTTGGAAAACTATAAAAAGAACTTTGCATCGCTTCCTGCCTATCGCGTTTCTTTATGTGGCTGACCCCTCGGCTGAACGAGCCGTCACCTTATCGAGGGGTCCGTAACACTCCTCCTCTCTCTCTCCCTCTATCTCTTCCTCACCACCCCTCCCTTCCTCACCCTCTCACCCTCCCTCCCTCTATCTACACCCCCCCAACCCACCCAATCCAATAATTTCAAAATAAAAGCCACATGGAGGGAATTTTTACTGTAATGTTTGTGATGAGGCCTATTAATTAAAAACTTCTTAGTTTGAATAACAAACATTCTGTCTCCCACTACGAATATTACTCGTACTTCTAGTACTACAACTGATACTTCTACTACCATACTACTAGTATTTCTACTGCTATTAATACTACAACTACTACTAATGTTATTACAAATACGACTATGGCTAATAGTATTCCAGCTGTTTCTACTGCTATTGATACTAAACCTACTATTACTGCTTATACTGCTAGTACTACTAATACCACGATTATAACTAATACTACTACTAATATTACTACAAACAATTTTAAACAAATTTAAGCTCCTGCAACTTCTGTTTTTAGAAAATCTATTGAAATTCAGCTTCCCCACTTCCTGTATTTTCAGCAGTTCTTTAAAATAATTTCAGCTATTCTTATGCCTCTATCAACAGCAATTTTTTAATATTCATTTCTGTATTTTTTTGCAATATTTCAAATTTATTTCAGCTGTTTTCATTTCTGCTTTTTCAGCAAATCTATTGATTCCTTTCAGCTTCTCCCATTTCTGTATTTTCAGCAATTTCAAATTCATTTCAGCTTTTCAGCAAATGTATTCAAATTCCCTTCAACTTTCTGTATTTTCAGCTATTTTCAAATATTCAGTGCAGCTTTCAGCTTTTTGCATTCCAACGCATTTTCAGCAGGAAATGCCTTTTCTAGTTGTTGGAATGCATTAACGATGCATTCCAAGTATTGTTCTTCGAATCTTTATTGTTGGAATGCATTAACGATGCATTCCAAGTATTGTTCTTCGAATCTTTATTCTTCAGCTTCTTCTTCTATTTCTTCCGCGGCACCTTTCAACTCCTTCACACTTTCAGCTATTTAAACCGTTCAAATATTAAAATGTTCAGCTCCTTTCTGGCTTGAGGGCTATGACTTTTCAGCTTTCTACCTCTTATGCTTGAATTTATATAAATCAATAATCATTAATATTTTAACATGGTTTTCAAATGGAGTTTGCTTTCAAATCCTCCTAAACTTCTTCAACTTTCAGATTTTTCAGCTTTGCAAATCTTTCAGCTACAGACACCATTTAAACTTTCAAATGTTGACACAGGTCTAAACTATTTTATGAAAAAAACTGCTTGTGGATATCTATTGTACTTTTTTCATAATCACTGATTATGTTTCACTAGTTCTTCGCTCCGTTTCTGACTTTTACATGAGTGTGTATTGCGTCTGCTACAGTGGAGAGCTCGAGGCTAGAGTGTGGGGCATCGCAGGAATCTGGTTAAAAAAATATGGAACTTCTGTCCTTGCAGCCAAAGTATACACTCTAGAGGCTTCATTTCTTCAGATTAATGAGGGTATGGTTGTGCTGATTGGATTAATGTGTTCATGGAATCCCAGAGTTTTTTAGTTTTGGCGCAAGGAGTGTTTGAGTGACACAACCTCTGCCAAAAGCCCCATAGGCTCCAATACAAATCTGCCGACATATTTCTCACAAAAATCCACAAGGTACACGTTCTGTCAACGGCCATAGGAGCCGTATTCATTACCGGACAGACATAAAAGCACATCCACGCGTTCGGTAGAGTCTTGGGTCTCATACAAACGCCGTATTTTTTAGATAGCTGTTATAGTTTTGCGCTGGTTCTCATTTGTTTGAGGTGTGGATTCTGTGTAACTCGCTGTCCTGTGTCTGCACTTTTGCAGCCGCACAGGTGCGTCGTTGTCGTGGTTACGAGCACTCACACGCTGCAGGATCTGTCTGTGGCTCACAGCTGCTCCTTGTGACCTGATTAGTGGAGTCACATGACGCAGCTATGCTTTCTGTCAACAGACCAATATAATAAAGACACTCGCCCCCCCTCCCCCCTCCACCCTGACCTCTACTTACTGTTAATCACTGTCAGTCAGTCAGTCAGTCTAATTCTCCTCCCCTCTCCCTCTCTTCCTCACCACCATTCCCTTCCTCACCCTCTCACCCTCCCTCCCTCTATCTACACCCCCCCACCCCACCCAATCCAATAGGTGCGCCGTTGCCGTGGTTACTCGTAAACACGCTGCAGTATCTCTGTGTGACTCACAGCTGCTCCAATGACGTAATTAGTGGAGTCACATGACGCAGCTATGCTTTCTGTCAACAGACCAATATGATAAAGACACTAGCCCCCCCTCCCCCCTCCCCCCTGACCTCTACTTACTGTTAATCACTCTCAGTCAGTCAGTCAGTCTAATTCTCCTCCCCTCTCCCTCTCTTCCTCACCACCATTCCCTTCCTCACCCTCTCACCCTCCCTCCCTCTATCTACACCCCCCCACCCCACCCAATCCAATAGGTGCGCCGTTGCCGTGGTTACTCGTAAACACGCTGCAGTATCTCTGTGTGTGACTCACAGCTGCTCCAATGACGTGATTAGTGGAGTCACATGACGCAGCTATGCTTTCTGTCAACAGACCAATATGATAAAGACACTCGCCCCCCCTCCCCCCTCCACCCTGACCTCTTCTCACTGTTAATCACTCAGTCAGTCAGTATGTCTGTCTATTTCTCCTCCTCTCTCTCTCCCTCTATCTCTTCCTCACCACCCCTCCCTTCCTCACCCTCTCACCCTCCCTCCCTCTATCTACACCCCCCCAACCCACCCAATCCAATCATTTCAAAATAAAAGCCACATGGAGGGAATTTTTACTGTAATGTTTGTGATGAGGCCTATTAATTAAAAACTTCTTAGTTTGAATAACAAACATTCTGTCTCCCACTACGAATATTACTCGTACTTCTAGTACTACAACTGATACTTCTACTACCATACTACTAGTATTTCTACTGCTATTAATACTACAACTACTACTAATGTTATTACAAATACGACTATGGCTAATAGTATTACAGCTGTTTCTACTGCTATTGATACTAAACCTACTATTACTGCTAGTACTACTAATACCACAATTATAACTAATACTACTACTAATATTACTACAAACAATTTTAAACAAATTTAAGCTCCTGCAACTTCTGTTTTTAGAAAATCTATTGAAATTCAGCTTCCCCACTTCCTGTATTTTCAGCAGTTCTTTAAAATAATTTCAGCTATTCTTATGCCTCTATCAACAGCAATTTTTCACTATTCATTTCTGTATTTTTTTGCAATATTTCAAATTTATTTCAGCTGTTTTCATTTCTGCTTTTTCAGCAAATCTATTGAAATTCCTTTCAGCTTCTCCCATTTCTGTATTTTCAGCAATTTCAAATTCATTTCAGCTTTTCTAATATCTATAATTTCAGCAAATGTATTCAAATTCCCTTCAACTTTCTGTATTTTCAGCTATTTTAAAAAGTTCATTTCAGCTTTCAGCTTTTTGCATTCCAACGCATTTTCAGCAGGAAATGCATTTTCTAGTTCTTCAGCTTCTTCTTCTATTTCTTCCGCGGCACCTTTCAACTCCTTCACACTTTCAGCTATTTAAACCGTTCAAATATTAAAATGTTCAGCTCCTTTCTGGCTTGAGGGCTATGACTTTTCAGCTTTCTACCTCTTATGCTTGAATTTATATAAATCAATAATCATTAATATTTTAACATGGTTTTCAAATGGAGTTTGCTTTCAAATCCTCCTAAACTTCTTCAACTTTCAGATTTTTCAGCTTCGCGAATCTTTCAGCTACAGACACCATTTCAACTCTCAAATGTTCACACAAGTCTCAACTATTTTATGAAAAAAACTGCTTCTTGATATCTATTGTACTTTTTTCATAATCACTGATTATGTTTCACTAGTTTTTCGCTCCGTTTCTGACTTTTACATGAGTGTGTATTGCGTCTGCTAGAGGCGGGGCCTCGCAGGCTAGAGTGTGGGGCATCGCAGAAATCTGGTTTAAAAAGTATGGAACTTCTGTCCTTGCAGCCAAAGTATACACTCTAGAGGCTTCATTTCTTCAGATTAATGAGGGTATGGTTGTGCTGATTGGATTAATGTGTTCATGGAATCCCAGAGTTTTTTAGTTTTGGCGCAAGGAGTGTTTGAGTGACACAACCTCTGCCAAAAGCCCCATAGGCTCCAATACAAATCTGTCGACATATTTCTCACAAAAATCCACAAGGTACACGTTTTGTAAACGGCCATAGGAGCCGTATTTATTACCGGACAGACATAAAAAGCACATCCACGCGTTCGGTAGAGTCTTGGGTCTCATACAAACGCCGTATTTTTTAGATAGCTGTTATAGTTTTTCGCTGGTTCCCATTTGTCTGAGGTGTGGATTCTGTGTAACTTGCTGCCATGTCTCCCCTTTTGCAGCCGCACAGGTGCGGCGTTGTCGTGGTTACGAGCACTCACACGCTGCAGGATCTGTCTGTGGCTCACAGCTGCTCCTTGTGACCTGATTAGTGGAGTCACATGACGCAGCTATGCTTTCTGTCAACAGACCAATATGATAAAGACACTTGCCCCCCTCCCCCCTCCACCCTGACCTCTACTTACTGTTAATCACTCTCAGTCAGTCAGTCTGTCTAATTCTCCTCCCCTCTCCCTCTCTATCTCTTCCTCACCACCCCTCCATTCCTCACCCTCTCACCCTCCCTCCCTCTATCTACACCCCCCCACCCCACCCAATCCAATAGGTGCGCCGTTGTCGTGGTTACTCGCTCACACGCTGCAGGATCTGTCTGTGGCTCACAGCTGCTCCTATGACCTGATTAGTGGAGTCACATGACGCAGCTATGCTTTCTGTCAACAGACCAATATGATAAAGACACTCGCCCCCCCTCCCCCCTCCACCCTGACCTCTTCTCACTGTTAATCACTCAGTCAGTCAGTATGTCTAATTCTCCTCCCCTCTCCCTCTCTTCCTCACCACCATTCCCTTCCTCACCCTCTCACCCTCCCTCCCTCTATCTACACCCCCCCACCCCACCCAATCCAATAGGTGCGCCGTTGCCGTGGTTACTCGTAAACACGCTGCAGTATCTCTGTGTGTGACTCACAGCTGCTCCAATGACGTGATTAGTGGAGTCACATGACGCAGCTATGCTTTCTGTCACCAGACCAATATGATAAAGACACTAGCCCCCCCTCCCCCCTCCCCCCTGACCTCTACTTACTGTTAATCACTCTCAGTCAGTCTAATTCTCCTCCCCTCTCCCTCTCTTCCTCACCACCATTCCCTTCCTCACCCTCTCACCCTCCCTCCCTCTATCTACACCCCCCCACCCCACCCAATCCAATAGGTGCGCCGTTGCCGTGGTTACTCGTAAACACGCTGCAGTATCTCTGTGTGTGACTCACAGCTGCTCCAATGACCTGATTAGTGGAGTCACATGACGCAGCTATGCTTTCTGTCAACAGACCAATATGATAAAGACACTCGCCCCCCCTCCCCCCTCCACCCTGACCTCTTCTCACTGTTAATCACTCAGTCAGTCAGTATGTCTGTCTATTTCTCCTCCTCTCTCTCTCCCTCTATCTCTTCCTCACCACCCCTCCCTTCCTCACCCTCTCACCCTCCCTCCCTCTATCTACACCCCCCCAACCCACCCAATCCAATAATTTCAAAATAAAAGCCACATGGAGGGAATTTTTACTGTAATGTTTGTGATGAGGCCTATTAATTAAAAACTTCTTAGTTTGAATAACAAACATTCTGTCTCCCAACCCCCCCTCACCCAATTCCATCATTACAAACTAAAAGCCTGAATGATTAACTGTACCTTAACCATGAAGCGGTTTCGTTGAAATACGCATTGCTCTTTCAAATACTACTATAACCACTACGAATATTACTAGTACTTCTAGTAGAACTACAACTGATACTTCTACTACCATACTACTAGTATTTCTACTGCTATTAATACAACTACTACTAATGTTATTAAAAATACTACTATGGCTAATAGTATCAGTATTCCAGCTGTTTCTACTGCTATTGATACTAAACCGACTTCTACTGCTAGTACTAATACCCAAATTACAACTAACATTACTACAAACAATTTTAAACCTCTTTTTATTCATCTCAGCTTTTGTTATTTCTGTACTTTTTAAAATTCATTTAAGCTCCTGCAACTTCTGTTTTGCAATATTTCACATTTATTTCAGCTGTTTTCATTTCTGCTTTTTCAGCAAATCTATTGAAATTCCTTTCAGCTTCTCCCATTTCTGTATTTTCAACTATTTCAAATTAATTTCAGCTTTTCTAATATCTTTTATTTCAGCAAATGTATTCAAATTCCCTTCAACTTTCTGTATTTTCAGCTATTTTCAAATATTCAGCAAATGTACTCAAATTCCATTCAACTTTCTGTATTTTCAGCTATTTTTAAATATTCAGCAAATGTATTCAAATTCCCTTCAACTTTCTGTATTTTCAGCTATTTTCAAATATTCAGCAAATGTACTCAAATTCCCTTCAACTTTCTGTATTTTCAGCTATTTTTAAATATTCAGCAAATGTATTCAAATTCCCTTCAACTTTCTGTATTTTCAGCTATTTTCAAATATTCAGCAAATGTACTCAAATTCCCTTCAACTTTCTGTATTTTCAGCTATTTTTAAATATTCAGCAAATGTATTCAAATTCCCTTCAACTTTCTGTATTTTCAGCTATTTTTAAATATTCAGTGCAGCTTTCAGCTTTTTGCATTCCAACGCATTTTCAGCAGGAAATGCTTTTTCTAGTTATTGTTGGAATGCATTGAGATGCATTCCAAGTATTGTTCTTCGAATCTTTATTCCGACTTATTATTCTATTTCTTCCGCGCCCCCTTTCAACTCCTTCACATTTTCAGCTATTAAAATCCTTCAAATATTAAAATGTTCAGCTCCTTTCTGGCTTGAGGGCTATGACTTTTCAGCTTTCTACCTCTTATGCTTGAATTTATATAAATCAATAATCATTAATATTTTAACATGGTTTTCAAATGGAGTTTGCTTTCAAATCCTCCTAAACTTCTTCAACTTTCAGATTTTTCAGCTTTGCAAATCTTTCAGCTACAGACACCATTTCAACTCTCAAATGTTCACACAAGTCTCAACTATTTTATGAAAAAACTGCTTCTTGATATCTATTGTACTTTTTTCATAATCACTGATTAAGTTTCACTAGTTTTTCGCTCCGTTTCTGACTTTTACATGAGTGTGTATTGCGTCTGCTAGAGGCGGGGCCTCGCAGGCTAGAGTGTGGGGCATCGCAGAAATCTGGTTTAAAAAGTATGGAACTTCTGTCCTTGCAGCCAAAGTATACACTCTAGAGGCTTCATTTCTTCAGATTAATGAGGGTATGGTTGTGCTGATTGGATTAATGTGTTCATGGAATCCCAGAGTTCTTTAGTTTTGGCGCAAGGTGTGTTTGAGTGACACAACCTCTGCCAAAAGCCCCATAGGCTCCAATACAAATCTGCCGACATATTTCTCACAAAAATCCACAAGGTACACGTTCTGTCAACGGCCATAGGAGCCGTATTTATTACCGGACAGACATAAAACGCACATCCACGCGTTCGGTAGAGTCTTGGGTCTCATACAAACGCCGTATTTTTTAGATAGCTGTTATAGTTTTGCGCTGGTTCTCATTTGTTTGAGGTGTGGATTCTGTGTAACTCGCTGTCCTGTGTCTGCCCCTTTGCAGCCGCACAGGTGCGGCGTTGTCGTGGTTACGAGCACTCACATGCTGCAGGATCTGTCTGTGGCTCACAGCTGCTCCTTGTGACCTGATTAGTGGAGTCACATGACGCAGCTATGCTTTCTGTCAACAGACCAATATGATAAAGACACTCGCCCCCCCTCCCCCCTCCACCCTGACCTCTACTTACTGTTAATCACTCTCAGTCAGTCAGTCAGTCTAATTCTCCTCCCCTCTCCCTCTCTTCCTCACCACCATTCCCTTCCTCACCCTCTCACCCTCCCTCCCTCTATCTACACCCCCCCACCCCACCCAATGCAATAGGTGCGCCGTTGCCGTGGTTACTCGTAAACACGCTGCAGTATCTCTGTGTGTGACTCACAGCTGCTTCTATGACGTGATTAGTGGAGTCACATGACGCAGCTATGCTTTCTGTCAACAGACCAATATGATAAAGACACTCGCCCCCCCTCCCCCCTCCCCCCTCCACCCTGACCTCTTCTCACTGTTAATCACTCAGTCAGTCAGTATGTCTATTTCTCCTCCTCTCCCTCTATCTCTTCCTCACCACCCCTCCCTTCCTCACCCTCTCACCCTCCCTCCCTCTATCTACACCCCCCCAACCCACCCAATCCAATAATTTCAAAATAAAAGCCACATGGAGGGAATTTTTACTGTAATGTTTGTGATGAGGCCTATTAATTAAAAACTTCTTAGTTTGAATAACAAACATTCTGTCTCCCACTACGAATATTACTCGTACTTCTAGTACTACAACTGATACTTCTACTACCATACTACTAGTATTTCTACTGCTATTAATACTACAACTACTACTAATGTTATTACAAATACGACTATGGCTAATAGTATTACAGCTGTTTCTACTGCTATTGATACTAAACCTACTATTACTGCTAGTACTACTAATACCACAATTATAACTAATACTACTACTAATATTACTACAAACAATTTTAAACAAATTTAAGCTCCTGCAACTTCTGTTTTTAGAAAATCTATTGAAATTCAGCTTCCCCACTTCCTGTATTTTCAGCAGTTCTTTAAAATAATTTCAGCTATTATGCCTCTATCAACAGCAATTTTTCAATATTCATTTCTGTATTTTTTTGCAATATTTCAAATTTATTTCAGCTGTTTTCATTTCTGCTTTTTCAGCAAATCTATTGAAATTCCTTTCAGCTTCTCCCATTTCTGTATTTTCAGCAATTTCAAATTCATTTCAGCTTTTCTAATATCTATAATTTCAGCAAATGTATTCAAATTCCCTTCAACTTTCTGTATTTTCAGCTATTTTAAAAAGTTCATTTCAGCTTTCAGCTTTTTGCATTCCAACGCATTTTCAGCAGGAAATGCATTTTCTAGTTATTCTATTTCTTCCGCGCGACCTTTCAACTCCTTCACATTTTCAGCTATTTAAACCGTTCAAATATTAAAATGTTCAGCTCCTTTCTGGCTTTAAGGCTATGACTTTTCAGCTTTCTACCACTTATGCTTGAATTTATATAAATCAATAATCATAAATATTTTAACATGGTTTTCCAATGGAAATTGTTTTCAAATCCTCCTTAAACTTCTTCAACTTTCAGACTTTTCAGCTTCCCCAATCTTTCAGCTACAGACACCATTTAAACTTTCAAATGTTGACACAAGTCTCAACTATTTTATGAAAAAAACTGCTTCTTGATATCTATTGTACTTTTTTCATAATCACTGATTATGTTTCACTAGTTCTTCGCTCCGTTTCTGACTTTTACATGAGTGTGTATTGCGTCTGCTAGAGTGGAGAGCTCGACGGCTAGAGTGTGGGGCATCGCAGGAATCTGGTTAAAAAAATATGGAACTTTTGTCCTTGCAGCCAAAGTATACACTCTAGAGGCTTCATTTCTTCAGATTAATGAGGGTATGGTTGTGCTGATTGGATTAATGTGTTCATGGAATCCCAGAGTTCTTTAGTTTTGGCGCAAGGTGTGTTTGAGTGACACAACCTCTGCCAAAAGCCCCATAGGCTCCAATACAAATCTGCCGACATATTTCTCACAAAAATCCACAAGGTACACGTTTTGTAAACGGCCATAGGAGCCGTATTTATTACCGGACAGACATAAAAACACATCCACGCGTTCGGTAGAGTCTTGGGTCTCATACAAACGCCGTATTTTTTAGATAGCTGTTATAGTTTTGCGCTGGTTCCCATTTGTTTGAGGTGTGGATTCTGTGTAACTTGCTGCCATGTCTCTGTCTTTTGCAGCCGCTCGTTAATGATCACAGGTGCGTCGTTGTCGTGGTTACGAGCACTCACACGCTGCAGGATCTGTCTGTGACTCACAGCTGCTCCTATGACCTGATTAGTGGAGTCACATGACGCAGCTATGCTTTCTGTCAACAGACCAATATGATAAAGACACTCGCCCCCCCTCCCCCCTCCACCCTGACCTCTGCTCACTGTTAATCACTCTCAGTCAGTATGTCTGTCTATTTCTCCTCCTCTCTCTCTCTCCCTCTATCTCTTCCTCACCACCCCTCCCTTCCTCACCCTCTCACCCTCCCTCCCTCTATCTACTCCCCCCCACCCCACCCAATCCAATAATTTCAAAATAAAAGCCCCATGAAGGGAATTTTTACTGTAATGTCTGTGATGAGGCCTATTAATTAAAAACTTTTAAGTGTGAATAACAAACATTCTGTCTCCCACTACGAATATTACTCGTACTTCTAGTACTACAACTGATACTTCTACTACCATACTACTAGTATTTCTACTGCTATTGATACTACAACTACTACTAATGTTATTACAAATACTACTATGGCTAATAGTATTCCAGCTGTTTCTACTGCTATTGATACTAAACCTACTATTACTGCTTATACTGCTAGTACTACTAATACCACAATTATAACTAATACTACTACTATTATTACTACAAACAATTTTAAACAAATTTAAGCTCCTGCAACTTCTGTTTTTAGAAAATCTATTGAAATTCAGCTTCCCCACTTCCTGTATTTTCAGCAGTTCTTTAAAATAATTTCAGCTATTCTTATGCCTCTATCAACAGCAATTTTTTAATTTTCATTTCTGTATTTTTTTGCAATATTTCAAATTTATTTCAGCTGTTTTCATTTCTGCTTTTTCAGCAAATCTATTGAAATTCCTTTCAGCTTCTCCCATTTCTGTATTTTCAGCAATTTCAAATTCATTTCAGCTTTTCTAATATCTATAATTTCAGCAAATGTATTCAAATTCCCTTCAACTTTCTGTATTTTCAGCTATTTTAAAAAGTTCATTTCAGCTTTCAGCTTTTTGCATTCCAACGCATTTTCAGCAGGAAATGCATTTTCTAGTTTCTTCATCTTCAACTTCTTCTATTTCTTCCGCGCCACCTTTCAACTCCTTCACACTTTCAGCTATTAAAACCGTTCAAATATTAAAATGTTCAGCTCCTTTCTGGCTTGAGGGCTATGACTTTTCAGCTTTCTACCTCTTATGCTTGAATTTATATAAATCAATAATCATTAATATTTTAACATGGTTTTCAAATGGAGTTTGCTTTTCAAATCCTCTTCAACTTCTTCAACTTTCAGATTTTTCAGCTTCGCCAATCTTTCAGCTACAGACACCATTTCAACTCTCAAATGTTGACACAAGTCTCAACTATTTTATGAAAAAAACTGCTTCTTGATATCTATTGTACTTTTTTCATAATCACTGATTATGTTTCACTAGTTCTTCGCTCCGTTTCTGACTTTTACATGAGTGTGTATTGCGTCTGCTAGAGTGGAGAGCTCGAGGCTAGAGTGTGGGGCATCGCAGGAATCTGGTTAAAAAAATATGGAACTTTTGTCCTTGCAGCCAAAGTATACACTCTAGAGGCTTCATTTCTTCAGATTAATGAGGGTATGGTTGTGCTGATTGGATTAATGTGTTCATGGAATCCCAGAGTTCTTTAGTTTTGGCGCAAGGTGTGTTTGAGTGACACAACCTCTGCCAAAAGCCCCATAGGCTCCAATACAAATCTGCCGACATATTTCTCACAAAAATCCACAAGGTACACGTTTTGTCAACGGCCATAGGAGCCGTATTTATTACCGGACAGACATAAAAACACATCCACGCGTTCGGTAGAGTCTTGGGTCTCATACAAACGCCGTATTTTTTAGATAGCTGTTATAGTTTTGCGCTGGTTCCCATTTGTTTGAGGTGTGGATTCTGTGTAACTTGCTGCCATGTCTCTGTCTTTTGCAGCCGCTCGTTAATGATCACAGGTGCGCCGTTGTCGTGGTTACGAGCACTCACATGCTGCAGGATCTGTGTGTGACTCACAGCTGCTCCTATGACCTGATTAGTGGAGTCACATGACGCAGCTATGCTTTCTGTCAACAGACCAATATAATAAAGACACTCGCCCCCCCTCCCCCCTCCACCCTGACCTCTGCTCACTGTTAATCACTCTCAGTCAGTATGTCTGTCTATTTCTCCTCTCTCTCTCTCTCCCTCTATCTCTTCCTCACCACCCCTCCCTTCCTCACCCTCTCACCCTCCCTCCCTCTATCTACTCCCCCCCACCCCACCCAATCCAATAATTTCAAAATAAAAGCCCCATGGAGGGAATTTTTACTGTAATGTCTGTGATGAGGCCTATTAATTAAAAACTTTTAAGTGTGAATAACAAACATTCTGTCTCCCACTACGAATATTACTCGTACTTCTAGTACTACAACTGATACTTCTACTACCATACTACTAGTATTTCTACTGCTATTAATACTACAACTACTACTAATGTTATTACAAATACTATTATGGCTAATAGTATTCCAGCTGTTTCTACTGCTATTGATACTAAACCTACTATTACTGCTTATACTGCTAGTACTACTAATACCACAATTATAACTAATACTACTACTAATATTACTACAAACAATTTTAAACAAATTTAAGCTCCTGCAACTTCTGTTTTTAGAAAATCTATTGAAATTCAGCTTCCCCACTTCCTGTATTTTCAGCAGTTCTTTAAAATAATTTCAGCTATTCTTATGCCTCTATCAACAGCAATTTTTTAATATTCATTTCTGTATTTTTTTGCAATATTTCAAATTTATTTCAGCTGTTTTCATTTCTGCTTTTTCAGCAAATCTATTGAAATTCCTTTCAGCTTCTCCCATTTCTGTATTTTCAGCAATTTCAAATTAATTTCAGCTTTTCTAATATCTGTAAGTTCAGATGTATTCAAATTCCCTTCAACTTTCTGTATTTTCAGCTATTTTTAAATATTCATTTCAGCTTTCAGCTTTTTGCATTCCAACGCATTTTCAGCAGGAAATGCATTTTCTATTTTTAAATATTCATTTCAGCTTTCAGCTTTTTGCATTCCAACGCATTTTCAGCAGGAAATGCATTTTCTAGTTTCGTCATGTGTTTGTCTTATTGTCATTGTCCGCCTCTGCTGCATCCCGGCCTGTTGTCACTCAACTGTCCCCTGATTGGGTAACACTTTACTTGAATGGGTGTTCATAAGGCTGACATAACATTGTCAAAAGCATGACATGACAGCTGTCATACATATCAATGAATACTTATGACAGTTGTCGTTAAGTGTCATTCGGTAAGTTATGTCACTTTTGATGCAAAGGTGACATTGTTTGAGATGTCCTTGTTATGACAACTTGACATAAAACAAGACAACAAAACCTGTCATTAACATGTCAATAACATGCCATAACAGACCTAACTGTCAAACTTAAGCAAAACGTTCAGTCTTTGATTTGCTCAATGCACTGGCACAGAAGATCTATGGGGCGATGGTCGTTTGGTGATAGCGCTACATAGATTTGGGTGTCATCAGCGTAGCAATGGTGGTCAATTTTATTTTTTAGCATGATTTGTCCTAGTGGGAGCATGTAGATGTTGAATAAAGTCGGCCCTAAGATCGAACCTTGGGGGACTCCACACGTTACGTCGGTTGTTTCTGATACAAAGTCACCAATGGAAACAAAATAGTTCCTGTCTTGTAGATATGACCTGAACCAGCTTAAGACTGTGCCTGAGAGCCCCACCCAGTTTTCCAACCTGTCCAAAAGTATTGAGTGGTCGACAGTATCAAATGCAGCACTGAGGTATAATAGCGTTAATATTGAAGTTTTGCCAGAGTCTGTGTTAAGACGGATGTCATTTACAGCTTCAATAAGGGCCGTCTCGGTGCTATGAAGAGGTCGAAATCCTGACTGGAAGTTGTCGTGGCAGCCAGTTGAAGCCAGGAAGTGATTAAGTTGTTGTAGGACAACTTTCTCAATTATTTTACTTATGAAAGGTAGATTTTTGTTTGAGATATTAATGGCGCTGATGCCTTCAATTTTATCAGTATAAAAGAACGCAAACTCGTTGCATTTCTTTGTGGAATGGAGTTCAGGTGGTATTTGTGTTGGGGGGTTGGTCAGTCTGTCAACAGTTTCAAATAGGTTTTTTGCCTTATTAGTGTTGTTTTTAATGATGTTGGAGAAGAATGTTTCCCTAGCACTTTCTAAGTCTAAATTGTAGGCCCGGAGGCGCTCTTTATAGATGTCGTGGTGAATATGAAGTTTTGTATTCCGCCAGATTCGTTCAGCCTTCCTGCACTCTCTCCTCTGGGCTGTTACAACAGCAGCTTTTCTCCAGGGTGCCTTTTGCTTACTAGAACTGGTTTTAACCGTAACAGGTGCAATGTCAGCTAATTAAAGTTGTTTACAAGATTATCAGCATGACATGGGATTAGAGGTGGTAACGAGGAGATGACATTTTTAAAGAGTACATTAGTATGTTCATTGATGTACCGTTTTTTGACAGTATTTGATTTTGATTGTGTGTCAGGAATGAAAGAAATATTAAAGAAAACACAGAAGTGGTCAGACAATGAGGGATCAGTCACAAAAACATCCGAAACAATGAGACCTTTTGTGATAATCAGGTCCAGGGTGTCACGGTGTGGTTCACTTCATGTTATATTTTGTAGTTTTCTGCCACTCGTGTCCCCGGGTAACTTCACTTCCTGCCTTGTCATGTCATCCCCTGTGATCGTCTTAATAGTTTCCACCTGTGTCCAATCACCTGCACCTCCCTAGTGTATTTAAACCATGTGTGTCTGTTGTCACTTGTCGCGTCATTGTCTTTCGCCACGCTTGTGCTTGTCTTTCGCCACGCTTGTTCTTGTCTTTCGTCTTTGATGTCCGTAGTTTCTTGCCTGTGTGCTTTTGCCCCCGGTTCCTGTGTTTTTTGACCTTTTGACTATTAAAGTCTTTTGTTTCGGAGAAGTCTGCATTTGAGTCCTGCCTTCCACCCGCACCCCTGACACAGGGTGTGTCCCTTAGTAGTCACGTTAGACCAGGAATGCAGAAGTAGAAACGTTGACTGGTAGCGGCATGCGGTAAGCAGAGAATAGCCCAAGATCAATAACATCTGTAAAATATCTTTTAGCAGTGGCCGTGGGGTGGGGAAAATTTCCGAGGAAGCCAAGTGAGACACAACCTCTACGCTGGAAATGGGTGACAGAAAATTGCTTGTTATCTAACCGACACCTTGAGCACCGAGGCTCTCTCTCTCTCTCTCTCTCGCACACTCACTCATCTTATTAATTTATGCAACCCCCCCAAAAACAAAACAGAACCAGCTACTTAAAGCACAGCACACATTTGATATGGGAAAGATGCAAATTCATTCACACACTCAATCAGAAGCCATTAAGTTTTATGTCCATGTCAAACACGACTTGTGCGCTCTATGTGAGACAAATGCTTTTCACTTTTCCCTATTGTTTATATATATAATAATAAATGTAACTTCATTATACGGCAAGACAACAACCCAGTACCAGCGGCTATAACCAGCACACCTGACATGTATTCAGACCGCCCCGGCCCCTCACATAAACAACTTCAGTGGACTCACTTGCTGCTTAATCAAAGCAAGCAAGACACAATAAGCACTATACTCTGATCAAAATCAACACACATGGTTAATCATTCTTTGTCTTTTATCAAGGGAGGCAAACTCAGCTTGTCTGAGACCACAGAGTGAAGTACCATGTTCTCAACGCTCATTCACCACGTAACATTTAGAGGGGCGCTGTTACACACGTCATAAAACGCTCGATAAGCGAGACGAGGAGGAGACGACAGAGAAGCAACACAGGGGGATTACGTGAACTGTTAAAAAGTATTTTTTATTAAATGGCTAATCATTAATGATGATGGAATCCGTTATATTCTGAGTAGTGGTAACCAAACGGAAAACAACAGCGCTGCATACCGGGAGCGAAAAACGAATTGATGTAAAAAAAAACACAACGAGACACACATTCTTGGTCGTCATTACTTGCACTGATTGGAGTCAGTCAGGGTCGGTTTTGAATGAAATAAAATGTGTCACTAATTAGCACTGCCCAGTTTTCTGCTAGTTGACTTTTTAGGAATAGCAGCTACTTTTATAGAAATGCAATTTATGTATTCTCACAATTGCAAAGTCATTCGGCGGGCCACACATGCTTTACAAGGTGAAAGGATTGTTCCACAGATGCTGGTTTTGATCCTGAAACACTCTTGTTTGAGCAGTGAAGAGGATTTTGTTCACGAGGACCTTTGACCCTGCGAACGCAGCTCATACTGCATACTCTGATGGTGACGTGAGGACACACCCTCTCTGATGAAGTATAAAACGCTTTAACAAGCTGCAACGCTTCACTCCGTCTGATGGAAGCTGAAGTGAAGCAAGGAACCTCCTTTTCTACGCCGACCTGCTGAGGACAGAAGAGAGCTGCACACTGAGGAAGTTCAAGTCTACAAGCTCAGTAAGTGCAGCTGCGATTGGTTGAATGACATCGGTTGATGGTTGTGAACGTGTGAATGTTTAACGCTGGAATACAAGATGCCTCCTGTGTGAACCGGTAGAGAGAAGCTGCTGTTAAACTGCTTCATATTTCTAATTCTAAACAAGCTTAAAAATGGTGATGTGCCCCAAAAGCGATGCACGTTGAGAGTGTTTAATCTCAAACAACCAAGAGACATTATGGCACGAAAGAATACCATCTATAAGTGAAAATAAGATTTGAATCTAAAAATCTCCAACTGAAAAATATAAAATATAGAACCTAAATATAAAATATTTGTGTAAGTGAAGAATAAGAATGGAAATACATATTCAATTCAAAAATATTTTTGAGCCCAAACTCTGTACATTCATTTATTTTTATTTTGAATACATTGTTGTATTTCCCTATGTTCCAAACTCAAACTTTCAGGTTCAATTTTCTTTCTCAAAAAATCAAATCGTTTGTCCTGGATTGGGTTCCATGTACTTCCTGCTTCACAAATATTTGATTATGAATTCATGTTGTTTGATAAATGCAAATGACAGGGCGTTACTGTTGGAGGTGAAGCTGTGAACCGCCTTTGCACTTCTCAAATATACCTTGTGTCCACGAAGAGGACGCTGACTTCATCAGAGGTGCTTGGAAAGAATTATTTTTAATTGTGTATCAAAACCAATGAACTGATATAACTCCATCTGTAAAACACACTGCTTTTATTTTTTTTTTTTTATTCAGGTGTCTTTAAAAAGGACAGATGGATGTAATCAAGGGGGACCTCCTCAGGATCTTTGACATGCTCGAAGATGATGACTTCACATCGTTCAAGTGGTACCTGCGGGACCCTCCAAGCCCGGAAGACTTCCGAGCAATCCCAGCCTGTCCCCTGGAGAACGCAGACAGGAGGAAAACCGTGGACCTGATGGTGCGGTACCACGGCTCAGACTCTGTCGACTTGGCCAAAGAGATTTTGGAAAAGATTCCAAGGATGGATCTAATTGAAGAATTTGACTCTTCGGGTAAGTTGTTAAAAAGAGGAACAAAGACAGATACGTATAATAAAGATACTTAAAGATGAGGAATGTGCTTCATGTGCCGTTTCAGTCATTGTCTCCTCTCTGTCGGCTTCGTAATGCTGTGAGTCCCATTAGAAGTTGTTTGCTCACATGAAGTGTGAGCACTAAATGACTGACATTAGATTATTAACGCCCATACCATTCCTAATAAATGTTTTTAATAGCAGGGTATTATATGGTATTATTTTATTATTTATTGATTTGTCTATATGTGCGTGGGGATTATAAACTAACTATACATTTTGTTTTGTTTTAGGGGACGAGGAGGAAGAGGAAGTTAAAGAACAATGATGTGTGTGACGACAATCATCTACTCCAGCTTGGACATATTCTGTAAAATCATAATATACTGTCAAAATAGCTTGTATCCAATGCAAGAAAAAATAAAAAGTCCTTGCATACAACTTAATAAATGTGTTCGCTGTTTTGGGTTTTATTGACAACATTGATGGAATATCCTTTACCTTATGATTGCAATATTACTTTTAGCTGTTTGGGGGGTTTAAGGCAACAGGAGCAGTGGAGGTAAAGCTGATGACGCAAGAAGGAAGTTCCCTCGTAGACATATAAAAAAAAAAAAACGTATGAAGAAATACATTGTAAAATGGCATTGTAAACTGTAATTCTCAAAATAAAACCTTTTTTACATGAAATTGTGCATTATTTGGTTTGTAAAAACTGATATAGTAATCAATTTGGAAAAAGAATCACGAAATCACTTTCACAATAACTTTAAATAGTCACAATTCCATCTAACAGGTTCAACCAGATAATCAAAGTGGAGTGAAAAATAAAAACACTCTCAGGTCAGACTCTGTTGTCTTAGTGAATGTTTTTTTAAAATATAAACTCTGAACGGAGAAGATCCTGTTCCTCACTCACAGAGATTCCAAGTCTTTTTGTTTTCTTTGGGTGAAGTTCCCGTTTATTAGTTTTATACTTCATAAAACAACTGCATCAACATTTGGATCGTGATCTTGCTGCGCATCTTGGTAGCGGTAAAAATCGTGCAATCTCCCTGTCACCCATGCATCATTACCCCGTGTCAATTGCACCTGTGCCCCCCTCAAGACTCCCTGTCACAATAATACACACTGCCACCTGTGTCCAACCTGAGATTGGCTCCCAGTAGAGTGTTGTACACAAATATCATGAATGGCTCCTACACACCGGCCCCTAATTGGGGAAAGTATGCACAATTACATTCATTAAAAAAGGAGTCTTAAAAATAAAAGGTATTGCAGCATGCTTCAGGTCTTCGGGTAAAGCTGCACGACTGAGTCTTCCACCCACTTTTACCAAATCATATGTCAACACAGGATCCAATCCGGAGATATTACTGGTTTGCCTTACACCAGGTGCTCCACTTTCCAATGAACAGCTTCCTTCCTTGAATGATGCTTGCTGACTGAAGCAAATAATGGCAGATTCTGCTATGGTGATGTCCCTGTTGTTTGGAATTGTGTTGTCATCCACTGTGACGGGTAATTCCATGCAGTAATGACATTCCTGCTTCTCCTCCAGTAATCTTTCATTGAAATTCTGATTGTACTGGGAGACAAACAGCTCTTCCTGTCTGACGATTGATATCCTATTGGTATATATTGTCGAGCAGGTTCTCTGACAACAACCACTATTGCCCTTCACAGGTCCGTTAACAACCCACTCTAATAGGGTCCTCGCAGCATGAGGTCCATCATCTTGGCTGTTGATTATTTCCCAGGGCTCCATTAGTTTTGGTGCGTTAGTCCTGATCAAGATTTCCACGTCAGCATTCAATTCTGGGATACAGATTTTCTTTAGATATTCCCACCTTACAATGTCACGTTGAGTAGGGACGTTGACTTTTGAGACTAGGGTGGTTTCCTGTGTAAATGTTTCTGGGAGCTCAAAGAAATTATTATCATCCAATTTTGACACTTCCAGTCCGGTCAGTATTTGGCTTTCCACAACCTTTTCTTGGCCCATTGTGCGTAACATAATGTTGGTCTTGGTGCCCTCTACATTCAGACTCTTCATGAAACGGTTGGTACAGAATGTTGCTGTACTTCCAGGGTCCATGAAGGCGTAGGTCTGCAGTGCCCTGTCTCCTTTCTTAGATTTCAACTGGAGAGAGTAGTCCAGCCCCTGTACAACCACATGCCTGAAGAGATACAAGTACACTATTTACTGGGATTTCTTATGGTTTGTTAATTTTGTCCTTGTCCTGGATATGTAAAATAGTTGGATGTTTAAGATTGCATTGCTCACAGGTCAAACGACTTTTGCATTCCTTGCTCATGTGGCCGGCCTTTAAACATCCGAAACCGATTCCTTTCTCTTTTAAGAATTCAATTTTCTCTCATTGAGAAACTTTGGTCAGCTTTGAACACCTGAATAATGGATGTGACTCTTCGCAATAAAGGCAGGATTCTGAGGATGACTCCTTAGCTGTTAGAGGCAGCTTTGGCACCTCGTGCACTGTGGTGATAGTTGCAAAGCTACTTCCTTTGACGTTATTCCTGGGTAGCAGTTTGCTCCTATTTATAGCTACTGTTAAGAAATTCGTCAGAGATATCATTAAAAAAGTGGATGAGCCAAGAATTTGACTTGCTTTTCCAGAAAGTCCACCATGTCTGGAAACCTATGGCCCCGCCTTTCTTCTACCTTGTGAGCTGCAGACCTCCATCTTTCTGAAAACTTAAATGGCCACTTCCTTATGACGTGCCTCATATTTGATGGAATGTTCATCTCCTCCATGTATTTTATTGCTGTGATAGCGTTGCAGCAACCTCTTAGAAACAGCGCAAATTCCTGCAGTGTCTGAACATCCTCAGTCTTAACAACAGGCCATCGAAATGCATTATCCATGTATGCTGTTGCTATTTTGTGTTCGTTGCCAAAGTGTTCTTTCAAGTACTTTTGCTCTTTGATATCCTTGTTGTGGTGACATATGTAGGCAGCTCAAGAAAATACACACAACCTTGATAACTGCTGGTTCTTTCTTCAATACAATGTTCAAAAGTTCTGATGAAGGAAATATACTTTAATGGATCACCGTCAAAAACGATTATGTCCCTTTGTGGTAAAGAAGCTGACAGTTGCTGTTGTACAAGCATTGTGGTGATTTCATTCTGCCTTAGCATGATTTCACAAAGTGAATCCTGGTCAAACGCTTGTTGCCCCAGTGAAGTGTTCTGTGCAGATTAAAGCCTGTGTAGATCGTGTTCTTGCGTAGCTACAGTCCTGAGGGCTGCAGCTGCTGAGGGTGTGTGCACATTCTGCGACTCATGCCTTAGAGTGGTTGTATGAGACAATCCGGTATTTGGCTGCACCTGTAGCCTGAAATTCTTTGTTTCTGCCTTTTCACGTTGTTGTCCCTGTTAGCAGAATATCGTTCACATATTGTAGTAATACGACTCCTTCTGGTAGTTCTAACTTGGCCAAAAGGGTTTTCAGGATGATGTTGGTCAAGACAGAGCGATTTCCATCTACACGGGACTCAATCAGAAAGTGGTCACTCCCCGAAAATCCGAACTGGCACAGTATTCCTTGATGGTGGCAGTAGCGTGTTTATTGTGGAACACCTAGCACCCGAGTCCACCATACATTTGTAATCTCTTTCCATCTCCATTGATACTCAGAGTCCCCGTGGGACCTGGAAACAGGTAACCGTCAGCCATCGGATCTGGGCACCCCTATGGCATTTGTTGATAACCCGGGGCCTAATGCAGCAGGCAAGACCTTGTTGTGGTGTGTATGGTGCCTGTGGTGGATAGACATCATGAGGGTGTTGAGCTGGGTCGGACTGAGGCCTCTGGCCCTGACGTGATTGGGGGCATTCATCGGACCAATGTCCAGGCCGCCCACAGTTGAAACAGTTATTATTTTGTTGTCTAAACTGCTCCCCATTCATTTTACCTCGACCTCGGTTGCCCCCTCCCCACTGTCTTCTCGGGTTCGGGTTAGGGTTAACGTTGAACCCGGTTGTTGTGAATCTTGCTGCGGATGGGGGGCAGGGTTATTATACAGTTATATAGAATTATGTTGTGATTTTAGGATCAGTTTCTGCCATGACTTAATGTGATGTGATTCAACAACATTGTGATCATTACCAGATAACAGCTGATCAATTTCACTGCAGTACCCAGGGTTCATCGGGTGAAGAAGGCAACTGCTATCCAGCTCAGTGCTGTAGCAGAAATGCATTATGAGTAAAGCTTCCTCTTGGTGTGGCATCATGGGCATAGAGATGTGGAATCTCTTTGTCTGCTTGGGAGAGGGGCGAAAGAACAACAAAGGCCAACATCTACATGTGAGATGACTTGTGATACGACCAACGGATTCATTTATTCATTGTTTACACACTACTAAAGAAAATGTGTATGAGAGTACACTTATTTCAACATTGGCCTCATGATCCTGCTCTCAACTTACACAAGACTACTAGCCCAAATGTGTCTCTTAGAGGCAAGGGTGTAACCACGCATCCTTTGGGGGGGTCGTGTCCGCCCCAACATTGAGAAAATGTAAATCTGTCCCCCACAATACACAGCAGAAAATATGTAAAATATATGTTTCCTTCTTCTTATGAAGGGGATGGTACATAAAATGAGTTTGACACCCCTGCTCTATAACAAGAGCAAATTCATTCGAACTTGCCAGCTTGTCTTGCATGACTGGTGTGAATTACCGTAAATATTGTAACGTTCAGTCATCAAGTCTGACATGTAGAGTGACCATTTAACATTTCCATTGCCATTTCCATTTCCATTTCCATTTATATTTATATTTAACATTTACATTCAACATTTATATTTACATTTAACATTTATATTATTTAACAACTTTTTGTTACTGCCAAATATTATCCTTGAAAAAGTTATTGCATGAATTTACATGAATTTCTTTCTAAATGTTTGAAAAAGTGACATATGAATATTGTTGTTTATTTTTTCATATGATAATGCTAAATGTACCAAAATTGCGCAGGATTTTAGAATGTGCAACGTTTTACAAACGGCGCCCAATAGTACCAAATGCCAACTTTTCTCTTTTGGGCCACCTAAACCTCGCCCTACGTATCATCCCTCAAGCAAGATCATTCAGCTTTCACGTCTTAGCATTAGCCGCATCCGTCCCATCCCGCCTAGATTTCCTTCCCCTGGACAGTTCAAGCTGCGCCAAACTCCGTCTATGGCAGAATCTTCTCTCCAATTAGAATGGGATCACCTTTTTCTACGACAACATAATAACACATGCACACAATCTATATATCTACATTCGTATACGGACGGTGCTCCTCCTGTTGGTTTTGGGGGCTTCTACAATGTAACATGGTTTGCAGAAAAATGGCCCCGCGAGCTTGCAAGAGACTGCCTAACAACCTCCTCCGCACCTCGCCCTAACCTTGGAAGCCATGTTCTTCCTGGCCTTTGTCGGGTTCCTCCGATGCTCAGAGTTACCGCCTCAACCCTCTTCAAAGTTGAAATATTTCGCTTTTGGTGTGAACGTACCATTAGACTAGGAATGCAGAAGTAGTCACATTAGACCAGAAATGCAGATGTAGTCACGTTAGACCAGGAATGCAGATGTAGTCACGTTAGACCAGGAATGCAGATGTAGTCACGTTAGACCAGGAATGTCAAACTCATTTTAGGCTCGGGCCAGATACTGCCGCTTTGAGCTCAAGTCACTACCTTTAGAAGAAGTTCATCATGCTTTAGTGGGTGGGCGGGTTGCTTTTGTTCAGCTTTGTGTTCTTTCATGTGTTTTACCATATTTTTGCTTTTCCATTTTTTCAGGCTGCTTTTTGCTTTTTCATCATTTGCTTTTCCTCATCACCATCACTGATGCATATGTGAGGTGACTCGTAGGGGTACGCGACAAAATAATAATTTGTGGTGGATCAAATTTTGTAAAAACTATCTATGCAAAACATCTATCAGGGTGGTAGTTGAATTACCTAAATATCTTTAGGTATTCCTCGTAAATGTAGTTTTGCTCCACGACCATATGCCTGGAGTTGTGGCTCCATCTGCTGAATCAAAGTGGGAATCACAACACAGACGTGAAGTAAACTCTGTTTATACAATCTTTAATATTGCTCTAACTGCTAGTGACATACAATTCTATAACTTTGTCATAGTCATTGTCATTTGCAGTTTATATTATGACTTACATACAATTTATTCTTGACATACTAAATGATGACTTATGAAACTTTATGGGCTGTAATGCTAACACTTTTTGGATATCCTATGGAATCATTTTTAATATAAGATTCTGGCCTATAATTCTTTTCATTAAATATCTGGTGAGCTATCATTTTTAATCACTTTATATATATACTTTTACTCTTTATTGGACATTTATGGCATAACATTCAATTAATTTATTTCATGACACAGTATACCCTGCCATTTTCATTTTTTCTATGATACCATACCATGTTTTTTTTTAAATCACAACAAAACTGACTTTTTGAAATCTGAATTTTGTATACAATACATTCCATGTACTAATGATGCCCAATACATGTATTTGCTTTTGTTTATTTATGTATTTGAATGGATTTTTCCCAAAGGTAGGTATTTATTCACACTAACATTGATGGCTTAAGCTTTACAGGTACACGGCTTGTCGATGGGTGGTGCTAGTGCACTTCAAAACTTTAAGCACACAAAGTATTTGCCTTTCTGGTCGCTAGCTGTGAAATGAAATCTTGTGAGCAGATCTCTTTTTCATCATCCCCAGTCTAGCAGGCCTTTTACCTCCCCTCAACAGGCTTTTGACAAAAGCTTTAGAAGTCCCTTTTTCTGTGGCCTGATGAGAAATAAGGTTGGGAGGGTACTGGAGGGGAATTATGTGAAGTATAATCGATAGACAAATACAAAAAAACCTTCACTGAGCTCCATCTCACCCAATCGAATCGTCTCATAGAAAATATTAGTAGTCTGAACGGTGGCATTAAACGCTATTTCAAGTTTTATTAGTCTTAATATGATGAAAGGGACTTACTTGAATGCAGAAGTGCGGTTGAATATTTCTGTTTATGTGCAAGAATAATCACCTCCTTCACATTTCTTGGGGTTTATTTTGTTTATTACCATTTTAAAAAAGCTAAGCAGGCTTTTGTAACGTATTACACTCAACATGAAAGTTATGAAAAGTTTCAATGTGATGTTTCCTCAGCGAGAACCTTTGTCTAATAGTGCAATATACAAAGTACAACGACTGGTACTTTGTATATTGCACTCTCTTTTGTAAAGAGTCATTTTTAATAACTACGGATGAAACCCCCTCAAGATGCATTTTAGGAATTCGAACGTCCTTCATGAAGTCATATATCCCGTTACACGTAGTATTACAAGTAGAGTTCAGCTCCCTCTGTGAATATGGCGAGCACTTTATTTCAATTAATGATTGGAAATCGACAAGGTATTAATGGAAAAGTGTTAAAAATAAGCAATAAAGAGAGCTAATCAGCAATATATAACTTCCCAACAAAGTATTAAAAAGAACATTTTATATAAATAGACCATACTAGGTCTAGGTCTAATAGACCAAACTAGTTATAGCTACATAATCTATTCACATGACACAAAGAACACAGTTAGTAAACAATGTTCTCTGGCACTTTTTCAGTTACATCTTTCTTAATTTACTCTAACGGCACAGCCTGGTTTTCAAGGCAAAAAAAGAGCCGACAGACAGTTTAGCGGGAATTAAAACGCGTGTAGCTGTTTGTGTTCCGGATGGTATGCGAGAGAGGGCGTTATGTCCCTCAATGTCTGATGCCGTGGCCAAATTGTGATGAATAGCATGCTGGAGTGCGGTGTGTGTTTGTGCGTGTGTGTGTGTGAGACGGCAAATGTCTTTTTTTTTTAGAGATGTTAACGAGAGAAGGTAACGCGCGAGAGAGGCGCCAAAAGAGATGAAGAGGAGGGAAAGCAGAGCGGGAGAGTTGACATTGACTGCCGTGATTGATCGGATTTTCCTAATTGGCACGCAGACCTCGGGCACTGTGTCCTTCGCCTGCATTCAGCGCGCAGGCCGGGTGTCATGTTTAATAAGCTTCCTGATTGGCTTTCTAGTTGTGTGATTGTGCCCTCTGGCTGGATTGTCTGCAAAACAGGGAGGGTGGGAGGATGCAAGAAGAGAAAGAATACAAAAGGAGAAAAAGTCTTTTATAAAGTCAGAAATCATCGTAGGGCCCAACTAAGACGCCCGGAAGCCGTGCCACAGGCTATGTAACATGAAAAAGTCTACGTGTTTAAAAGCATTAAGGAAAATAGCCTGTTTTGCAGAACTTTCTCACTTTGGGAAAAGTTTCTCACCCTTCAATGTGACGTACTCTGTAGAAGCCATTCCACTACATTTGTATCGTGCATAATGAAACTGCCTTTTCTGTTGATTTATTCGTGATGATGTAATGATGACGTCAGGGGGCGTCGGCTATTTAAATGTCACCTGAGTAAGGCCAGGTGTGTTTTTTCTATTTCGAGAGCGGAAGAAGGTACTATTTTTGACCGCATTACGCATTACGCATTGAATTCTCCTTTTATTTTGAGTGTGATTGAGGTTGTTTTTGCCGAACATTGAATAAAGAATATTGAAGTGACAATATGAGCAAATGCGCGTTGATTTTACCGACCGCTCCTACATACTCTGACAAAGAAACAGCAAAAGAGTTTAGTCATCTTTAATTGTATCTTTGCTGCTTTTCCTGTTCCGGAGAATGTTTGTCCGTGAAGTAAACCTACTTGCACAAAATATAATACATTTGGGCTAAAGACAGGAGCAATCTCAGTAACGGTGTTGGGTGTATATTTCTCAGTATGAAGGAACAGAGGAAACTGCTGAGTGTGCATTTATGTGCAAAAGGGCAAAGAAAACGTATTATTTTCTAATGCTTCTCATACTCATATAAATATACTGTAAAGTACTCACAGCTGTGGGCGCGCGCACACACACACACACACAAACCTGAGCTTTACTGAGCTTCAGTACACTGCACACAGTTTACATGTTGATAGAGAATGAGACCGTGAATTGGAATTATCGGAAGCAAAGATTTACATCTAAATGGTGATGTGACACAACGTCTCTTCATTTCTATTGATCCTTCATTTTTCACTTCCGCGCCAAGAGGATTTCATTGTAAGAGGAAATAGACGTTTGATAAACATCACAGTAGATATTTTCATCAATATGCACTGTAAAAGAAGCGTCACGCTGGCAAATCGATCCAATAACGCATTCTTCACAGAGGCTGCAAATATCAGCTGCAAATTGTTTTATTACAAATGTAATAATACGTGACATACACCCGTATGAACAATGTTACATGTTGCCGGCATACTGGAGCAAAAAGATACTTCGACGTGCTTTATAGATCATTAATACGTTTACAAAAATCTTTTTTTAACCTACCTAGAAATCCACACATGGTTCTTAATAGTAGTTTATTACTGATTAAGAAAGCCTTAAAATAGAGAATCCCCCCCAAAATAATCTATGGGGGTGCAATTAAGTAAAATCTTTGTATAAGTATAAATATTTATACATTAAATAACAAACTGGATGTTGTCTGATCAATAAATATATTTCTTCAGCTGGTTTTCCACCTGCACGATAATTCAGACCAAAGTTACTTTTCTAAGCTGTGTAGGGTTTTTTTGCTTTCCTTTAAAGCGGCTGTTTTCACAGTGTGTTCAGTGGTGCGATGGGTAAAGTGTGGCACAGGGAGCACCGCAGGTTTAAAGCTTCATTTCGCACTGGGAACCAAATGAAGGACAGATGTGGAATTAAGCCGCATGCCGTACCGGCACCGGATTTCTGGCCCGCTTAAATACGCTCATCTCTCTGTTTTTGTTTTAGTTTTTAGTACACATGAACAATGTGGACACACTCAAGGGAGTGTTTGTTGTCTGTGCTCTTCAGTAAGAACACAGACCAGATGCTCTCCCTGTTCTCTGTGATTCACTCACATTACTGTCCTACCGACGACCTAATGTCCAGTGCTCTTAACGTGCGTCCCTCAATCGTTCACGGAAGGAACAGTGTGTGAGACACAATGGCGTCTAGTGGTGGAGTTCCAGATTGCAGCAATCGTTTTAAACAAACTGATAAACAGAGTTATTGCAGAAACAAGCGTAGTTGTCAACTAAAGAAACGCTCCCGGCTGCGTTAAATTCAATTACGCCGAAACATTCAAACACATCCGATGTTGCGTGTTGCACAAAGACCTGACTATGCAACTATGCATTCTTGAGAAAGACACAGACGGACACAAGAGTTTTGAAGTTAACTTCAGAAGAGCCATGTAAGTAAACTGGAACAAACTGACGACTAGACCAAATTATGCTCATTAGGGAACTGCTTCTCAAATCACAGCAAACACAAAACAGGACTAAAGGCCTGAAGCTGATCTGCTGGCCTGGTGAGGCTTCAGTGCTCCTTTCACGCCGACAATAAAACTGCTGAATGGATAAAAGTTGGAGACACTTGTTCTTTGGTTAAATCCTCACCACTAAGGGCGGAAATGTAACAATTGGCCTGAGAGGATTTTGTTATTATGCTGTTTTCTAATTTTAGTTGGACTGATAGCCTTCTCATTTGTATTCCTTACAAAGCTGCCGCCTGCAGCTGGTTAGCTTATCATAGCGCAGACTGGAAACATTAAACCCTGTCTTTTTGCTTTAATCTGTGTGTTTGCAGGATCTAGCTGTTAATTATTATCAGTCTACGCACAGGAAGGCAATTGTCTATCTATGATTGATAATCAATTGTATGCACAGGCGAAAACGGGCCATTTATACAGAAATGGAGTGGGTTTTTTTTATACGTTATTACTCTTTTAGTTCATGTTGTTCCACATGTGTTGACCATCAATGTATTGTATCCACAGTCTTTGATGCAACAGTATCATATCATGTCACCACGGCCCATCAAAAATGAAAGGAAATGTGACCTAGTAATATTGACTGTATAAATAACCTACTTTCTTTTATCTAAGTAGATTCAAAAACAACTACCTCTGCTCACATCCAATATAGAACACTTCTGATAGTGCTACGTCTTTCTACATCACTGCAGAATAGTGACATATTACACGACAGTTGGTCAAAAATGTTGAATTTGTCTTTAAAATTGGGGTAACATAGTTATCTTAAAACTAATGTTTTGCTGCAGCAAGTCGCTGTCGGGCCAGCTCCTTTTTCAAGAATTTATGGAATAGATTCTAAGGAATTATGACACAATCCTAACTTGCAAATACTCCTTTTTTGAGAAAGTTGCACTTTTAGACACAGACCAATAGTTGGTATATTTGCTGCGGGCCTGAAGAATTTACCTTTTTATGTGATAAAGTTTGCATGACAGACAGAACTCGCTTTTCCTCATAGACATGCAACACACACACACACACACACACACACACACACACACTCTGCAAGGGCAATATGCACACACAAAGTCAGTGTGCTGGTGAAAACTGCTTATTCCAGCTGATGGAGTGTATAATTTCAACATTGGAATAATAATGATGCCATTGTAATTCCAAAGGAGAGAGTAGAAATTAGATTCTGGGGCTTTTTTGCATATTGTCATTATTGAGTTCTGCACCATTCTCTTCGTAAAAGCCAAATGAATTCAGAGATGGGATAAGTTTACATTCATGACTTACTGAGGCGACCCAAAAGCCACACCTTGCAGCCACTTGGGAGTTAGAAGTTAATCTAACTTGCATCTTAATTACATCCCCAAATAAGACAGTAACACGCACATGCAAACACGCTCAGATTGATGTGCATGCAGACACGCTGAGCCCCCCCCCCCCCACACCCCCCTGTCAGCATGCCACCCAAAAGTCAATTGCTGCGATCACATTAAAAACCCCGGCGATTACAGCAAGAAACAAACAGCATTTCTAGGCAATACTTCCCATAATGGCACTTCACGGAGCGCCCTAATTGAGCTCCGTTTGCCCCAGAAAATAATCTATGTCACTTCTCGCTTTTGCGTCACACGAGCACAAAGCTAATCAGAGAGCCACGTTTCCTTTTTCTCTGCCGCACTCCAGCTGTCAAGTACCTTCGAAAGACTGTCGAGCGTCTTAGGGTCGTCGGAGGCCTTATGCGGGACGGAAAACGTCCCTCCTTCTCATTAGCTCGTCTTTCACTCAAGGCTGGGCGCTGGCCTGTGGCGAGGACTTAGTTAAAAGAGAATTTCCCATCCCGGATCAATAAAGTAATGTGCTGTTATTGTTATTACACAAAGGATCCCGGCGCTGTTTTATTTTGATCGCGTGAGAGGAGGGAAAGACATAAAAAGACATGTTCCCGTCAACAAGAAACGCTTCTTGTGATTTGCGCCTGTTACTTGTTTAATCAGAGTTTACCCAAACAATGGAAGCAAGAAACGATCAATAGACTCACCAATAAACTATGGTGAGGTGCCCTGTGTGACCCTGCGCTGTTGTCCTCGATACACTTCCTAACCGGTAATTGAAGTACAGTGTTAACTATTGTGTTGTGGAACGGGGCAATCACAAGTCGGGGGTCCCACCGAACACACCCCGTCCCCCGTGTCCACCCCCCACCCCTCCAGCGGTCCGCCGTGTTCTGGTCTTTAGGGATTACCGTCTTTTTAAAAGGGCGGCGTGTGTCATTTGCAACGTGTATGAAACCTGCATCATGCATTTTAAAAAGTCTGTTTGCCGTCGTACATAAAACACTGTATTTAAAACAAACGTCCACGTACTTGAATACCTGTCAGAAACCTGTAAATAATATTAAATGATTATTTAAACTAAGAAGATATAATAACCTTGGGATGGTACGGCTCTCTGCTTCTTTGACTTTTGTTGCTACATTCACCGTCTTTGTCTCCTGGTCTTAATCCTGAGACTTGTTTTTAACACTATTTAGTCGAGCTGGCGGTCATTATAGAAGGAAAAATAGAATGAATTAGCCTCGGGTAAACGAATGGATTTTGGCATTCAGCTCCCTCCTTTTCTTTCTGTCCGTTTCACAGTACTGACAGTTTAATCAGTTCTTCATTTAAGGATTTAATCAAGCTTTAAGAAAAAGCATTTTTTCTTCTCAAACCGCTTCACTAAGCCTTCTGATTGTCCAGATCATAATAAAATAAAGCACTCTCAGCTCTGCTTATCGAGAAATTAGACCTAAATGACTTTGTGCCAGGATATATTTCAGCAAATGATGAATACTGTAATTCAATTTAAATCTTTACAAAACAATTGTATGTCCCTCGGGTGGTTACCGGGGCGACAAAGTTCCCTTACCTCAGGTGAACGTGAAGCAAAACAACCCTTAACTTGGACCGTTTGGGGGATAACAATAACAATCTGCCCATGCATATTTATCTACAGCTTTGACAGTGTTGCAGTTTAATCGAATGTGAAATCGTACTGTGTTTGATAGATGGATGAACACACTTTGCAGCCACATTGGCCGTTGTAAGAGATAGAACTCTTAATTAAAGGTGTTTTTTGCAGGAAATCTGAATATATTGCCATCACAGCTGTGCTGCTGTAAGAGCCAGAGGTTGATAATGCTTCCCCGCAGTGGCAAAAAAAAAGCAATGCTGAAACCCACTCATTCCAACAGCTGCCAACCTTATTGCCCTCTTTCATCTTCTGTCCCTCATTACTTCACCCTTGATCTGACATTTCTGACTCGTTTCTTCCAATCGTGCTCCACCGCGGCACTTACAACTGTAGACAAGGATGGAAGAGGCCGCGAGGCTCTTTAGTAAGAAGTTGCACACGCGCACACAGACACGAGGAGTCTACATTATCTGCAGAACATCTGCCTGCCATCAAATGTGGAAAGAAAGGCTGCTTGTTACTCAAAAAGCATTAGCCTCCTGACGCTTCAGCTTTGATATGGCGCAGCATTAAGTGAGTGGCGCGTCCAAGTCCCTGCGAGCCTTTCATGTCCCAACAATACGAGCATCTCTCCGGCTGCCTGGATAATCCAACGAAGACGGATGATAGGCCGCAAGTCACCGCTGTATCGCGGCGTTCAGCGCTGCGGCCTATTACGGTTTGTCCTGAGTTTCGTGAGAGAGTAGTTCAGTTTAGGCTCGCTCATCAATACCGAGCGACAGCCTCCTCACTCAAGCAGCTTAAAGGTGTTTGCGTGAGATAGCTGTATTTTCTTTTCTTTTTTTACCTCATTGAATATTGCATCATGTGTCTTTATGTAAAGCACATCAGTAATTTGTTGCCGTTTTCACACGGACACCATTATGTGAATTAATTAGGTGGTTCTGTATTTTATAAGAAATCAGAAACTGATACCTCCTTCATTATTCTGAATGGCAATTAGGGGCCATTAAACTGCAATAAATCCTTCATAATTTCTATCCTCGTGGATGATACACACGCTCAGTCTGTGTGCATCCGCGGCGTAGGCTACTTATTTTCGGTAATCTCAAGTGAGGAAATTGATCCGTGTTCCACACGCGCTGATCCCACTTAAATACACACTTGAATATTTCCGTGATTTCCCTCTGTTTTAAAGTCCTCACTTTTGGTTGGTGTGCAATGACTCTGCTGGGCCTCTAATTCACATGCTCTGATCTCCATTATATATTTCCACTTAAATATAAAATAGTTGTGCAGATTCATTCCTGAGATGAAAGAGGGTTGACTTATTTTTTTTAAGGGCTCCTACTAAAGTTTTATTGAAGCCGAGTTATATTGTTGGACACGGCAGTAACTCTGTCACGACGAGACAGTTTGAAAACGTCCTGGGTGCGTTTCATTATGGGCTTTACTAAAAAGTCACGGTGCATTCAAATCTCTGTTGTAAAACCAGAATACGGGGGTCACCCTGACTTAAAGTTAAATATCCTTGTGAAAAGAGTGGAAGTCAGGGGCAGCAGTTTGGGATTATCCAAAGGTTAAAAATAAATAAGCGGACCAGCCTCTCCCAGGCTCACTGTTCAACATGCCGTTAGATTCCTTAGAACAATTGGACAGGATGTAACGTGAACTTTAGAGATGCTGTTTGACGGATTAAGACTGAGCCATCTAGCCTTTTTCCTTTTTAAATCGTCGTGCTAACCTTAGATAACCAGCTTCTGTCGCTCCGCTTCATATGTACAGTGGCATGGATCCATCATCTAATTCAGAAGTAAGCTTGACTGTGTTGTCCAACTGTTCACTTAGTTTTTCTAAAGACAAGGATTTGTTCACTTTTTAATTTACTTTAAATGTGGTACGCGCGACGTAATCTATTTAATCTTAGAAGGCTTCTTTTTTTCATTTCCTCACTACTTCCGTTTGTATTGTGCTGTGAGAAAGGAAAAGGCTCATTGATAAAGCTGGTGGACCCGCTCAGTGAATGAAGATGGCAGCGTTTTGGTTATCAGACACAGCGGATCAATACCTGTGGAGTCATGCGTCATAACAACACGTGTCCGTTTGAATTCAGCCTTCTAGAAGGTGTCACGTTGAAGCGGTTTGTTCTGTCACGTCAGACAACAACCGCTCACTACATATTTATTCGCATTGATGTGTCAAGTGTGAAATAATACGCTGCCAGACAGACAGTTTATTCCCTCCATAATGAACAAACTACGCCTCCATTTGCACTTCATGACTCAATTTCACAAGTTATATACATACATACATATATATATATATATATATATATATATATATATATATATATATATATATATATATATATATATTTATAATTACATGCGTTTACATTTTTTGTCGTGTCTGTTCTTTTTATTTTCTTGTTAATTTGTAAAAAAAAACTACACGGAAAACAAAGAAAATGAAATTCCCTGAACGCGTCGTGGGCGTGAAATCAAGCTGCCGTGAATCGTTCATAAGTGAACATCAACATCAATGCCTTCATACGTTCTGGCCATTTGGGCTCCTGTACGTAAGGTTAAAAAAAAATAGTTTTGTTGCCATCTCCAAAAGTTACCCTTTAACTGCTCCGGTAATTTCTGAATTTAAAAATAACAAACTGCAAAACTGTTCCACTCAAATGGTTTTGATGCCGAGGCCCAATCATTATTCCAGACAGTTCCTAACACCCGTTTTACTGTTCAGATACTTGGAGTATTTTTCTCCTAAAATATGCAGTATTTAAGCAGACTCTTTTCAACTTTCCACAAACAGTCTGCACTGATGAAGCAGAACGAGATATTCACCAACACACTGCTGACTGTTGCTCTCCCTGGAGGTGGGAGGGAGGCGTCTGCCATATCAGTCTGTGGAGCTGCACCCAAAACAGACAGACGGAATTAAAGATGAGGAATGCGTCGCAGAAATGAAGGTCTAATTTTCCCAGCATGCAGTGTGTTCGCCTAATTAATCTGCTTTGGATCAGGAAGCTGCCCAAATGTAGTTAGAGAGACAGAAGAGAGAGAGAGAGAGAGAGAACTTTATTGGTTTTCTGATCGTTTATAAATTGGGCATGTGTGTCTGTCTGGGTGTCACTATGTTGGCGACTTCTTTCTCATCCAGTAATAACAATAATAAAACATGGACTCGATAACAAACTTTTGGTCCAGGCTTTTGTGAGTTAATAAATGAGTGTTTAAGACTGTAAAAATGGTCTGAACAACTCAATAAATCAGCTAAATTCAAACCACATTATGCCAAAAACAAGTTTTTTTATAATGGTTCTTCACACAGGCAGTAAAATGTAGAATTATTTGTCATCAACCCCTTAAAAGATTGTATAAACATTATTATACTATTACTGTGGTGATTTACTGTGGTGATTCAGCTCACATGGTTTTAAATGAGCAGTTTTGTTGTGACTTTGCACGACATTCTACTGTGTTTTTTTCAGCTTTCGACCATCACATTTTCTTTATACCACGAAGACCAAATGAGTTATAATCACAGACCAAAAAATGTAACCGGCCACTTCCCTCCAAGAGAGTCCCAAGTTGAATATCGGTCCCACTGAGTCGCCGCTCACTGGGATACTTAAATAGAACAGAACCCTCGTCCCTGTTATTAGTAACAGATGTGCCGTCACCGCCATGAAACGTCTGGGAAAAAGGCCAATTGATGTGAGCATCAAAACAGAACAATTAGTCACATATTTATTTAGATAACTGTGAAGCATCTGATATGTAGTCGCACAAGGTGCTTCAAATAAAGTGTAATTAAAATGAATGCATTTGAAAATGGATCTAGACCAAAAAAATCTGATATCAAGCCACAGCCAATTAAGAATGTCACAATCAGGGTGTGGAATGGACATTTAGGACCTGCGCAAGCTGTTATAATTACAATTGTATGATATTAAAAGAAAAACAATATTTCAAAGCAATGTTTCACAGCGTTTGAAGCGTACCGGAGTCTTCCCATGCCTGTCCAATCCTGCCATTGACAGAAAAAGCAGGACACTGAAACTGAAGACACGGAATGTCCGAACACACCAACAAATGGAACAACATCTTTAACTAATGGACGTAAACATCAAAATCCTCTGCAGCCTATGTCTCTTCAACCACAACTTGTCGTACACACTATTTATGCTCTCCTCTCTCTGCTTTCTCGTCTCCCTCCCGCCCCTCTCCCACTGAATCGCGCCGGCTATTGATTCTCCCGCAGGGCATGATTAGCCCGAACCTGTGTCATAGTGCCAAGCCGGGGCAGTGATAATGCCTCCACTCAATACACAATAACAACTCGTGGGCCCCGGGAGCAAGCGCTAGCTGCCGGGCGCGTGCTAGCATGCTAATTTGCAGGGGACTTGTGATAAATGCATGCTGTCAGTGCCGCCCGAAACAAAGTCCGCCTCTCAGCGGCGCAGAAGCAAGGCCGATCCGATGAGCCACATCACACAGATAGGTGGGAGTGGGGTTGCTTATGCAGCACTGCAACAGCGCACCGAGCAACCCGGCTGCAAACGATGCACAACACAAACATCGCTTTTTCCCGGCTCTCGCAATCCTTAGCAGCCAGTGTGCCGCCCGCCATACTTTTGACACCTCATTAGTCTTCATGTACCCCCATGAGAGTCACTCTCACACTGGCTCAAAATTTCAGCTCCGGGGCCTCCGGCCTCCCCCGTCCCGGTCTGTGCAAACCCGAGCTCGGCTGAACCTGAACACAAGCTCAAAGCTGATGTTGCTCTGGTTTCACTTTTCAATCATGTTTTCATTCATTAAATCCAACTCATACATTTTCCGTGTTTTATATATTAAACAGAATGCACATATTTATTGAAACCTGAATCCTGGCATGAATGTCCCTTCCTGTCAGTTGCTTAGCTGGAGTCACCCTCGCAGTTTTTTCATGCTGTTGCCGCCTCTTTATGTGCCTGCTTCCTCACTTACAAGGAACAGTCTCCTTGACTACCCATGAGTCAACGGATGATGAGTTAAAGGGAAAAAAAATACTCAATAAATGAATGCAGAAGCTTCCTCGGTGGGCTCGAGGCATCACTGGCTTGTTTGGTGAATATGATTTGAGTCACAGGGTCTGTGCAGCAACACGTCTTGAGTTTCTGGGCTGAAGTGTTGCACAAAACTCTCCAACGTCATCATCAAAATTCTAAACGAGGGAATAGGTTTTAGATGTTTTCATAGCTCCAGTACATTTGGAGGATCTACCCTTAAGCAGACACCTATTGTTGTTGCCTTCTTTTAATTTGTCTAAACCCTGAGGTGATGGCTGCGAGCCGCCAGCAAAACACAGAGTTCCTTATTTATTAAATACGAACAAATGTGTTACACGCGGTGCATTGAAGTTGTTGTGTAATGGGGTAAACGCAGGTTGTGGGTTTCTACAAGAAGACATACAATGCAACACAAAGGCCATCCGTTGGCAGCGCTTGCACTCGGCGTCAAGACCGTGAAGAAGCAGAAAGAGAGCAGAGCTTTTGAGGGGAATTTGTGATCCTCTTGCTCTTAGAAATCACCAAAAATACCCACGCAAACGCACACAGACAACGGCTCGTATGAGGGCTTTATTCGCTCGGGCTGAACGCCACGTGTACACACAAAGAGCTCGGCGCGCAGGCAGAAACACACACCTGTTTCCCATGCCTACACAAACACATGCGCGTGCTCCGCTGCTGCACGTACACAAACCCACACACACAAATCAGTGATCCTCACTTGGGGTGCATCTGAATTGAGACAAAGAGGAAGAGCGGCTGGAGGAATAAAAGCAGATTTTCAAGGCCTGTTCCAGCAGCAGTCAGCAACTTCATCCCCAGCCTCAGTGATGCAGTTACACACACATACACACACACGCACAAGGTTTGATGTCTTTTTCAGATGTAAAGAAACATTGTTGGCCTTGGCTTCACATTTCTGTTGGTGAGGATTTCTCCGAGCCTCTGATTGACACAGCGAGGACATAGAAAGACATCCGGAGAGGCATCAACGCGGAGAACGGTGCCGAGAAATAAAACCAAGTGATTTCATTCCAGGCCTTTGTGATGCTTGGTTATTATTCAAATGTACAAGACGGATACACAACGTGGGACCATATTGGTTTAAATATCTCCCGCAGCATCTCTTGATCCTTGACAAACTAGTTTTTGATCGTATCACAATGTTGACCTTTTCCGCTTCACTCGCAGCAGAAACCAAGATGTATTTTTAATTCGTTGCATAGCGGATGGTCCCCCAGCTGCAACAAAGAGATGCTAATGAAGAACTTTTCTAAATGTTTTCATTAATTCCAAAAGTTGACATGGGAGGGTATGCAGCTCAATATTTAAATGCGGCTCATTGCTCTTACAGATACAAAGAAAGAATGAACACATTTTTTTTAAATATTCATTCGTGAGGCCGAGCGTACTTTTTAGTCTGATCTTCGCGGCCCTCAGAGATACAGGGATAAGACTGTTTAATTATATGTGTGGGATTACTAGGCAGTTTCATTTTGAAATGAACCATTTAATTACTTTCTTCAAAATTACAAAAAGACATTCACAAGAAGATAATTGATGTTTATTATAGTATTTTCATAATGCAATATATATGGAACATATTCTTGTTTTGAAAATCCTTTGAATAACTTTATTGATTCAAATGTAAATATTTGGCTCAATTCAACCCTCATCTCGTGGAAATATAATCTTATCACGGCAGCTGAGGCCGGCTGTCGAGAATTCTTCTTTATACGATTATCACTGCGGGCTCACGCGTGCAGAGAGGGTCCGAGCTCAGGAAGCGTCTCAGAGGGATCACAAATATAAAAAGACATTACTACTGCATTCAGGCAAGCATTTCTATACATAAAGGAGATCTAAGAACACGTATTCCTGTCATACCTGCGGTGGGCCGGTATACTGTTACAGCAAGAAAAATGCGCACTTCTGATTGAAAGAAAGTAATTTTACAAGGGAAACATTTCGTGTTTAAATGAAGGATGTGATTAATAATAGTGGATTTAGCTCAAGGCTTTTTCTTTCCAATTCAAGCACAGAATCTAATGATGGATGTCGGCATTGACTGTAGAGATTTTACTAATATCAGAACCAAAAATACTGTAAATAGTGCAATAGATTCGCAATGTGTTCAGCAGGCCTATCCTCATTTGTCATCTCTCTTGATATCAGCTGGCTTTGCACCAGGTGGACCATACGAACCCTTCCAACCCATCACCCCATCTTTTCTAGCCTTCTAGCCTGGTCCTTATTTCAGCTTGTTAGAAACAAACGTTAGGAAATTAGAGAAGGTACAAGCGAGCTATTTAGTCAGTACAGCTCCTTTTAAGATCAGGTCCACTTGTTCTATGGTATACAAACAGATGGCCTCTTCCTGGGATTAAAACCATTACTTTCTCCAGAGTATTATTTAGATCACTGTAAATATAACTGGATTTCTTCTCCCACTGCCTCTCCATCTCTGGCTCGCGCAGTGTCTCTTCTCCCCAACTGATTTGGCCTGAAGTTGTTGCATGCCGGCGCGAGTGAACAGACCCTCGCCTCGCCAATAAAGCAATCATTAGCGGCAGATTGAGTTTGTGCTTGTGTACCGACTGCTCATTGGTCGGGGGGGAGGTGGACGAAGAGGAGAGGAGCAAGGTTGAGAGTGACGCTGCTGGTGAGATTCGATATTTCGATGCGTGTCGGCGGAATCTGCCTCACCCAATTTCAATGGAATGGAACCCTCGTAATTGTTTTTTTTTTTTAGCACAGACAAGCTGAAGCATTTTACATGCTCATATATAATCGCAGATGTGCACACGCCTAAATACAAATGACGACTTTTCTTCCTGGTCTTTTGGCCAAGAACAAGACATCTCCAGCAGCCGGTTACGAATAAACCCCGCGGTGTCAGACAATCCTGAGACTCTGCAGCAGAAACATTATTTTTCCCCCGCTGGCAGGAGCCTCTTCAACCGGCTCCCATCCTTCTTTGAGCCTCTGCCTCGGCTGTGATTACCGGAGGCCCGGCCCGGGCCAGTGCTCCGTTGTGATTCTGCTCTCTTTGAAATGCAATCAGTCGCTCTTCTTCTATGCTCTCTCACACCGTTAGCCCTCTAACAGGAAGCCAGCATCACACTTTCTACCGGAGCCCAGAGTTTAAGGACAGCCGAGCAGACCGAAGCAAACGGGGAGCGAAGAAAAAGTTTGCCGTGTTTGTGCGGCTGCCTCGATCTGCAGAACCGTCATGCTTGAAAGAAACGTTTGGGAAGACAAACACAACCCGTTTGTTTGGAATTTGCAATTGCTTTGAACATCTTGAATATTCCTTCTCTATTTACTCATTTGTGGTCTATAACAAGTCAAATTCAAACATGGTTAATGTGGGAAATATCGGAAGGATCTAAATATGCTTGAAGTGTCGATTTGTTCGTACAAACACCCACATTGTGAAACATACATGACCTTTTGGCAGCTTCTGTATTGCCCTGAAAACACCAAAGCAAACACATTCTAATTGCATCGGTGTAGCAGAAAAACACGAAGGCTTTACATGTTGATAAGTGAAACTGCACAGTTGGATTTCTGTGCGTGTATCACTCCGAGCGACACCTTTCCTGCTATGTGATCTCCTGTTAATTTAAGAATATTGATCATGGCAGCTTCTTAAGCTCCTCTAAGGCTTTCTGGAGAAAAGGTTTCATCATGCAGGGCAATAAAATTCACCAAACACATTGCAATACCAGCACATGTAGCATGATAATGAAGCTTTAATAAAAATGTTAGACACCGTAGCAGAGTGGTGCAGACTCCCAGTCAGCGGGTATTTAACCGCGTTCAGGTGGATGAAACAGCCTTTAGAGGAAAGTTGTAACAGCTGTAATGTATTATTCACGAACATACCTCATAACAAGTTGTTATGTTTCATACGGAGGACAGCTGTATTTCTTCTTTCCTCTGTATGTGCATCTGCCATGTTAAACCACAAGAAAGGAATACTTCATATATACGCCTGGTAAATCCTGGTTGACTTTTATTATGTCTCTAAGGAAGACCTCCTATCTCATCGTTTGGCCTCCTTTTCTGCTTTGTTAATGCCAACAAAAGCATATTATGCAGGAGAGAAAGTGTACACAATGCAAGAGTGTAACGTGTCCCTCTCTAACACAACCCAGCACGTCTCAGTCAATGATATGTATCCAATTGCAGTGCGGCGTCCTTTCTCCCCATCGCCTCTTTTTCATGTTCCATTTAACGTGAATCCAATTTTCGCACTTGTGCACAGCTATCTTGTGCATATGAGTAATGTGTCCCCCTCAAACTAAGCGGTACGTCTTTGTGGACGTAATGTGCTTTAGGGGAGAACACGTCCCCCACACAGCATTGATCCTCGGAGGACACGTACGTTTGACATGTTCGTTTATTACCTTTGCGAGTCGCGCTATTCGTTCCGCGCAGCGAGCAAGGGAATCTGGGAACATCTGTTTGTTTTGGAATTCGAACAACTAGCCTGCGGGCGTGTTTTGCTTTATCTCTCGTGTTTGCGACCGCAGGGGGCCGTGGGACGCAGGAACCCGGGATTTGACATGAATACCGGGGAAGATGAAGTTGGAGAATGGGAGCAAGGAAGAAGACAGACATGATGAATTTCATTCCTGCATTACCTTTTTTTTCTTCCTTTTGACATCACGCAACAATCCCCGTCCTCCATCGTACGCTTAGAAGCTACAAAGAACCTTTTTCAGAATGATGCACAATCCTAAGCAAGGTGGTTATGGAGCCGGACGACTAAGTTGATACGGATCTACAAGACCGCCACACAATCTGAAAAAGCTGGCTGGACGGGGTGCATTTGTCCAACGCTTTATCATGTCCACACGTTCCCTTAACAATATTTCATTGAGACATGACCAGGACAGCAAAAGCAGACTCAGTTAACACATTGTGGCCCTCCAAGAAAAACACCCCCTTTCTTTAGTAATCACTGCACGTTGCCTCACACTTTCAGTTAAAGCTCTTTTCACACAAAACTCAACGATGTCTGATGTCACTGCTGGTCTCGACATCGGGCTAATTGGTTGGCTGACCCTGTGATTAAAAAAAAAATAAAAAAAGCCAACTCAGCAGTTTAAAAACAATTTCTATCAGCGAGTACAAAGCTTAACTCACAGCTGCCAGCTGTCAGTAATTCATGGTGTGTAATTCTTAAAAGGGTAAAACTGCTATAGTGTGGCTCTTTGCCATTTAATCAACATTTCTGGAACTGTATGAGCAGCATTTTCTTTATAGTCTTTCTCTTAAAGTGTTTTTGTTAACCACACTGTTGCAGTGAGCACAATACGATACGATAGATTGCGGTTACTTTTTAATGTGTTTTCACTGGAATTAAAGACCAAACCTGCTTCAAAGGAACAGGCCGCATTGATTAGGCTTCTGCCTGTGACGCGTAGTCTTCTGCCGCCATCTTTCTCTTTTGAATGTGTTTTGTGCCACCGAGTCAGTTTAACCTCGATACATCCTTCAAATGCATATTGTGAAGCCGTCTCTCTGCCGTGCTTTGAAAACAACCTTCTCCTTTTGTTTTCCGAAAGAAAAAAAAAGAGTTGCAGCCTCGTGTCTGTCCGTGTTTCCTGAAGGTCTCTCTGTTATCCGCGTGTCCTACACACTCTCGCACTCCGGCTCTAAATCAGCCTCGTTAGTCCCGACCCGTTTCCAGTGTCTCCCCTGCCAATCAGCTGCCTGCCTGTTCTCCAGCCTAATCACCTCATTACCCTCGCCCGAGCTTCTCCGCCCGTCATCTGCACCTGCACTCCATCCCCTTGTCAGACAACTTTGTATTCAAGTCCTAACACCGTTCGGTTTTTCTTGGATCCTTGGTTTTGTTCTCTTGTAATCAGTTTGGCCGAGGATGCACAAACCTTGAATAACAATCTATTTCTTCAAGTTCTCCCGGAATAGGAATAACTTAACTTACAGTCATCACCGTGCAATTGCTTCGACGATTCACTGCACAGCCGATTCAGGCTTGATTAAAGACAGTTGTGTGGTTCTTGTACATTTTTGCTTCGTTTTTTTTATAAAAACCCAAATAGGGCAAATTTCCAAACAACTTGGACTGAGAGAGACTCGATAGGCATTTGTGCACCGGTCAACTGTCTGACATCTGTTCTTTTCAGTGCGTTGGCTGCTGAATAGCGTTGCTGCGACCCTTTATGTTGCTTCCCCCCATCTGGAAAAGTCTGACACATGTCAAATGATGGCACCATTCGCGCTCAGTGCTTCGTGTAACAGGGCGTCAGCAGTGGCCGTTATGTCCGTTTAGTTGGCAGGGATGCCCTGCGCTGTGCGTTTTTGCCCTTATTCCGGTACCCCTCTAACCTGCTGTCAGGAAGCGGGGAGTCTCATATCACCAACTGCAGGGGTAATTACAATAATAAGAGGAAATAACTACACAAACTGCCACCTTTCCACACTTGCACACTTTCTAAGGTCATGCAGTGACCCTCCTACGTGACATCCTGCTGCTCCACTATAGCTGCTGATCTTATTTATTTCATGGCCATTTGATTTGTCAAAGTTTGCTGCATACAAAGCTTAACCCTTTTCCCATTCTCTAATGACTAGTGTCCTTCAAACATGCCCGTGAGTGACTGCACCCACAAACACTTTAAAGAGCCTTGAGATTGCGTGAGCTTCCAAGTTACAATAGTATTGCAAGATTCTCTCATTTTTGGAAAGATAAACCTTCCTTGTCATTTCCCCCTACGAGAAGCTCTTGGATTTACTCAGCGTGATATTCTTTGAAGCCAAAACAAGGTCATCAAATCAGAAAAAGTCTTTAGTGACTCCAGATGCAACAGTCACATTGTCTACACGACACTCTTTGTTTGGAGCAGCTGTCGCTGCAGGCTTTCTCCCCCGTCAATGCCATCAAATTAGTATAATGGCTGAATGATGACTTCTAGTACAATGGGGAAAGCGTGAGGGGGGGTATTGTGCACCCTGCTGTGATGCTACTACACTGTATGAAGCCCCTTTGATTAAGCTCCAGCACACTCTCTTAGGATGCTGGGAAACGCCTCGACTCAATGTTATTTGGAATTGCACTGGATGCATTAGCAGGGCCTTGAAGTACATTTCTCCTGCTGTGCTGACTTACTTTTGAGAAGAATCGTGTGGTTGCACTCAAAGCAACGGGAACAACGTCATAGCTTTTTGTGTGAATGAATTCCTTTTGACAGCCACTGCAACACAATGCTAAACATAGTCCCCTTTATGCAAAGGTGAGCAGAAATGTTTCCAAAAACCTGAAAACATTTCTGCTCTTAACTCCTAATGTGTTGTTTGCCCATTTATATGTGTAAGGATTTATTGTGGTGGTCTATAACTCCAAATATCCAGAAGATGTAAAGGATCTTTTCAGTTGTGGTGTTCAAAGAAATTCTACCGTCTCAATCAATGTTACTCCGTACTCATACGAGTACAAAGTGTGTGTGTGTGTGTGTGTGTGTGTGTGTGTGTGTGCGCGGCACAAAGCAGCAGGTAATTTCCAACAAATAACAGGAGCTGAAGGAAGATGTTGGAGGGCAGCGCACACGCACACACGCACACACACACACGCACACACACACACACAGGTTAGACTGGATCTATACCAGCTGCTCGACAGTTACCCGACACCGAGGGAAGACCATCGCCTCCTTTGCTGAACTGAGAACAATCACACACAGGTGCTGATTAAGCGCTTTGTGATGTGACATGTCACGATGTTTAGGCACCTGAACACACCTGAAGACTGCTGCCCGAAGGTCAGTTTATTCCTTCATTTTGTTGATGTCATTAGTCTATAGTAGTAATCACAAAAAAGTTGATAGCTGCCGGATGTGTGTGGAATAGATCGGCCGACGTTGGCCCAGAAATGCTCAACGATTTGTGGCCAGATTGCTGAGTGCCGAGGTCGCCCCCCCCCCCCACCCCCTTCAATTGCTCGGGTCGATAGGCCAAGTCTCACCCTATTAATAACCCAGGTGATGGAGATAGAGAAAGTGATTATTCTCACCCTGTCACCTCTCAGACTGGGAGAGCAGAGAAACAAAGAAACAGCTACAAAATAAATACTCTGAAATTAACATAAGTCATGTTTACAGTAAAAATAAGACTTCACCAAATGGTACTGAAACCGAAATAAGAAACTGACTGAGGAGCTCTGACTATATATGTAATTTATTCGTACCTCTGACTACAGCGCACCACACTTTCAGGTTTTGGGATTGACTGCAGTCCACAACCTGAATCCAGCACAGCAGGGAGGATGTATTTCTGTCTGTGCCTTTGTGTGTGTGTGTGTGTGTTTTTTATACTTTAATCCAACCAGTGGTTCCCTCAGCTTTCCTCATGGACGGAGCAGGAATATGTGATGAGCTTACAATGTGGGAGCCAGAGAAAACGTTCATTTGTAATCTATGGGACGTATTGGTGTGGAACCCCACCCGACTGACAATATTGCACTTCTGCGGGTCTGAGATTAGACGCGATGGGCGCAGTATAAAACTGAAATTCTGGATTTTTTTTTTTTTTTGCGCACCGATAACCCCATTTGAAATGTATTGCCGGCTGTGAGTGTGTCTGTGTGCGTGAGTGTGAAGGAAAAAGGCCGACCGATAGAAACAGATAGAGGAAGAGAGATGCTGCACTGGTGCGTGGCCAGCGGGTTATTACAATAATGAGGATGGATGTGTTTATCGGGAGGTGGGAATCCCATTCCGATCCTCCCCTCCTTCCCTTTCCTCCCTCGCCACCTCTTTCCCGCTTTTGCTCACTTGAGTACCTCCGTCTGCATCCCGACATCTGGCGGACCGGGACCCCATCTCAACGCTTCAGCCTCGTCCGTTACAGCTTGTGTGGAGAGGAAAGTGTGTGTTTGTGTGTGTGTGTGTGTCACCTTCTTCCGCCTCAATGGAGGCCAGGCCCCCACCTTTGTGGCTAAGGGCAGGTGTAGCCGTGAGGGGAGGGTTAATGGGGTGTGGAATTTAAGAGAAAAAGAGGCACTCCTCGATTCAGCGCCTTCTCTGACAGGGCCTCTGGCGATGCCGCTCGGACGCATCTCCATTGTCTGACTTTCTTCCATTTTCCTGTTGTTGTTGCCTCCTTTTGCGTATAGAGGTTGAGAGTTGAGAGAAATTTACAGTTTTCCCGAATCAGGTACATCCATCTACTGTATATGTGCATCCACACATTTGAGGACACTGGATTTCTTTCACAAGTTAGTGGGTCCGTAGAGCATTAGGACGTTGCAGTGACAATAACGACATTTCCCATGTGAATAAAAGTCGTTTCATGCTCAAGTTAATGATATATCATCTTTTAGGAGAGAGTGGAAAGTAGAAACGTAAAACCAATAATCTATTGAATCTAATCAATCTTCTGAAATACTGTTTCCGACAAAAGTATAAAGCTTCCAGATCTGCTTTTATTCAGTGAGATCAAAAGAGTGAGTCCACCTATGTGTCTGTCTCAGAAATGCTCTTAATGACAGCGTGGCTGTTTTGAAAGGGACGATTGAACTAAATTGGGCGAAGTGCCGACTTGTCTGCAAAAGGAGATAAATGTGAAGAGAGAGATACTCTGATCCGCAACGACACACAACGACGCACGACGACACACACTATCGCTTCAAAGCCCCTAATTAAATAATGAAATCTGGCCGACTGGAATGACTCAAAGCGATCATCGGGTCAACACATCAATACTGTGCAAATCCTCCCTGCAGAGGCCCTGCCACTCACATTCTCCCCGTCTCCCCCGAGCACACACACACACACACACACACACACACACACACACACACCACGTCTTCTGTGTGTGAGTAAAAGTATTAGGTTGAAAAAAAATGTCATGGACAAAAAATCCAAATGTGTTGGGTCAAAAGATATCAGGGGAAAAGAGCCAAAAAATATTTGGTTAAAGTAAAAAAAACACATATTGCATTTCAAATGTTGATGTTTCCAAAAACATTTTCTTAAAAACCATATAAAACTTTAGATTAAAACATGAACAGGAACACGGCGGCTGAGGAGACACTACCAGCCGAGGAAAACAAAACAGATGAAAGGACTGATACCGAAAGTGAGTCTGGCCAGACAATGACGCGGCAATTAGCCATTAGTGGATCAACACAGATAACAGGGAAACGCCTGCTTTCTAACAAGCAATTGATTTTCCATTTTGACCGTTTTCCTTTGACCCTCTTGTCCACCTCTTGAACACGAATGACATCCGATAGCAAAATTCCTGACACGTTGTAATCAGCGTGACTGAAACCGCCTTCATCTGTGGCTTTCTGTTTAAAACTATCGCTATCGGTGGGTGGTATACAGACTGAGTTTTAGTTTTTTCCGAAATGGCCTCATCTTTGTGGTAAATGCATTCCACTGCTCCTCAGGCCCTCCTGCGTGATTGGCTTTGGGTGAGCGTTAAGACTGACATGCCCTTAAGTTGCTTCAAATGCACTTAACGCATATGTTCTCTTTATGTCGCCCTTTTTTTCAGTCCGTGCTCCTCGTGAAGCGCCGTACCTCACTGCAGTCCCACCGGCCGGGTTAAAAGCACGTCATGTGACCGGGCGGCGGGTCCGCGCTGGGAACTCGTTGTTTTCAAGCAATCTCCAGGATCCTGCAAGAAGTTGCACGTTAAGCGGGAGTAAAATATTTGGTGACATTTGGTGACGGCATGATGCGCCGTGTAATCTTCCCTTCTGACTGTTTGGGTTATTGTGATATTTCAGTGTCACGGCTGACAGAGAAGGTCGGCCTCCTCAGCGGCCATGACAAGTGATGCCAGATGACTCGGCGGCGGGTCGGCCGCGCACGATGATGCCGCTCCCTCAGCATCGATGCACTCATCCATCATGCAAAATTGGTTTCAGGATTTGATTGATTTTTGGATGTTTGTTCACACTTTAGTTTAGTTTGAGATGAACGTAAAGATTGACGGCAACCTGACAAAAATATGAAAAAGATTCTTGGAGTTAGTTTGCAGTAATGTTTAAGTTGTTGTACGTATCCAGACGTCGGCATCTTAAAGAGCCTGTCGGCCGTCGGACAGCGGGCAGTGAACAGATTTATTGAACAGTGACGAGGTTTGCTTCACGGGCATTAAGACTTCCCCTAAATGGATATGAAACCTGACGCGGGACTACTTTAGATCTGAAGGATTTTAGAACTGACCTGTCATTTCTCTAAAGAAGTTCAGACCTGGACTGTATTAAGCACCTGAGATTATACTTGAAAGATTTGATGAGATGAAAGAGACTTGAATGCATCGGTAAAGCTCCAGCGGAATGGAGACTTAAGTCAAAAGACACCAGATGTGACTTGGACTTGATGTTACAGAAAAATTGAAACAAGTAAATACATATACAGACGTGGCTAGTGATAATAACTAACTCATGGTCAGGGATTCACAACCGTCCCCTTTGTGGGACAGTGGAAATGAAACCACAACTGGAGAGTAAAAGGACAAAAAGCTTGTATTGCATTCTGAGTGAGGGCAGAACAGAAAATTGTCCCACAGCCGCTCAAATAGAATGAAGAATAGAGAAATATTGATAATAGCGGTGCGCCGAAATCTCTACTCTGCTGTCCTCACGCTCTCATCTCCCCTCTGCAATTCCATCCCATCTTCTCCTCATCTTCATCATTGTGTGTGCGTGAGATTTTTTTTCATCTTCAGCTGTGTAGGGCGGGTATTACCGAAAGAAGATTTGATTTCATTCCGGATCAGTTGAGGCAGGAGTCCGGTAAAAAAATTCTCCTGCGGTCGACAGCGCAGTATTTTTGTGAGGGAAATTGATTTATACATTTTTAACCAGACGGTGATGAAAAAACATTATGTATCCGAGATTTTGGAGGGCGAGGACGCCTACTGATGCACCCCCTCATTACCCGTCCCGGTGTGCGTGCGTGTGTGTGTGTAGGTGTGTGTGTGTGCGGTGTGTAATGGAGAGCGATGGCCCGCCACGTGGAGAACTGCCCTGGCTGTCGCTGGATGATGACAGATGAAGGATCGTGTCCCCTGATGATGATGATGATGATGATGATGATGATGACATTAATGCATTCACAGTCCGTTTCCCCTCACACCGATCTCTGCATGGCGGAATGAAGGAGAGGGGTGGGGTGTGAGTTGTCTCCGTGTTTGTGTGTGTGTGTGTGTATGTGTGTGTGTCTGCAATTGAAAACAGAGAGGGGAAGAAGTCAAAAGGAGAAAGGGAGAGATCAAAAACAGGCAAACAGAATATTAATGGCCGCCTGTGGTCCCATTCTCGCCCCACCTCTGCACCTTCTGCAAGTTATCCCTCCTTCTTTACATTCCCGAGCTTCGCTTTCTCATCCAAACCTCACCTTGTCCTCAGTAAGGAGGTATTAGTGTTCATTAGATGCTCTGATATAATGAGGCTCATCTTCTCCCACATGAAGGACAGTTTATCAGTGAGCGAGAGAGCCCCCTTCATCCGCCCCGGGTCGAGCACGTTAACCCCCGACTCACATTCAGCCTCGTGGACACGCCAGAGGTGAGTGGACGCGGTTCTCACGTTGTATATTACGCACACGCCATCTCTGGAGGTGCTGATGCGAGTGCATTCAGAAATGAATTGCGTTAAAAAAAAATTTGAGATTTATTCAAGCGATATTCCTGGTGCAGAACACGCGATTAACGCACGCTTGCGTTGCTTCATTTAGAATGGAAACCATTTACGTCACATTCGCGATAAAGGTTTCACGGACACGCAAACGCCCCACAAACATGCACCCTCCCACTTCTGACAGAATTGTGCTTGTTGATATTTCCAGCGCGTCTCCCTTTGGTTCATTCTTTGGCTGTCTGAGCCAGAGCTGTAGGTGTGTGTCAGGAGTCTTTTCAGCAGCGCACACGCTTCCAGCTGAGAGCTCTATCTCCTGTTAGAGCTTCCTCTCTGAACACGGCAGATAAGGCCGCATCAATGCCACAGCCTCTTCCATAAGCCAGCATGCACAAACACAAACACACACACACACAAACCCATGTGTGCACTTGAGACGCGGGGAAGAGCCGGTGACACGCACGGCTGTATACGTACGGACCGTGGACTGCCTAAACATGTACACAGCCACGGGTTATAGAAACACAACTTCCCTTTAAAGGATTATACGCACCAACACGAGCGTTTATCGTCACGCCATGTCGGCTCGTGGGGGTCTGGAAACCAATGGGTGGGTTGCGAGAGAACCAGGAGCGCCAGCAACGTGTGCGGATGCAGGTTTGTGCAAATGTACCCGACTTTGAAACATAAACGCTGTAAGCGGATGCACGGACGGGTACCTCGAGCGCATGGCGGGGGGGGGAGTGTGTGACCGTTGTCGCCGTGCGCGATGAGCCACTTGAGTGGGTCTGTGTACGTGCAGGCAGGTGGTCTCCGGCGGGGTAAGACACACATGCAACTTTGGATTTAAAAGGAGCCTTATAAACAGCCCCGGGCAAAAGCAGCTTTCTGTGCTGAAGCCTGCACGGGGTCATCCGGGGGGATCGAACCATCCAACAGACGTCCGTGTGGGGACCTGAACATCTAAAAAGGGACAGAAGAAGAAAACAAAATAAGTTGTTTAAATGCTAAATTATGATGCGTTTTTCTTGCTGCTTGAATACAGTTTGGATTGTAACATGGAAGACATTGAAGATTTGCAGATATATTTAGACTGAAGCTTTTGCATTTGGTGTGTATGTATAAAAACAGCCGCGTACGGGAGGAGAACCAGACAAAGGTGAAAACTAAGAATCTATTCACAGAACCTGCAGGCGACGGTAAAAAGCTTAAAACTATGAATATGCACGATGTCTCATTTTCGGTCCTTCATTAAGGGATACACAAGTCAGAGAGCGATACAAGTGTTTGTGTTTCATGTCGCAGTCAAGCAGAATCTGTTCATTTACATATAGCATGCCTTTAGATGAATAAGGAAATCTAGAAGATGCCCTGAAGGGAATGAATGTTTAATGTTTACTGTATCTTATTAATTTCCCTTTTTGCTGAACACACTTTACTTGCCTGAGCCATGCAGAGGGAATTCATTTTTGAAGAAGAAAAGAGAAAAAAAGCATGTTAATCTTTTTACCACTATCTCATAAATAATGTAATTCAACACAGTCCACAATAGACAGTTACAGCACACGTCTTATTGAAGTCTTTGACACGTCCAGGGTGCATCGGCATAACCAGTGTTTGCAGGAAACGATTGCATGAACCGGGATGAAGGTTGATGGTTCTCCTTTTGTTTCACTCTCTTACCTGCCAATGGTTTTGCTTGATCTTGCTGCTGCGCGTCCTGGATAGATCCCGTCGATGTGAAAGTTACTTGGATCAATATTTTCAAATGAGATGGTGGCTCCCTGTCACAGAGACAATCAGATATCCATCAGTGTGGCTGTGCAATCACATGCAGACACACACACACACCAACTGCACTTTCCTAATAAGCTGCACGAACCCACATGCCGTCTGTGCATTACATCTACAAATGAGCATTTCCTTTTATATCACGTTTCAAAAGCCAATTGTGCCATCTGGACAAGACTATCTATGTGTAATGTGCCAGAAAGGAAATCCAGTGTTAAACTATAGTAACAAGATATGCAGTCTGTGTCCAGAGAGGATGCACAGGATAAATTTCCCCTCAGGGACTTTTGCTGGCCAGCTTATCTTTTTCTCCTGCAGTCATGGTTAATAAAACTTAATTTTACCGCCATGGTTACAGAGCTTTACAAGTCATTAAGTCTCAAACTCAACCTTAAAATCTTCTTTTTCTGAACTCTGGGGAAATAGTTCCTTGTGTTTCTAGCTGCAAAACTTTCAAGAAACCCCTTGAATCAAGGAAGGAAAAAGGCAATTCCCTATTCAAGCATCATGATGAAAAAAAAGGACTTAATTGTAATTAGCATTAGCATTTTGGAGGGATTAGTAAGACTGCGCTTGATTTTGAAAATCAATTCAAACTGAAAAGAAATCCCAGTCCCTGCATGCCAACCCCCTCAGAAGCTCCTCCCAAAACTTTTCTGGCAGGATGTGAACAAAATTCAACAGATTTAGCAAGAAAGCTTTCAGAATAAATCACCTACTTCCAGACTTCTTTTTTAATTAATATTGATGAAACTGATTGTATTATATTTAAACCGACAGTAACATAAAGTAACATAAATCAGTAAGATTATCTTTATCAGGCATAAAACTCCTGCAACCTCCGGCAATAAATATATTTCACAAGAGGCCAGTGAGAATCTTGGTCCTTCTGTCATCGCTGTCTGCTGCAAAGAAAAATGCTCGCTGGGAGTAGATTTGATGTAAAGTGAGACTAAAGGTCCTTTGGATGTACTCCCCTCTCTGCGTTTGGGATCAGTGAACGTGATCCACGTACTCGCATTGATCTTGAATCTCTCTCTGGAACCGCACCGCACACCCAAAAGTAAGGCCGAGTGAACTCGCCTCCCCCGCACCCTCCTCTGCTGCTGTCTATGTATTTTCAAACACATACTGGAAATAGCTTTGACCTGTTAAACTGAATCACAATTGATATTCAAACCCCGCCGTCTTTCGTTCTTTCTCCGCTCCTTAATAGGTTGCCTCTCAGGCGTTCAGACACTGGGGAACCCTGACTTCCCCGCGAGGGTTTCCTCCTCGCAATGAGAGGCCAGTGTCTGCAAAGAAGGGAAAGAAAAGAGGGGGGGGGGTGGAGGGTGTGCTGGAAGGGGTGTTAGAAGTAGGTCAAAATTGCCGTAGATGCAACTATTTTGGCTGAAGACAAGGAGAGCGTAATGGACAAAGGGACGGAGAGAATTGGGGGTTTGATGGGCAGGGCTGGCAGAGGGAGACGGAGAGGAGGAGCCGTGGCCACTGGGGAGGTAAGAGAGGGATCTGTGAAGAAAAAGAAGAGATGACCGGTCAAAGGATGAGCTGTATTCCAATACATTCCTGCTTTTCAGTATCAGTTCATTTGCGGATATAACTCTTTCCCCTCGTGCTCTGCGTCTCTTCGGAGTGGCTGTTGATGGGGACAGAGGTCCCTCAAACTACGCCCACACTCTGAAGCCATTACGCTGCTGTGGCTGGAGATAAGAGCCAAGACGGAACATTTAGAATAATAATACGGCGGGACACATTTTTTGTGTGTGTGTGTGTGTGGCGTTGCACTTAAGTGTGTAAAGCCTGCATGCATCTCCGAGTGCAGTGGTGGAAAGTAACACACATGCAAAGGTACTGCACTAATACTCTTTTGTGGTCGCGCTGAACACGTGGGATCAAAAAGACGAAAGTTATCGCTTATACAAAAATTTGTGTAGTCATTTATTTAGGTTGAGGAAGAAAGGATCCGTGTTTTGGCCTCACTGCTCCTTTTAGTGCCTTTTCACTGTCATCAGTATTGGGTCATGCTCACAAGCAGAGAACAAAGTAAATATTAAACACTGACTTTATTCTCTAGTCATATAGACGATACTTCACGCTATCTTTACATAAACAATTGTTGCTTGCTGCAAATATTTCTGCTCTGAATTTCGAATTGAGCACCTCAAGTAGGGTTTTCTATTACCTGTTCTTTACTTGACACTTTGGTTCATACTTTATATTTCAACTCCACTGTTATTCAGAAGAAAGTATCATTTTTTCTGCTTCTCTGTATTCATTTGACGGCTTGCCTAATAGTTCATTTTTGATATTAGGCATACATAATCCCAGTCCTTATGGTTTGTGATCCCTCACTAAAAGGAGAGTTTTTGGCTGTTCCACCAAAGAGACGTTTCCTCTTTAAATCAATCAGATTTCAAGTAATTGTTTAAAGTCCAGAGAGGTAAAACGTTCTTTTGAGGCGTAATGAAAAGGTCACCAAAAAAATGTGCGCCGCAGAATTTTCCTTTTCTTCTTTCCTGCCGCATGAATCATCTCACAACCCCTCAATTTACCCTCTGACCCTCTGGCTAAAACTAGCTGCACCCGGACGCATCTAAAAATGCGTTAAGACATTTTTCAGCTCGGCATTCAGTAATCATACTTCCTTAGCGCTGATGTACATTTTGCTGCTGATACTTCACCGCTTTATCTGAGAGATGGAACATTTTGAGATTGTTGTATTCATGAAAGGAATCTTCTTCCTCCATCACCACAGTGTGCTTGGACACAAATGGGAGACAGTGAGCCGTCCCTGTCTCACAGGGAGGACTGCTGAGCCGATTGAGATCTGCCACAACAACCACAGAAAGGAAAAAGCTGCACCCACTTCAACATATATGACCAACACAAGTTCACCTTTGACGCAGTAATGAAAATGCACCCTTTACCGGGGTGAACCCAGCGGCGGTGCAAGCTCCAAAGTCCTTGATGGGATTCAGATTGCCTCAAGGAGGCACCATCATGGACCGAGGGGGGCCATTTATGTGGGCTGATCCGCCGCTGCTCCTTTACTCCCCCCGGGTCTGAGCGGGCACACACACACACACACACTTTACTCGAATCCTGATTAGTGGAGTGTTCTCCAGGCGACAATAGCATGGCGGGATAATACACGCTGTCCACAAGACTCATTCTAAATTAGAATTATTTCACATTAGACCGAAAGCCTTTCTGCGAAGCAGCGAGATTGCAGGCGGCCCTCTTCGACTGGCAATTTTGTCTGTTTCTTCTAGCGGCGCGCAGCGGCTCCGCTGTAAGGAGTGATTGTTTTTCAGCAGATGCAATCACTTTGCGCTTGCACTCGTTTATCATCCACAATCATCCTAATCAAGTCATAGGAAAGTGGCCCGGGAACCCGGGTTTGTGCCGAGAGTCACTCTGATTGCTCCGAGTGCATTTCAGTGGGACGTAAAGGGTTATTTTTAATGTGTGACACATGAATCAAATGCACAGTAATACACACTCATGCATCCTCCCACACACACACACACACACATATCACACTGCTTTACAGGTTAACTCCTTCCATAACCACAACAGGTGGCACCATTACTTTGACTGCTGCTTAACCGCAGACGCACACACTTCTCTAATATGGCCTTGTCAGTATCGGAGGCTCGTTAAAAGGTGCAAATCCTGCTTGGTGAAAACTTCCCTCTTTCTGTTTATCGACCGTTGTGCCAGTCGTTCTCCCTCTCTCCCCCTCTCTCCCTCTCCCCCTCTCGCTTGGCTCTTCTCCATCGTCTCTCGTCCTGATGAGCGACCGGCCTTTAAAGAGTGTTTACCAAGTTTAAGATGCGTCGGAGGGTTTTTGAGCGTCTGCGTGCTCCTGGTGAAGCTGTCCCCCGGTGTGTCACGTGCACGGGTTAAAGAGAGGACACGTGAATATCAGATCAGTTGCACAAACCCAGACGTACAGAGCTCAGACTTTTTGCAAGCGCAAAGCAGGGACGTGTCATTTTGTATATATTTGAGTGACTACTGGAGGGTGTGAGGAGGACGAGAACAAGTTGCAAGAAGCTGTAAGAACCGGTGGGAGGCGGAGGGAGGGGTTGGGGAGGGGGGGGTGGTGTTAAGGCAGAGAGATGGAGACGAGAGGCCCCAAGTTGTAGCTAATTAAGGCTCCGGTATATAAATGAAGAAAAGCGCCGGGTCATAGCGCTCAGCAAGATGTCATTAAATCATAGCCAGTGGTGAGGGAGAGCATAAAAACATCAGTACCAACATTCAAAGCACCGCACAAGGCCTGTTGGCTGGAGTTAGATTTTAAAAGTAACCAATGTAAAAAATGAATTAGCGCTCTTGCATCGTTTGGGCGGGGGGGGGTCTCTGTCTCTTTGGAGAAGGCATTCCTCCGGGTGTCCCGGTTGACAAGGAGCTCCCTCATATGACGGGCAGACGGATTAAAGGGTGTTGTCCTTAGCTGATATTGTTTCAGGATGTGCAATTAAAAAAACATGGATTCTGCCAGGATTGAAGCAGCAGCAAATCGATCTTTAAGCGGTTTTCATTATTAGTGACAGAGTTGGATGTTCCCGCTCTGGAATCAAATTTCCTTGAAAAGGCACAGGAGGTCAACGAGGAACGAGAAATGAGAAATGAGTGTAGCATGACGTTACCTTTCACCAATATGTTCCGGTAAAAAGGGTCAAAATGCTTAACTCCTTTATCCATCTTGTTAATCAGCCTTTGGATTGTGATGATCCAAGAGACGGGTTACTTAAATCCCATTGACATATAAAATCATTCTTTTTGCACTATTTATATATGAATTTGGTCAGTGTTGGAACAGACTTTAGTCTTTACGTTGACCATCAGGGAGAGAAACGTCTATTCACTTATTCATTACATAAGCCATCCATAATTTACCTGTTCTAAGAGTGAAGAGCTGCAATGAAATGAAAGCCAAATAATGGCTTTAAAATGACCCACATTTATAATTCCCGCACTAAGATACCCAACAGCGAAATGCCTTTTGACTTACTTTTTTAACTTATGAAATTGATTCCTAAAGCTTTCACAGTTTGAGACAAACTCAGCCAAACCCTTTTTTGCTCATCACAATGCCAGCAAATAGAATATTATTATATTTCTTCGCATACACACAAAAGCGTGCGAGTCAAAGTTGCCTCTCGGAGTCGAAAGAGCAGACGTGGGATCCGTGACAAGTAACCGTCAGGGAAAGAAAAGAAGAAAGCAAAGAAAGGAATAATAGCTTTCTATTGTTGTAAAGATGGGGGGGTGGGGAGGGGGGGGGGCTCCGCACTCCCTCTCCCGTCTGCGGGTCTTAGCACCACCGAAGCCGTTGATCCAAAGAGCTGCTCCAGTGTGCCGGTATAAGCCGCGCCGCTCGGATCCGTCCCCATCACGCCGGAGAGGACAGATCCAGGGTGGAACGGAGTGAGAGCAGGAGAAGAGAGAGGGGTCAAAGGGCAAAGAGAGCAATGAAGACGTGCCTAACATTCATCAAAAGACCATAATACCTTCACACACACCATCATGCTCGCTGATTACCTGCCGGTGATTTACTCTCTGCAGGCTTTCAGGGTGTTATTCCTGAAAAAAGATCATCCCTCACAATGCGCATTAGTGTTTTTCATTTTCTTTCTGTTTTTACAGTTTGATACAAAAGAAAAACATACGACTTAGTGAAATCTAGATAAGAGTAACTTTTTAACTTCATTAATTTTCTGCATATGGCCATAATGCAAAGACATTTTTGTCATCTAATCTCAACCTTCTCTGACTTTTTTTCATTCTGTGGGCTCGATCACCATGTAAATGACCAGCATGCACATGATGAATGTTACTTGCATTATACATTTATCTAATTAACTATCCATCCCATTTAAAAAACCCTCGTTCTAAACCCTGAGGCTTCCAAAAGACAAAAGTTAGTTATGGCGCATCTGATTGCAGCCTTCACTGACTTTGAAATGTACACACATCAATTAAGATGATTGATGTTTTAGTGTTTTTACAACATTGTGTTTTCAATTAAGTCCAACAGGATGATGTCGGCGTAATTATTCATTGTGATTTATATAGAATCTCTGCTCCACTGTTTTAATAAAAATATGCGCCATGAGTCAAAAAAAAAAAAGGTTCAAAGGACTCATCCAAGCCAGCACCTCCCTGTATTTCTGTATTTATCTATTACACACAGTAATTACTAGTCAAATCTGTCCCCTCTCTCACCCCCCTGTTGAAAGAGTGGAATATTGTACTGAGAAAGCTTTGGCGAAACTCTTCCCGAAGGAGGCCGGCAGACTGCATCTCTCTTTCATTTGTCCTCTCATCCCGTCTATGACTCTTCTCATTAAGCAATCGCACCACGCCGCAGTGTAACCGCGCTAATAGGAGCCGATGATCAATCCTAATTGGTCTCTTCAGAGCGCCTGTCGGCTGTTTGACAATGTGACCGTTAGCTGGTGCCTCTGCACCCTAACCAACCGTATTCATCTGGTATCAGGGCATGCAAAAAAAGGTCAGCCCCTCCCCTCCCCCCGAATACCAGCCCGGATACACACACAAGACGCACACTCACACATTGATGTACGGAAAATAACCACGTTTCCTCAAGGAATATGTGCATTTAAATGAATTAAATAAAAAGAAACATATTCACGAGCAAACGGGTTTGCCCCAATTGAGGGGGGGGTGACACGTTGTGGGTCTCCCTGTGTGCTGATTGTGTGTGCAGCCCACCTTCACCTTTATGTTTTTTCGTAGCTGACCGTGCAAAGCGGCATTTCGAATCCCCGCAGGCATCTGTCGAGTGTTCAGCACGACCTCCTGTTCGCCGACCGGTCACTGTGGGCGGGAGATGCAGATCGTGGTGACAAAGTGCCAATCTCAACTTTGCCAGGTCGTTCGGCCGTATGCGCGGAGCACACGGCGATGGCTTCGAGATGTCACTTACGCGTTGCACAGCCACCGACACACACAAAAACACTCGCACAAAACAAGGTGAAAGGGAGAACTGAGCAGGCCGCGGTGAGCATTCAGCCAACCATGAGAAAAACAACATCTAAGATGGAACCTGCTGATGAAAAAAAGGGAACACAGTCACATGTGTGTGTCTAGACGTGTGTGTGTGTCTGTGTGTGTGTGTCAGCTGGTTCCCACAGGCTGAGGGTGAAGCTCCTTGTTCACGGTGACTGTAAGTCCGTAGTTCCGTTTACGCTCGGATGGGTAGAATAAGGATTTGGTTTAAGGGTAAAGCTGTTCCCAGATCTGTGGCCATGAAGGGAGAAATCCTCTGTGTGACTTAAACGCCCTCACAGCTCTCTCTCTCTCACACACACACACACACACACACACACACACACACACACACACACAAGTTAATGTAATGCTTCAGTAGGATGAGCATCAGGCGCTGAGGGCATGACCAGCAAACAGGCTGCGGGTTCCTTTTGCTGCAGAGGAGGGAAGGGAAGAGAAAGAAAGAATATAATTTGACACACAGAGAGAAGCGAGGTGAGCGCATCCCTGACACCATTTCTCACCCCTCCCTGTTCATCCGGCCTCCCTATCTTTCTAATCCTCACTTTAATTTCCATCATCCTGGATGGAAAGGCACCTCTGTAACCTCTTCCTCGCTGTCTCCCCGCTCTCCCTCTCCCCTTCTCTACCCCACCACTATCTCTACACATCTCGGAATATTCCTCATCGAGTAGTATCATCTCTTCCTTACAAGCCTCCATAAGCGCGTGTCAACACCATAAATAAGTCACTCAAGAGAATGTGCACTTGTAAGGATCCTTTTTCCAGCCAAATAGATCAATACAGGAAGTGGAGCAAACATACCGGCAGGCATGTGATCGCAGTTAGAGTACGGCAGGCTTTGAATATATATGCTAAGGCATGCAGGTGTGAGCACACACACATAAGCACTACCTTATTTTTACATCCTCAGGTTAGATCTCATCCCCCCCCCCCCCCCCCCCTTTCCGCTGTCCTCTGTTACATATCACGCCCGCTCCCCCTTATTCCACTCTCTTTAAATTCATCAGCAGTACACATGGCGTACTGCTGAGTCCGTTGTACTCGATGACGGGCCTCCCAGGAGAAAATCTATCGAATACAAATCAAGTAGATGCGATTCATAAAAGAAATGTATTTGTGGATGTTGGTGTGTGTGCGCCTGAATTAAACAAAGGCTTCCTGAAGCCGGAAGATCGAATGAGAATTACTGGAAAGCGGTTGTTATTATTATTACTGAACGGCACACACTTTTTAAAATAAAGATGATGTATATACACAGATATTAAATCCTAAAACACAATAAAAAAGGAATGCTGTAGACGTACAATCGATCAACAGTGATCCAAAGGGCTGCAGTAATGTGGTTTTACACAGTGTCGTCCTCTCTCCCACCAAATCTCTCAGATGATTTCTATTCACCTGTCATGTTTTGTCAATCTGCATTCTTTACTTTGATGCACGGACCTCCTGTTCAATGCACCGTTCATATTTCACGTCAATCCTTCAGAGATTTGAAGCGATTCAACTTGATACATTGCACTGCATCAAAGAAAAATGACAGTTTGAGGAATTTGAATCTTCGCGTTGAGATGAAGCTGATGATGTTTCCAGTATGTGTCACCCAGTGTCAGGTAAAGCTACTATATATCTGCATTTTATGAATCCACATTAAATAAGATTTAGCAACAGCGCTGTAGCTTCTCTTTGTTACAGGCGACTACATCGAATGAAAGAAGCTTGGACACACAAATCTGATCTGATCACTTACAAAAAAAAGTGTGGACAGTCCGTCTGGTAGTCCTGTCTGTTTCCTGTCTATTTGCTGCCTTTTCTCACCGTTGCTCTAAATCACCAGGCCTTCCCTGTTTCCATTATTTACCAATCAGCTCCCTGCGTGTTCTCCAGCAGTATCACCTCATCACCCTCACCTGTCCCGGACCCGTCCCTTTACTGCACTCCATCCCCTCGTCGGATTAGTCTTCCTGGTAACCTTGAGCCTTGAATTAAACCTTTTTTTCCCTCCTTCAGTCCCAGGTGTTTGGATCCAACTGCTCCTGCTGATGTATCGGGTGTCCTTTTATCGTGGAGGGAGTATTTTATTACAAAAATAAAATATGTTATGCTTTCAGCCAGTGATGTTCCGTATTCATATTTGTGAATAAATGTTCTTCAATTTGGATTTTCCAGGGAACCCCCGAAATGTTGCTTCTGAGGCTCCAGGGTCTGAATACATTGTATGAAAGGTTTGTATTTTCTATATGAAAACAGTGCTAATCACACCATATAATGCCACTTTTCTGCTAGTGTTAATAATCACAATAAAATGATTAGTCAATTAAAACCTTTTACTTATTCATTCAGCCACCGAAGTTATTAAATACAATAAAGCAGGGTGTTGTACACTGATATTGTAGATCAGTAAATACAAGCATAAAGGGAAAGGGAGAGGTGAACTGCTATAAAGACACTTGAGTGTAGATTATTGTATGGAGAAAATGAGGCGCGGAGAGATCTGCTCATGCATTTAAATGGTACAAAATTATCCCCGCGCTTGTAACATTATTCAAATTTCTTAATTTGCATGAGACGAATTAGTTCGGAAGTTATTTCCTGAAGCGATTTGAGTTCTGCATACACATCGCATCTATTGGCATCCCTACTTAAGACCCTCACTTTATTTATAGAATTACATTTACCTTCATTTGAACTAATACAGTTTTCTATCTTTTTAATTGTAGTTCAAATGTCTCTGTGCCGCATTGTTTTTCATGTACTCTCTCTTTTCAGTGAGATTATTACAAAACCTATTGAATTCTCTTATAACAGGAAGAGTCTTACGAGAGGACGGGTTGTTTTGCTGGTGCCAACAAGCGCAATCACTCAGTTGCTAGAGTTGTCATTAGTTGTATGAGATTGGAAAATTCAGTTGCAGCCATATCTTTGGATTCATCGTCCGTCCAGTAAATACACAGTGGTGTGATTTGTGTAGCAATAAGGAGACGTATCTTCCACCACTGGATTCTTCTTCAATTCAACATGAAAAAAATAAGCATTGTCACAGAGGGTCAATGTTTCTGCCTCTGTAATCCTTCAAGGTGATAAGAGAAATGTAGGTCTGCGGCATTGAAAATAAACACGTCTCCCAGTGAAACAAAGCGCTGCATATGGTCTCAGAAGAAAAACTAAAATCCCACACAAGAATCTTCTGACGGCCTCATTGCAGCAGAATCAGTTCCCTTCTTTTTTTCAAACAAACGGCTCCGCTGCACTGAAGAATAACACAACACTACACAACAAAATATTGAAGCACATTAACTCAAACATTTAGGTTTCAGAATTGTGTAAAATAAATACGAAATTTGCTGCAGTACAAAAGCAGCTCCAATTGTTTTTCTGCTATTGGATTTTTTCACTTCTTTATATGAGTTTCTGTAATTTGTCACTGCATGTAGAAATCATTATTCATAGCACATATACCTCCAATGTTACACTGACCATCCCTAAGGATTCACAGCATTTCTCTGCATCGTGGCTACTTTAATTATTCTTCATTTCCCCTGTCATTCCATGCATCTTGTTATTTTCCATGAGGTTGTTTTGAGCTGTCAATTAGATTCAGCTATCCAGCGCAGTTATGCATTTTCTTGTCATCTAGAATTTCTTAGTAGACAAGTTGTTGTCATGTGTCTCCCGAAGCTTATGCAGCCCCCAGTTTTATTGCATCACACGTGCAGATTATTGTGGCTCTCTTTTCTTTTTCTTTTTGCGCTGGCAGTTTTTCACCCAGTGGGAAAATCCAAGCCTACTTTAGTTAGATGATGACATTTGTAGCATTAACAGCTAAAATAATATCCATTTCCCCTTTTGTCACACTTTCTGTAATGCCCCCCCCCCGAGATCTTTACTTTTGTTGTTATCTTTTTCGGGCCTTTGAACCGTAAATGTTTGTCAGAAAGGGAGAAATGACAAATGCGAGTGCATGCTCGTCATCTGTTGCAAGATCCTCTTCTAAAAAAAGCTTGCGTGCCTCTCGGACCGACATGAGGGACCGCCTCGTCGTTCTCATCCGGCCGGCCTCCCTCTGTGCTCTGCTGTCCGTGTGCCTCCGTGTGGAAGTACATGACGGGGCCCTTTTTTCGTCACTGAGTCATAATTACTGCTAATGGCTGAAGTGTCCACTGCCCTCTGAAATGCTGTGCGTGTGTGGGAGTGCTTGTGCGAGGGACAAAAGGTCCAGTTTGTGGCCGACGGTGGGAAGCCAATAAAAGCTTTACCCAAAGAACTCAAGTTAAAAGACCTCCCGTGCCGTGATACCGCGTGGGTAAACCCGCGTGTGTGTGTCTCTAACTGTGTGGATGTGAGCATGTTTCTGAGGCATAAAACAGCCTGTGATCCTGAAGCTTCCAGGAAGCCGAGAAAAACAGAAACCAAGATTCTATTTACATGAGAAAATGGGAAGATCAGGCTTTTGTGTTGTGTTTCTGTTTGTGAGCGCGTGCACACGCACACACACACACACACACACACACACACACACAAAAAAGGGGATAAAAACCCAGAGAAAGAGCCACAGAATAAAGTGATAACCCTCAGGTGAGGGACAATGTACCGACAGCTCCATTGATTTGAGTCAATTATACGACATAATGAAAAATAACTTCGCAACTGATGATGCTCGGTACAGTTGAGGGCGGAATCTGAACGTACTGTATCGGCCAGAGGTTTTCATTCTGTTGTGTATGAGTGCGTGTGCGAGCGCGTGTGAATGTGACTATAATTGGGTTTTGAATGAAAATCCTCTAACCCAAACGAAATGGTTGCGCAGTTTCAAAAAAGATCAAGTCTGTGGTGTGTAAAGCACGGATCATGAGGGAGATGCAGAAACAATTCATATGGTTAGAGGTAATATATATATATATATATATATATATATATATATATATATATATAAAGATATATATATAAAGATATATACATTACCTCTAACCATATGAATTGTTATATATATATATATATAGAGAGAGAGAGAGAGAGAGAGAGAGAGAGAGAGAGATTTATAGATATACACACATAGAGACACTTTTAGTTAACGTCCTTTTCAAAAAGAAAGTGAATTTTCAAAGTGAATGTTTCTACTAAATGTCATCCATCCAATAATTATTGAAGGGTGACGGGGTGTATAAATGGAAAGCGAGGAATACAGAATGGAACCCAAATGATCAGGAAACCTTTAGGCCTACGCGCAGTCTACCAGACTACCTTACAGATTGTCATTTTTTATTTTTCTGTAACAGTCACATGTCCGTTTGGTTGGTTTTCTGTCTGAGCCACAGCATCACCACCAGTCCCAAGGTCATTCTCTGACTCCGGCGGGGGAGGGAGTAATTTGTTTTCATCAACAACAAGCACGAGTGGGCAATGTTTTAATGGCTTCAATGTGCTTTAAAGGAGATACAATTATCAAGTGTAGGACAAGAGAATATTCAAAAATGTCCATAGGATCACACTGATCCACATGAACTATTATAAAACACCCAAGGTGTGGATTTGGTTTCTTTGTGTGCATTTACCTTATAACCCTGAGTCTCGTGTTTTAACAAGAAAAAAAAACAGCCTTGTGATCTCAATTTAATTATTCAGCCCTCGGCATCCAAGCTGTAGAATCACAAAACAGAGAAGTCCCTCAACTGCTCAAGGTCTCCTTCAGACCAGACAACTAGTTGTTCTGTCTGAAACCAACGCAAATCTAACACCTTTTGCGTCATTATTAGACGTCCAAGCAACTGATGCGGTGAGTCTGTGTAACGTGAGTGGGACGGGTGGAGGATGAATGCATGAGTCAGACAAACACATTTGTTTCTTTACTATCTGAAACAAAGTCAACGTTGACCTAATTTAAGGACATAACAAAGTGCCTTCGTTGCCTAAACCAAAAGAAAAGTGTTTTATTGCATAAAACTAAGTAAACCCGCTCTGATACTTGGTAATAAAATACCCAGTTTATCTTCCCAGGGTCCTTTACTCACTCAACTCGTCACATGCAGAGGCTCGGTCAGGGCCGCTTCTGCGTCTCTTTGTTTTAGGCAACAAAGGTTATTTCATAGATTCAAAAAAATATTGCAGTATTTGACTTGGGAAAAAACAGAGAAACTGATCCAGAGTCCAAAATGGGCGTGTGGGAGTCATTCATTTGTCTGGCTGTGGTCCTCATCCACACGCACGGGCGACCCTAGAATTAAATGAAAAGAAGAAGAAGCTACTTGTAACATGGCGTCATTACTGACCCCCATCTGACAGAGCAGGGCCTTACTGCTGGGGAGGTCAAATATATTTAAATGCAAATGTAGAACAACGGCAGCAGGTATGACTTACAGGTTTAATTTCGCCTCTCGCCTTGGCTGTCTGACAAGAGGCCACCTGCCTGTGTGGGGAGAGATTAGGAACGTCCCTCATCGCTGCCGCTCTATCATGCTCGGCTCAAATGGGCACAGGAAATGCATTAGCCACGCTTTCCTGAGCACATACGTTCTCAAAAGCGAAATGTGCACTCTCTTATTGCGTGGGATCAAACATCATTAAAGTATTTATCCCAAGTGACATATTGACAGAATTTCAAGTTAAACGATGACTGGCTTTGGTGTTGAGACATTATTCGGGTGTTACGCGCGGGGCCAGACTTTGAGGACTAAACTAGATGTTTCTATAAAGTCTTTACAACATGTATAATATAACCTAATATTTTAACAGTCTAGCAAAGGTGGTATAATGTTTACAATCTACACCATATTAGTTTAGCATGCTAACATTTTTTAATTACCATCAAAGACAAAGTCCAGTTGAGACTAATGAAAACCTGATTAGATCGAAAGTGTTATAAAAGATACTTAGTAAATTTATTAAAATATTGACCTGTTGATGGGGAACAAGGATTTCATGGCAATCCATTCAAACACAGACATTTTAGGCAAAACTACAAATGTCAATCTGGTGATGGCACTAGAGGGAAATACATTATCATTAATAAATCACAAAACACATATAAAATCAAATAAAATCAAACCATGAATGTATTCATTACAATAAAACTACACAGGAACACTGGTATATTCACACAAAAAAGGCATCTGCTCGGAAAACACTGCAACATTCTGCACCACAACCACCACACAAGACTGTCACCTGAGATATTTAAAACAAGCAGAGATCCACATAGAGCTGAACTTTCTGTCAGTGGGGAGCATCGGTAATGAAATTGCATATGCATACAGTAGCAGAAGCCACAAGCTGCTGAACTGTCAAGCGCAACAGCAAGCTGTATGACAGGCACCACACTGTAAGGAAATATCACAGGGGGAGAAGAAAATGGGATGCTGAGGTGTGTGTGTGTGTGTTTGTGTGTGAGGGGGAAGGGTGAGTTTGGGGATGTTGCAAAAGCAAGAAAGAGTCACTGGTACAAAAGAAAAAAAAAACAGCGTCCCTGCACAGAAATTCAAACAGACGCGTCTGATCTCACGGCGGCAAAGCAAGCAGCCACAAAGCAAAAGGTAATAAACATGGCAGATGCAGCCGGGCTCACACAATCCCTCAATGCACACACTAACCTGTGAACATATGCATGAGGTATATGCAGAAAAACACCGTTGACGATCAATCTTTGACTTGGCTTGAAAAAAGAGGCGTCTACAATGCAGCCACACTGGAATGTGAAGAGAAGACGAGGGAACAGCATTCATCACTTGCTTTCATAGCACATCACAGCCGGTGCGTGAAGTGGAGCCCACTGCCTAATGGGGCCCACCTACACATTCTTGCACTAACTTTGACCACACTTTAACTTTAATCCACACAGGGATCTACAGGAAAAAGTGTGTTTGTCTGACTAATTCCCATCACAGAACCTGTGTGGATTAATTCACCATCCTTGGCTCCGGCCATAATGCTGCAGGCATAAGTGCCTTTCATAAATTTGCTCAATGAGGGTCATGTTGTAAAGCTGGGGAGCACCAGCCAAAACCAATACCGAAGAAGCTCCCCAAACGTGTTTTTTGAAAAGACAGATGTGTCGTTCAGAACTGAATATGTCCCATAAATGCAGCTCAAACCGTGGTATTTGTCCTGGATTTATAGAATAGTTCAAGTGTGCTTTCACCCATCAATGTTAGTTAATTTTCTATTATCCAGACGTGTTGCAATACTTTTACTATTGTCCACAAATGTTAATCAGAAAACAGTTGGACTTCTTGTTTAAAGCCACAAAAATATGAAGTTTCCAAATACTGTTTGTGTACCAGGATGGCTGATGTTTTCACAATGAATATGCATAACACCATCACCGAAAACCATGGAGATATTTTTAAAAATAAAGTCTTTCAGAACACTCATGGCTCTTTTGTCTGGTTAAGCCTGCATTCACCTCTTGTGCTTATTTGGTAGCATTCACTGATTGAATTCCTATTCTGCCTAGCTCTCCCCGTGCTCCTTTTACACATTTAACAAAGGCTCCAGAGGTTGGGAGGGTGCAGAAAGAAGGAAAAATAAAAGTGGAGAATTTGAAAGATACTGAACGACAGTGCAGGTAATTATAAGAAAAAATCTTTATTGAGCGAGAGCATGGCCGACGTGGGAGATGGTGAAGGAAGAAAGATACAAAAGAGCCAGGCGAAGCTTTCACCACTGCAGAAAATGGCAGGCCTTTTAGATTACCAGCTAGAAATGTCAAAAGGGGGAGAGAAGGCACATAACCAAGAAGCAGGCGGAAAGAGAAATAAAAGAGAGGAAAATGGAAGGAGATGTGTGAAATAGGAGAGGCCATTCCACCTGAGAGGAGCAAAAGAGAACAGGGGAAAAGGGGAGAAGGGGACCAAGGGCATGATATGAAGGAAAGGAAATCCCACAGGACACAAATATGCAGACAGATACCTTTTAAAGCTGGATGACAATTTGGGAAACCAGAGGGGGAACCTGAGCAATGTGCAATATGTGTGTGTGCTCATATCGCGTGTGTTTGCCTTTAGCCGTCGGCGCTATAACCAAGTCGGGGGGTGGGAATCAGGACCCCTCTGCTCTACCTCTGTCCGGTAAAGAGGATCCACTCAGGAGTCAACGCCTGAGCGAGCAGCCATGTTTACCCCCGGCTGCTTCTCTGCCCTTAAAGTTCACACAATCTCTTCTCCTGAGGTGAAGACACAATCCTTCAGGGATCATTTCTGACAACTGAAGGTTGTTCAATCTACGGTTCACATTTGACTCTAAAAGGTGATGTGGTCTTTCTGTCTGCAGATAGTTATTTTAGGATGCACCCTCGGAAGCCCCTTTGTTTTTAATAGCAAAGGAAAATAGCAGCTGACAGACTGGCTGCCCGGTGATTTTAGTGGCGTGGTTAAGGAGTGATATTTGGTTTGAAGGCCGCATTATTTCTCAGTAAACATTGGACTTAGCGCGGCTATATGAGGCTCATGAGAGGGATCATGTGACGGAGCCTCTGGAGGTCGGCTGGAGGGAGAGGTCTCTTCGAGGAGACCTGTGGTCCGTGCGGTTTGTTTGTTTGGTGAATCACCGGGTGAGAGTGAGAAGAAAAGGACCCAACAGTCATTATCTGAGGATGAGCTTAAGTGTTCTGAGTTCATGTCTGAGCCAAACCACAACTAACAAAACCCTCCCACAGAGAACAATGGGCCATCCAAACCTCTTAAGCAGCATTAAAAAGGGCCGCCTCACTTGGAAGGGTTCCTCCTGGTGCTGGACGGCATGATTAAACCGGCGCTCCGTCCCTTTTCCACACTCCCTAATTCCTGTGGGATTGAAAGATGAGAGAACACGAGTCGGCCAAGTTTTTTCAAAGCTTCTCTGTACTACAACAGTCAGTAACACGTTTGTGACAAGAAACTGATGAGGTTCTTTGAGGGAGCTCGCAAAGAACTTTAGGAGCAGCAAGGAAAATAATAAACCCCTTTTAACGAACACAATCCCAGTAAAAGATGAGAATACCAAAAGTTTAGCACAAAGGGAAATGGTTGTTGTGGTGGAGGAAGCTGCAGCAATGACATGACCGTACGAGTGGAGACAAAGCGGCAAAATCTACTCGAGCCAACGGAACCGCGGCATTCGGTTCTTTTTTTATACTGTCACATTTGTTACAGCTAAATTTCAGTCCAATGGAGGAAGCTAACACGCTTTTTCTGCTGTTATGCATTTTCAAAAAACGGCACCAAAAATGATTAGTTTTGCAATGCTTGATGGTCACTGTGTCCAAACCTGGTCTAGAGTGTCCTGAACAAATCACAAGGAAATCATGCTTAGAGGAGCGCCATGTAGCCGAGAGGTCAAAGAACGCCGGCCTTTCTCTATTTGTCTGTAAGTAAGGGTTAAATTCCATATATGAACGTGAGTGGAACGACTGTGCACGACAAAGACAGAAAGCGCCGTGAGCCCAAAAACTATCTGCATTCTAAATTTACTGCATTTGTAGCTGTGCAAGAGGGCTTGCGTTAATGTTTGACACTCTGGACTGGAAACGATTACACCATAAAAATTGCAACGGCAAAATGTAAGGAATTCATAACCACAATTCTGTCTTGAAATTCATCTTTGTTTGCAAGCATGCATGGTGAGAACTGGATGTGCACATACAGTGTGTGTACACTCTCGTGGCCCTGCAATCCATAACAGGAATGTCCTACCTTAACCCTTATTTGAACCCCCTACATCAAGCCTTAATGTCTCCCTCCAAACCACACACACATATACTCACACACACACACACACACACACACACAAACACACAAACACACAAATCAGGGCCAGAGGCCTACAAGGCTGTTTGAAAGCAGATTAGGCTGACGTGTCAGACAAGGGACCAGGCCACACAGCAGGCAGTCACATGCTGAATCTACACACACACACACACAATATGAAAGAGATTCAACACAAACCTTTTCAATGCCAGACCTCAGCAAACCTGTTGAAAGCGCGTAAGGACTCAGACGGTGGAATATTGGAGTAGTGATTAATAGAACGCACAGCTAAGGTCTTAAACCACTGAGGTATACAGAGGTATACGAATGCAGCACCGCTTATAAGGGGCTGACATTTTTGAAAACATGCTATCGGTCAGCTTGAGAGCGGGCTGGCCTCGGTCATGACCAATCTTATCATCACCGCCGTTGTGCACTCTGCTTTACCTTATGAGAACAGTCTTCAGCACAGCTGCCACAAAAGCTTCTCCCGAGGGGATTCGATATCCTTGTGCAAGAGGTGCAGAATCGGCACGAGTAAATACACGCCACCTTAAATTAAATGAACCTGGCGGCCGATAAGGTTTCTGCTTACCCTGGTGCGGTGGTCCGAGGAGGAATGTTGCGTTGCAGGGAACACTTCATTAAAAAAGAAGCAGTGGCACAGACAGCTGATCGTGAGACTGGAACAACCACCAGGCATTCACGACGCCTCTACGCGAGGACCGGCACGTCCTTCGTGAGATGGTGTTAAATGCCCTTTAAGGGCACATTTATTGATCAAAAGCTTGATACCAACACTGGTCACGTGATGTGCACCGCAAGCATGTTTCAAGCAGGCAGGAAGTTCAAGGCACACAAATGCTTGACAATCGAAATTGCAATGAGGCACCTGTTAGAAAATCAACCTCTCCTCCATCACTGTGTCTGTCGTAACAGGGCCAGTCAGGGCAAGTGGATGTGAGAACACAGCTTATTTGTATGTTTTGATGAAGACACTTCAATAAAACACAGTTTTTAACAAAGTCAAATAATGTTTCATGTGTTTCAACTTGACCTTTTTCACTCCAGCCAACAGATCTTCACACAAACCCCCAGCTACAATTAACACGGTAGAAAGAAAAAGGAGGAACATGAACATAATTAGAAAAACAATATGTTTGATTTGGAAATCACACCAGGAACCTGTCTATCATTCCGCCATCTGGCTCAGTCCCCTCAGTCAACACTTTCAGCTCAGCCAGATATTCAGTAAACCGTTTAAATCAACTACGTTTATAGACAGAGATAACGTGAATTAGGAGGGAACACATGTTAATGTGCTTATGCGCTTAGAAGTCAGGATGTGGAATGTGTAAATTAGACGCTAAGGAGAATAGTCAGGGTTAAGGTCGCTGATTTCAGAGTGGTAGATTCTTTATCCTTTATTTAGCCAGCTGCTGGCTGGAAGCGGCCATTTCAGTTCCCCACAGTATTCTGCTGAGTATCTGATTGTTTATTGCCTTCAAGATTTTTCTTCCAGACAAATGGATTTTATCGATTGAATTTCTTATTAGGTTGTGTTGCGTGATTTACTTTTGTTACGCAACACACCTAAAAGTGAAGTTTTTTAAATGCCTTGCCTCCATGATAACGACATGCATCTGGTTATATTTCTAACAATGTTCTATTCAATATTCTATTCTAACAATAATAAATCTAGTGAGCATTACATATGTCTGTAGAGACAACAATTCTTCCTCCCAATCAATTTAGTGTGCTCAATACTGAGGAGGCACTCTCAAGAAAGAGCAAAGCCATTTGCTGTGTTATGATGGCTGTGATCCTGTCACTGTGCAAACGAGGGAAAAAAACTGTCAAGACAATAACCTCTGTCTGACCTCTTTGATACCCCTCGCTTTCTGTTACACATAAATAATCACAAGAACACACACACACACACACATACACACATGGTCTGGTGCTGTTGCTGATGTTGGCACATTTGCTCTCTGGGACGAGAGCTGCTTCATTGCCACTGATTACCGTTTTATCCTTCCCCTGCAAACGCCAGCCAACATAACTCTGCATACCAATGGACTCCACCAACCACACAGGGGGGAGGGGATGAAAAAAAGCAGGCATGTATGGCTATTTCTTCTATTTCATCTTTCTGTCTGTGATAGATCTGTGAAAACTACACAGTCTGTGAAAGGTACAGGTCCGTGAAAGGTAGAGGTCTGTGAAAGGTAGAGGTTTGTGAAGGGTACAGGTCTGTAAAAAGTACAAGTCCGTGAAAGGTGCAGGTCTGTGAAGGGCACAGGTCTGTGAAAGGTAAAGGTCTGTAAAAAGTACCGGTATGTTAAAGGTACAGGTCTGTGGAAGGTACAGGTCTGTAAAAAGTACCGGTATGTTAAAGGTACAGGTCTGTGGAAGGTACAGGTCTGTAAAAAGTACCGGTATGTTAAAGGTACAGGTCTGTGGAAGGTACAGGTCTTTTGAGAATAGAGCAACTGTAGCAGAAATAAGTTGGAGATGGAGACGAGTTGAATTTGCAGAAGTTAAAATTCAAGGCCACATCAATGGGCTTCACATGTGTCAGATGAGGGGCCCCTGAATGAGTAACAGTCCACAGTCTGAGGAAAGCTGATAAGACCCAGCGGAAGACCAGCTTTTCAGTGGGAGACAGATGGAGTTGGAACAAAACACATGGGAGACACACACACTCATACAAACACACAAAACCTGTCTGTACATATACACACAAACACACAAAAAGGATACTATCAGACAAAAAAGGATTTGGGTAACAGTTTTTTTATATTACTTTTGTGAAATCTTGTCTGTCAGAGTTAATGAAAAGATCTAAAATATTGCAAAAACTTTATTTATTGAAGAGAGCGTAGACTTGCTCAGATGTGAATAATATCACTTCAGAGATAAAACCAAATGTAATCCGAAAAAAAATGACGTTACATGAATTCAAGCGTATTGACATTGAGTTACAATGATCAAAAGCCTCCTCCCCCTTTTTTAGAGGAACATTGTTGTAAACAGTACAACAAATTAAATTGTTTTGCATCACAAAGAGGGGGGCGTCTGTATTAGCAGACACATGGAGGGACACTTTTGGAACTGGTGGAACACAGAAAGACTTTTGCCAATTCAATCCTTCATATTGGCAAAAGGAGTGTTTTGTGAGCAAACTATGGCAATTGCTTCCCTTGTTGAATTGTGCGACGTCTAGGGACAGCTTGATGCCATATGTGACTGCCTGGATGTGAACCAGGGCCTTTAAGCCAGCAAAACACTCAAATGTTTAGACATTACAGAACATCTCCATGAAAGACAAGCATGTTTGCTTTCTTTAGGCCAACAGCAACCAATTTTTGCATTAACACTGGTAGCAACATCCACCATCTCAAGACGTCTCCTCTTGTTTGTATAGACCGAAGACATGATGACAAACATCTTTTAAGACATCATCAATACGGTGGGAAAGCCTTATTGATTTTCACTAGGATTTTCGCAAATTATCCGATTATTTATGCAGCACAGCACTTTCGGCCCCAATTCAATATCTTATGAAAATCCAAAAGAGGTTTGTTAAACGAGAGAGTGGCGGCATCCGGCCGTGCTGCCGCGGGGAAGAAGAGACGAGGGGGGCCATTGTCTCGTTTCTGACAGTTTTACTTTAATCAAGGAAACAAATGTGGCGTAAATAGACAGTTATTAGCACAAACATACAGATAGCTAACATTAACTTAAGTTGCATGTGAAGAAAATAAGACGGCACCGGCTCCCAAAGTTTCAAGTTTGGTTGACATTTTTACGTTTCTTGCCCTCCCATTGGTAAGTAGTTACAACCAGACCTGGTTGTAGAGATGAAATGCTACCCCCTACTGATTTAGAGCAAGTGTTAATGCCTTACGCCTTGCAACTTTAAATAAGAAGTAAAGCTCTGAGTTCAACCCTTTGCACGAAAAAATGTTAAGCAAACAGTCCATTGCTGCTCAGAGATGAGACCAAGATAAACTCCTGATGGTAATAGAGCATCGATCCTGCTGAGGAGGTCTTGCAATAGACACTTAACCAGGTGGGAATCTGTGTATGGAGGAATCCATTTTGTGTCAGCAAAACCAACAGCACTGTGCTCGTACAGATTTCATATTATAATTACTTATTATGTGGTTTAACCAAGCAAACCTGCTGAGCTTAATTGCTTTTCTTCCCCACCACATTAAAGACCATGCTCAATTCAAGAAATAACACCCCAAAGCAAAGTCTTCACTGTGATTATAGATATGACAATGATGTAGATAGCTACCATCTGCTGTACCAAAGTACCTACAATCACAGTCCCAAACAAAACTCACGCTGGAGGGTGTAATTACTTTAACACTTTTTTTAAAGATTTAAAGAGCTTTTGATAAGAATTAGATATTGAGCTTTGCAAATGTTTTAATTTAAAGATTATCATCCCCTCTTTCATTTACATAACATTAAACCATCTTAAATCATTGCCAAACAAAATCTGGGGTTCAGTCGCTACCATGCTGGGCTTTTATTCTGATACAATATCCATTGGCAAAAGTAAATTATAAGTGTTCCAACTACACATGTGGCCCTGGTGTGAAGAATTCTCACCCAGTATTTATATAAGTGTTATTCTTTACCGTGACTCCAAGACCGAGGTGGTAATTGCAGAGTCATTGTTGATGCCACTGCAACCTTTGGAAAGGCATTATTTTCTGCTACCTGTTCAACGCCAGATTAAACACATGCAAATAAGGAGAAAATAATCAAATACAAACAGATGGCAAGGTCTTCATAAGCGATGAGTGATCCGTTTTTTAAGAAACATCCTGAGCCATATATTAATTCTGAAGAAATATTTTGTTTCTTCCTGGCCCAAGATTTCGTGGGGGATTTCACTTCACACGTTTCACTTCCCCATAAAATTGTCAGAGCGAGTACGCAGAGTTTAGTGCTCTTAAACAGAAGGAATACATTGCTGGAGATTTGATTGACGCACCCAGTGGCCAACCCCCACAAAAACAACAACTTGTGCTCTCAAACTGGACTATTGTAACCCTTACAACAGAGGATTTACTCTGGTATCACAAAAAAAGAAGGAACCCATGGTACATTATATTTGTGCTACCTTGGTTTTCATACACTCTTTTAATGATTCAGTGATTCGGAGAGTAGAATGCTGAAATACACAAATGTTTGAAATGTTGCCACGACATGTTGTCCATTTGTGCTTTACACAAAAACACACCCTACTTGTTCCTCAAAGGTTTACGACCTCATAAAGTGCTGTTTCTTCTCAGAAGGAAAACCCGACATGATGTTTTTCAGTCTAACTCTCTATGGATGTTCATTGTCAGCAGGAGTGTGGTTGCGTGCAGGGTTGCGGTGCAACACAGATCATGGTGTTGTATAAAATGTCAGCTTGCACAAGAGACAGAGAGAAAATATATTTTTCAAATATAGTGGCTGGCTTACTGTTTTTGTGTGTTTGTTTGTGAGGCAGTAAGAAACACAGATGAGCACGTTGATTTTTTGAATAAACTTGAGTATTTGCGGACGTCTGAATGTGCACGTGTCAGTCTGTTTCAGCCTATATGATTTAGTTAGTAATTAGGGAATAGAGACATATCCAATTATTGGGGTTGTGAAATATCACCCTGTCTCAGTACTGCCTTATTATTGCACCAGCTGCATATATGATTAGGTTTGCGTGTGTGAAAGAGAGAGAGAAAATACTACATGTGTGTCTCCAGGAAAGGTGGTGTCTACAAAGGAAACTCATTTCTGCTCATTGTAGATTATAGGTGGCAGGTCACATGCCCGGAGGTGCTGCAGCAAAAGCCATTGCTGACAGTCTTATGACACTTTGTGTGTGTGTTTGTGTGTGTGTGTGTGTGTGTGTGTGTGTGTGTGTGTGTGTCTGTGTGTGTGTGTGTGTGTGAGAGAGAGAGAGCCATGGTCCTGGTACTTATTTTCTTTTTTCCTGTCTGACTTTAAGTAAGTACATGGACAAATACACACACACATACACACAAAAGTGAGTAGTACATCACAATCCCAATATGCAGGACTGCAAAAAAAAAAGGCGTTCAATCAAATTCATGCTGCTGCTCTTACAAGGAGGTGTAAATACGATTCAAACCCATGGCTACATAGATGACTGTTTGTGTGTGTGTGTGTGAGAGGGTTTGAATTGACATGATCATATCTCACCCAGTGAAAAAGTCGCCATCCGCTCTGCCTGTCACCGGTGGGAACAAAGAACAGGGAGCGTTCTGTGTCAGCACCTGGAGGGCTGCTATCTCCAACCATCTGGAAGAGTAAAAAAAAGATAAAGATACTCTGAGGAGCTCTCTCGAAGCTGCAAAAAAAGGGGGGGGGGGGGAAGGATTTAGACAAAATGTTCACTTCATAGAGGGGACGACATAAACCGTGAGATGCTATCTGCTTTGGGCAGTGATGAAAAGACACTTGAGAGTGCGGATGATACAATTATCTCTCAGGCACAATATGTGGAAGTTCAAAATATGAAATTCAATATGCATCTTAATTTCAGTCATCTGTTCCGAGATACAACATCAATGCAAAGTAAGATACTATATAAGTGAGTACCAAACTCCCTGTAGACTCCTTTGTTATGTTCCTTGCCCACCAACACACACCTGCCTCCAGCCCCTCCCTTCATCGGCTACACAACACACGCACGCACACACACACACACACACACACACACACACACACACACACACACACACACACACACACGTGTGATGCAGCGGTGAAGCCAGGGAAGCATGTGGAAATAAATTACAAGCTACACACGGGAATTAGAGAACAGACCCCGCTGTGGTGTTCTGCAAGGCGGGGACGCATTTATCATGTAATACAGCGACCGCGCGCGTGCGATAAGAGTCCACGTTTTGAGTATTTGCCAGATAGTAGAAATGTTTAAAGCACATCAGAGATGAATTTTTAAAAAAGCTTCTCTCACATGCCCGCCTTGAGATATGCAGGTGGTTTATCGCTGCTGACTGTTGCCTTGAAAACTCGCCCGCTGATCATGTAGAGAATTCCATAGGTCTCTAACAACAAAAAGCACGCCACGGTAACAGCCGCCCATCGCCGCCGGCCGCCGATTGGCTCCGGTGACTGACAGGCGAACTCCTCCAAGACTCCCATTGGCTGGGGAGGTAATGGACCCGTGACTTCGCTCCAGTAGAACCGCACCGAGGGCGGAGCGCGCCGGCCGAGGCGGAGCTCTCCGTGGTACTTAAGCGGCCTATCTGGCGCTGATGGGGAGTGAAGTACAAGCAGGCACGACTGCCGGAGCGCCCGGTGCGCGGTGCGAAGAGAGAGAGAGAGAAAAGTGTGTGAGGAAAGAGGGAAGGCGAAGAAGGAGAAGAAGAAGAAGAGCGAGGGGACCGCACTGCCCTCTGAACTAATGGACCATAAGGATATTTAGCCATTTGTCCGGGGAGCGCACAGGTATTCTCTCTTTACCCAGTTTCTCCTCATGCGTAAAGACAGAGGGTTTTCCCTTAATCACAGTTCTTTCTCCTTTGTCGCTCTTTAGCACCCGCAGCATACTAATTTTTTCCTCCCTTTTCCCCCTTCTTACATCTTTTTTTATGCGTGGGAACCAAGGGCTCATTTACATTCCACTGGAATTAATGATTGACTAATGGGTGTAAAGGGGGCAAGGGGCAGTGGATCATTGATTGCGTTAGTGTTCTCTTTGGGCTCAATAACACCAGAGAGCTCCTGCCCCTCAATAAGGAACTGCTGAGAAGTGTTGAGTGCTTTCTTAGCCTGCTCTCTTATTGATCAGAGGGGGTTAAATGCAGCCTTGCGATCGGGCATGTTGTGCTTTTGCTCCATGACATCAATATTTTACGCAACTCATATCCACCTCTGCATCTTTCTCCCCCTCTCCTTCAAAGACACCGCAGTCCATGCCTCTGCCTTGCCAGGTCATTGATGGGAAATCAACTGGATCGGATCACCCACCTCAACTACAGCGAGCTGCCCACGGGGGATCCGTCCGGGCTGGAGAAGGACGAGCTTCGAGTCGGCGTCGCCTACTTCTTCTCTGACGAAGAGGAGGAGGTGGACGACCGGACTCCGTCCGACTGCGGCTTCACCAAGGAACTAAACCCGGCCGAGGAGGGACCATTCTCGGTCAGCGAGGTGGAGTACTCAGCCTTCTGCTGCCAGGAATGCATCTTCTCCAAGCTGCGGGAGAACGAGGACTTGAATGTGTACTCGGCCAAAACTTTGCTGACTATGTGCAAACCGGGGGACCTGCTGGAGCTGGTGGCCACAGCGCAGGCCCCCCACTGGGCCATCTACGAGCAGGACGACCGGGTCATTCATCTGCACAAGGGCGAGATCCGCAAGGACAGCCTGCTTGAGATCAGCAACGGCCGCCACGGGAGGATAGTCAACAATCGGTACCGTTACCGACCGCTTCACCCTGACCTGGTGATGCAGAACGCAGTGGGGCACTTGGGCCTGAGCAGCGAGGAGATATGCTGGACCAACGCGGAAAGTTTCGCAGCTTGGTGCCGCTTTGGAAAGCGGGAGTTCAAAGCTGGGGGGGAGGCACACTCGGCGCAGCAGCAGTATTTCCTCAAAGTGCACCTGTCCGGCAGCGGGGTGCACACTCTGGTCTTTCGCAGCTTGGAGGACATGATCCGGGAGAGGAGGCGCGTGGACGCCAGTGGGATTCTCAAAGAGCTGTCTTTGGTTAACGGGGGCAAGGAGTGATCGGGGATTCCGTTTGATATCCCCCCCCCCGACCCACCCACCCCTCCACCCGCCCGCTGCGCACAGACGCACCGTTTTGCGCACACGCAAACGTTACTGGCACACACGCACGCAAGCACACAGACGCGCACACACATGCAAGGGACCTGTTGGTGTTTTTGGACTGTCTGCTCGCCACGGATGCGCCCCCCGCGCCGCGTCTGGACCGAAGGCGCTCAGTGGAATTTCCATCAAATTGCAGAGTGTTGAAAACTGAGAGACATCGGCCATGTAAACAGACAACGCCCCTTCAGATAAGAATCCGTGCCGAGTGGGACGCGCGATTTCTGCTAATATAATTACCCCGAACAGTAAAAGTCACCTTTACAGACCGCGCACGGCTCGGTTTGTTTTTCTGTTTAATTTGTCGGGATGATGGAATTGGCCCCCTCTCGGCGCAGGGCGCGTGCTGCGGCAGACCAGACGGTGAGAGATGGAGGTGGGTGGGTGGGTGGGGAGGGAGGAGGGGGGTGAAAGATAGGATCTGGGATGGCTCTCTGAAAGTCTCCCTTCTATTTTTTTACTGTTAGCTTTAAGACCGGGACTGAGCGTAACACGGATCCACTCAATCATAGACCTCTGACGGTCCCAGATGGCTACGCAGTTGCCTAAACAAAGCAGTTGGCTTGTTCAAGCTTCCCTATTGCCATAACAAGAGTATTGTCGTTCTCACAATGCTGCCATCCTGCTCCACAGCACTGGATGTATGTGTAAATTGTATTCATATATTGATTTCGATTTGAGTCCCTTATTTTTGTATTTCAGTTTAGTGGATTTAACCCTGATCTCTTTTTTTGGTTGAAATAAATGGAGGTTGAAATATGAAAATAAGCATTCGGTCTGGCAGGTGTTGTTTGGTCACATATGATTTCTGACACACAAACGCATGATCTCTGCTCTCACATGCACACACAGGGATGTATGAATGATTTAAAGGCTCTAAAGGCTCCTGACCTGCCCCCAGCCAGATGGGCTTCATATATCTCCACAATATTCGGAGGCAATAAAATGGTCATCTGCATCTGGCCCACAAAGGCTTTATGAAAAATCCATATATGACCCGGGGGCTACCACATTAAGGCTGCTTTGTAGTGTCACTGAGAGCACACATTTGGCCACAGCGTTTATATTCCTATACATTCCTTCTCTTGGTTAATTTCATCTGTAGATTATGTTTGCTTTTTGTTTCAATTGCATCGCCAGACAAGTTCTGACCTCATATTTCTAAACTGCACTGAAGACAAGCTGCCCACCAAATATTGCTCCTATTGAAGAAACACATTGTGTTGTGCTGTATTAGTCAGCAGTGGTTTCATCTCTGGATTGATGTTTTGACTTGGCGCCTTCCCTCCCTCCTGATCCGCTGTAGAATCGGTGAAGGCGGGATTAATCACCTCGGTCTGACTTCTCGTGTCTCCTTATTCTTGCTTAATTGAGTCTGAAAGGACCACAGAGTGGATTTATGGAATGCTTCTGCTGTAACGTCTGTCTTTGTTCTTCCTGGCAGCCCGGCAGCGAGGGTGAACGTATACATGAGCTCCAGAGGTTTCCACAGTATAATGTTGTTTCAACCCGGGATCCACACCTAAAGGATTCTCATGATTTCAGCCACAATGTGGACCTGAATAACCAGACTACAGCTGGAATGGCAGACAAAGAGTTTAGATGTTTGTGTTTTTTGTTGGAGAAAGGGAGAGCATGGAAACCAGCGTGTGTGCGTGTGTGTGTGTGTTGGTCTCTGGCTTGGTGTGTAGTTGTTGTTTTTATTGCACAGTTCAGACCACGGTCTTCTCCAGTGACAAATGTTGTAATCTCAGCCTTATTAGCATGTGAATATGTGCACAAGCTAATAAGCCTTTGAATCCTGTGAATTTGCCTCGAGAAGATGTTCTCGAGCTATGGACCCCCAAACTGGATTATTAGCCTCAGTGTGATTACATTGACACACTTATCTTGTTTTATTCCCTTCTCCTTTCATTTTTCTGATGGCTAATATCTATCCAGTCTCCTCACTTTTGTTTCTCATTGTTTCCTCTGCGCCAACAATCAACATTTTCCATTTCCATCCTTGTAGAGCGCAACAAAAATACTCTGACTTCAAATTATGTTCGGATTCTAATTTTAATTTTAAATTGGGCAAATACAGAAACGATGTTTGTGTGAAACACTGATGTTTCAGATTCGAAATTGTCAAATCAGTAAGAATTTCAAAACATAAAAATCATCTAACTTGTAGTTCTTACTAGCAAACTTGGACTCTGTTTGTGGTCTGTCACCAATAGACACTGGACATTATCTTCACTGTGTGTGTGCGTGTGTGTCTCATAGGCTTTGATGGACAACTAATAGCATCTGTGAGACTAATGTACCAAAACAAAGTAATATCATGCATCTATATAAAATGTACAATATGCTGCCTGCATGTTTATTCATGAAGGTCAGCATCTTTGTATCCATTAGCAGTGTGAAAGTAAATGCTGTTACTAGGGCAACTCCAGCTACTATCGCACTGTACATCCATGGACTTTTGCATGTGCATGTGTGTGTGTGGGTGTGTGTGTGTGTGTGTGTGTGTGTGTGTGTGTCTGTGCAAACCCTCCCCATCTTAAAGCTAATTGTTACCCTTATCAACTACTTATACAAGAAAAACATGTGACAACCAAATCCCCCCCCCCTCTTACTGTACACACCAACTCACTGTGGATCAACTATCGTTCCTTTGTGCAGTAGTACAGATGTTTTTAATGCACACTTAGGCGGGCCTGCAGTGTGTTTCTCTGCATGTGGACAAACAAGATCCCTGCTAACCTGCTGTTAGAGGAGATGTTATGGGGAGGAGACAAGAAGACGGAATAGCCTGTCCTCACGAGGCCTCAACGAGGATCCCCCTCTCACACTGGCCTGGTCTCGTCTTCCCGTTCTGCCGCCTGTCAGAGCGGTGGCTTTATTCAACAACAATGACTGCGCAGCTGGAGATGTAAATGAGACAGTGGCAAATGGGTTACATGCTGTTAAATCATTGCTAACAGTGGTTTCTCCTAAACACCTGTTGTCAAAATGTGCGCGTACATCACAAGCAGTACTTCCGTGTTTGAACCAATAGCCACACTCTGACATTCAGAACTGATTACACGCTGCGACACGTTGGTAATTTGAATTACAAGGCGAGCAGGCGGGTCGGCGCCTTCAAAGCGTCGTCTTTGTGCAGGAACTCGCTCGACCTGTAATAGGTTGGTACAAACACAAAGTGGCACTTTGTTGTTGAGCTGTGTTGAGTCAAAATAAACTGCAGTGGCCATGCTCATCATTATAAAGTAACGTGCCAGAACATGGCTCAAATATGTGTTTTTAATATCTTTACAATAACCGTTTTTTAACTAATCAGGCGAGGCGAGTATTTGTTGGGTTTGTAAATATTGAAGATAGTAACTTTGTTTATGTTATCTCACTGTTAACCACAGAAATCTTCTTAGTGCTTTAAATACTCACCCTAGTGTGCCGCACCCAGCTTTAGGTACAACAGGAGGACAAACCGACATTCAAGTAAACCCTCCCTCTTCAAACACGGTTATTTGACTGCAGTTGGCCACCGTTGAGCAACTGCCATGTTCATTCAAAACCTGCTTCCAATGCTAATTTACTACGGAGGAGGACAACCGGTTTTCTGTGTGAAAGTTCATTTGGAGGGTCTCTTCGCGTCGCACTGCAGCTGAATATATATTTATAATGTGTATTTTTTTTGCATCTTTTGTAAAGTTTTAGTCTTCCTTCATATTTGGCTCATCTGCTATTTCTGAAATAGCTGTTAAAAATACATAGCGTGGAGTAAATAAAGTATAATATTTCCCATTGAAATGTAGTGCAGGAGAAGAATTAGGTAGCATAAAAGGAAGTAAAGGGAGACCTCAATCGTTTACTTTAGTACAGTAGATGTATTTGCTATCATTACTATGGTTAGTAATACTACTAACACTAATATTAGAGGGCCTGTTTAGAATCAACTGCTCTTAAAGCAAGAACCTTATTCCATATTATTAGCATATTATGTGCTACGTTACATCTTTCAAATGGCATGTGGCATAAAGAGCAGCACTTCTCGATGATAAAACAGTGCAATGTTTCTGCAGACACATTTTTTATTCCGAGGGGCCGGCGCTCCGACATTTGACGGTGCAGCGCAGAGTTTAGGGAGCGCGCGGCCTCAAGGTGTGTGCCTGCTGAGCTGCACCGCTCGGCCTGTCTGAGCCTCCCCACCTCCGTCAAGGGACAGCGACTTACCAATGAGCCTTCATTCGTTTGGTTCCACAACTTTACAATACTTTGGTGTTTTATAAATATTTATGTGGTTGAAATGTTTTTTTCTATGATGACACCTTAGATGAGATTTGTGGTAGGTCTAATTCCCACATTTTAATTACGTGTCTGTCACAATCAAGTATTTTTCACGCAGCCGTCTTCCTCTTGAACCTGCTTCATTTAACAGCTTCTGCAGAATAATTAATGTGCAGCGTTGCTTTAGTGCGCGGCGGCTCGAGGGCAACACAAGGCGTGGGGGGCCCCGGGGCCAAGCTGCAGTGTTTGAGGTGCTGGGACCGACAGCGGCTTCGCGAGGCGATCAGGGGGGGTTTAACCTTGCGGCGACTGGTTAAAGGACAAGCATTGCACCCATCGGTCCACCATGACTGCTCTACTACGTGTGTGTGGCCTCGTCCACCTCCTCCTCACTTCCTAATGAGTGAGAAGAGAAATTGCCCTCAGGCTGTGGTCCGGCGCAATCACAGTTTGATTAATGGGAAGGCCCCAACGTAGCCCAATCCCTCCGTCTCTGTGTTTTTAACCCTTTTTTCTAAAAAGTCACAGGAAAAGGTTATTGTAAATGTCATTATGGGCATTTCAGAAGCTTCATGCCCGCCGTGCTCTGAATGGCCCGCTGCTAAATGTCATTCTCTTAACATTTTCGCTAGACTCCCGAGTGTTTCTTTTTTTTTCCCCCAGCAAAGGTTCACATTTTTTTTCTCCATTTCATAACAATATTCTTTGCACCCGGAATTCTCTCTTGCATCTTTCACGATGGCACGCTGCCGAGCGATGCCCTCGGTGAATTCTACTAACAGGGAGGGTTTGAACCGGGACCCTGTCTCTCTTCCAGCCGCACGCCGCAGAGGTTCATGTGAGGATGTCGGTGATCTCTGTCTCCCCGGATAAGAACTTGAGAGAGCAGCTGGAACACAAGCATGTGGTCACTTGACAGTCAGTGTGTGGCCCGCTAAGGTTGTTTAAGAGGTGAGAGGCTGGTGAATAAGCATGAAGCTCATCCAGGCCCGCAGCGTGTGTTTGCATATTTATGAACCGCGGCTCGCTGCCGGCTAGATACGGAAAAACGTGTGTGATGGGCAGTGAAAATAATATCTCAATGGTTTGATGATAGACTGCAAGGCTCCAAATCGATTCAGCTTCTGTGAGTTGGGCTTCATGGCCAGACGTGTCTTAAAGGGATCTCGGTCTCAAGGTGCCGTTGTTAAGCCTTCGACATGTTGTGGATGTTTCATTAAATTATCAGAACAGCACATCTCTTACGTTATTACATTTATAGACACAATTAACTGTGCAAAGGAAATCCCAATAACTTTATTATCGCAATATGTATTGAAAATGTCCAAAAGTGACATTCCATCCCTTACTTTATTTTTTTTTATAACTTTTGTCTTAATATGGGGGAATTAGTTATACTTCATCTGTGATTAGGGAGGTGCAGAGAAAACTTTACACATTCACAAAAAAATGAATTATCACATTTTATCACATGCATATAACAAACATGTTTCATTTTGAAATATTATGGCAATCTTCAATGCCGCAACACCTCAAAATGAACCTGTGGCCATGTGGTGGTGAGCAAACAGAAAACAGAACAGAAAAAGTGCAGGAGAATAATTGAAGATCTTGTTGCTTAACACGTAGCCAGAGTGTAACAGTTTATTGTACACCAAAGATTAATGACATTTCCTCCACGCTGATAGAATTAAAGAAAATTGAACTCTTGTTCCAATAAACACCTTTGATAAACACGATCAAAGCCGGTCATGTTCACCACGCAGCAGCAGATGGGAAGGTGGAGACGGAATCCTAGTTTGCTTGTCAATAACACCGCTGACACTCATCAATTAGTGTTGATGTTGTTCGACTGAGCCAGATGAATTCCTCACACACACACACACACACACACACACACACATACACACACACACACCAATATGCTCAGAAGTTAATGAGTGCTAACACACAATTAATGACGGTCCATCTCCAACACAGGAGACAGACAGCAACACTTTAACACTCGTCCAGTCTTAAAGCCGTGGCTATTTTTGACAACAATTGTTCTTCATATTTCCACTGATGACACAGACGACGGCAGAGAAACACACAATGGCAGCTGCAGCGACGCGTCACTTGTAAACTCGTTTGTGTGCTGCTTTTTACTGTCGTTTTTGGGGTTTCTTCACAATTCAACGCTGTCTATCACCTCCCATCTCCTCCTGCGCTCCTCCGTCTCTCCCACTCGTGTCTCAGTGACCCGCGTGTGTGCTTTCTATTCTCGTCCGGCGTCACGCCAGACTAATGGACTGAAAGCACAGGCGCCTTTCTCTCCTGGCCTCTGTGTCCTCCACTCTGTGTCTGCACGTCTACGAATAACGGCATCTGTTTTTAATACATGCATTTCTTTGATGTAGCTGGAGAATCAACATCATATTTTTTGGCAAGTCATGCACCAAAAGAAACCCACGTAGGAATGAAAATGCACAGCCTGAGCGCCGCGTGGGGAAAAGAAATTGACTTTCACACAAACTCCAATTTGGTATTTGCTGATTTCTTTTATCGCAAGACATTCTTTTGGCATATTCAAGGCCGGCTTTCTGCAAACCAACCAAGCAAATATTGCTGAAAGAGCGAGCTTAATAAACACATTCACTACTTTTGTTAATGAGCAGGACACAAAGGGAAGCGGAAGGTGACACCAACGGAGATTCAACTGTCCCGCTTATATACAAGGTCAAATGCACAATATTTGATTTGATATCAAAGAAATGTAGCTTGATAATTACACTTGTTATGGAAAAGAGTATAAAGATAACACTCCATTCAACACCATACAGAGCTAAATACTGTGAAAGACAAAGAAGGCTCAAAACTATTTATCTGTAATCACCATCATGCAAATAACTGACAGCTTGTGTATTGCACTGGATGTAAATAGTAAGGATTGAGTAAAGTGAAATCATTTCAGCTGTTGATCAAATATGACTCAAAACCAAATAACTCCATTGCAGCTCAGAAGGTCGGCATCAGCGCCAAAACCAAGGACATCGGGGAACATCATCTGGGGACCATGAATGTTCATGGCGATCCATCTGGGAGTCATTAAGAAACGGTCTGGAGCAACGTTGACCGACGGAAACTGACGAGCTCAAGCTTTTATTCATGCGGCCCGTGCGCCTTGTAACAAACTTTTATTAGAGCGACACTTCTTCGGTGAACGGCTGCCAAACTTCACGCCCCCGGTTCATAATACAGGCTCTTAAATTGTTCTTAAAAATTCAATCAATAACGATTCTTTCTCAGACTTGGCAAAACTCTTCCAGGACTACAGAAGACATGCAGCTGTTTTCATATAAACTACTGGGTTGTTAAATATCAAATCTCTGAAGTGCCTCTTGAAAGGAATCACAACTAATTGAATCAACACAATAAAAGTCAACATGACTGAGTATTATCCAAATGACAATCCTGCCAATTTACCGATACACACTCAGTAAACACACATGGAGAGAAATAAGGATGGAAGAAAGGTGTATAAACTCACATCATTTAACTGCCTGTGACTGGGCGAGCTCTGCCATTCACCATTCAGCAACCAGTGATCCGATGACAATAGTGATCATGAGCATTCAGAATCTGTGTGTGTGTGTGTGTGTGTGTGTGTGTGTGTGTGTGTGTTTAAGTTCAGCAAAATGTGTTTGTGCGAGAGCTCGTCCATAAATGAGCGTATGTGCAAGATAGAAAAAAAGCCTAACCTGCCGGTAATGGAACATGAAACCGAGCAGAAAATTGCAAAAAGAAATGACTCCTGGGGAGGTTGTCAGCTCTGATGAAATAAAGCCTCCCGTGTGAGGCCTAATGAAGGCAGGCAGAGGGTCTAATGTCCTCTATAATCAAACCTTTATTCTGATACACAAAAAGAAAAGAAAAAACACACAGTCACTGGAGCGCAGCCGAACATTCAAAAAGTGGTTCAATAGATAATTAGAAAGCGTCGTTTTGCTCCCTTGAGTGTCGGCTGGCCACTGAAAGTACAGCGCCTGCCACAGATTTTCCTAATGGACTAAAAATGTAATGTTTTTTACATTCAAAATTAAAGCAATTAATAAAGCAAAAATATGCTAGAAATGTTTCAATAATTAAAATTAAATAATTAGAATTGCAAAGATTTAGCATACAGATGTTGCCTCCAATGTGTGCAACCTTTTATATATAGACCTCTTTGATACACTGCAGACATGTAACTAATAAGTCTAGAAAGTGATCCACAGATACTTTACCAACTTTTCAGTTGATGAATTGAATTCAAATCAATTAACTAAAATTGAAATATAATATGTACAGTATATATATAATTAAAACTCATGTGAGTCATGACGTGTGTGTGTGTGTGTGTGGCTGTAATGTGTAGCTGAAATAATGAACCAAGTTTCTGAAAGTGATCCTCAATCCTCTTCGGGTGTGTGTTCTTTTAAATATATATGCGTACATGCACTTAGAGTAGCAGGTAATAAGCATCTCGCTTGATGATCTGTGGACAGGTACCCCGCTCAGCTCATAGTTGGCTAATGGCCCTCCTGACCGGTCGGCTGTCTGAATATCTTTACATTTTTAATGCAGTATAAACTATAAAAGCAAAGCCTGTCCAAGCAGGAGCTTTAACTCGCCCTGTTCAGAAACCCAAGGTCATGTTCAGTCATCATTAATTCATAATTATGCTTTTTCTCTTCATTTCCATGTGCTCCTTACGTCGGATCCCGCGCTCGCCTGAAGTCAAGAACCGCCCTGCTGTGCACTGACCAGACTCGAGCGTTTCATTGTGATAGCTGGCCGAGCAGCTCATGAAGCCCGTGTCCATCTCACTTCTGATTAGCAGCAAATGCTACGTGGCTTTGAAAGGGAAACTGCAGACACGCCGAGGCGAAGGCCAGACATCGGGATCTTCAGCCATGGTTGTGGCGTCTGCCGCGGGTCATCATTGGGGGGGGGGTGAGCTGCTATTACCTACCGCCACGTGGGGACTTTGCTCTTTTAACCCACCCTGTGTCTCCCACTGTCTGCCGGGTGCCATTTGTGCTGATGGGTTACCCGATCGACTCGTCGCGGGGGGAATTTGACATTCCTGGTGGGGAGAATTGGACAAAACTACATTGGAGAGCTGTCATGGACTGCTCTGCCCTTGACCGCAGCTGCTCCGGTGGATTATCCAAGTGACCCCGTGTCAAAGAGAGCGGTCATAGCGGACAGCCCCTCTGTGGAGAGCCGAGCGGCGGTGTCAACCTGCTGTGGGTAAATAAAGGTTGAGAACAAATAGCGGAAGGATTGCTCGCAACCATCTGGCTGCGGCGGTTTCTTTATAGCACCAGATGCAATTCATATCGTCCCAACGGGATCCCGGCCAGCCAGGCAGCCCTTCAATAGTGTGTGGTGGAGCATGGATAAAACCTTATTTTGTTGCCCCAGAAGGAGGGAGAGAGAGTGAGAATAAGAGGATGAGGAGGGGAGGAGAGGGAGTAAAATATTGATGAGAAATGTGAAGCACAAAAATAGAGCTGCTCTGAATTCCCAATGAAAGGCAATGGACGCCGCGCTCACACAGACACACAGACACACAGGCAGTGTAACAATAAAGCTGATGAGTAAAACACTTACATGCACACACACACACACACACACGCGCGATGGCATTTTGAGCAAAAGCATGATTCAGCACAAATAAAAACCCTCCACTTCCAAGAAGTGCTTTTCAACAGTGACTGGCTGTCGTCCAAATCACTCTTTTTTTGTCCTGTAATATATTCCATGTAGACGTGGTGGGAAAAAAAGTATCTTTTTTTCATTATCTCCAACTTGAGGTCAGGCAACAGGGAGGGAACGTGCTTCCAGAGTCCTTCAAAAGAAAGAAAGTCAAACTAGTGAAACACACTGGGATGGAAATCAGGCTGGAAACAACAAGTTGCAGCCAGCGTTTCCCCCCACTGACATGCTGCTATGCGTGTGTTTAGCGCTGAGGTTTGAATTCTAATTAAATCAGATGTCAAGAAAGAGGAAGGGATTGATTGTGCTTTGTTTTTATACTTCTAGAAAAAGGAATTAGCTAGTTTTGCAAAGAAACTCCACCGACAGAGAGTTTCCCCTGGAGTTGTGGTCCAGAGATCATGCTGGTGAGCGATTACATTTAATACCTGAAACTAATTAATTAAATGTTTTTCCCTAAAATGGTTTCTAGTGTTTTGCCTAAATTACAAATGATTCTTAATGACTTATAATTAGCTCACAGAAGCTGTGGAAATAACTCACGTTAAATAATCCACACTCCGGACTTTGTGAGCCGAGCGTCAACTGGTCTCATTAGCGTAAAACAAAAACCTGAGTCCACACGGCGGCCTCTTCCTGAGTGAATGTTGTGGAAAACAACAACAAAAAGACACGAGAGGGCACACACTCACACAGACACACACACACACACACTTTGATTGAGCACAATTCCCATTCAGCCCCGGTCAATCGCTGTTAATTGCTTCTGCGAATAACCAATTGGGTCCGACTTTTTACAAAAGCAGGACCTTAGAGGAAGAGAGGATGAAGGAAGGAGAGCGAGAAAAAAACATAAACATCAACCTGTCGCAGAGGGGCAATTAACAGGTTGATTAACTCGAGCCGGGGCCAGACGTCCCTCTGAGTGCTGTGAATCGGATTGGACAAACTCTTACGGGACATCTTCAAAAACCTTCCAAATACTGATAAAACTTTATGTTATTCCCCAATCTGACGAGGCCGTTTCCTTTTGTTTTCCTCCCGTTCGTGAGGCTCGGCCCTTCTCTTTTTGAAGCGCTGTTACCTGACGTGTTTGTCCAGCAGATTGTCCTCCAAAAAGAGACAAAACGCACCGGTTGATCGACTGACTACTATTCCCGCCGCCTTACGCCTCAACTGTTTTGCAACAAAACACTTTGCAAAATGATCTTTTAAATTGTTAAACATCATAGGTGTGAGTTAAACGGAATCAATCGTTCTTCACTTCCCGTCTCAAGCGGCTTTGCTGCAGAGAGCCACACTTTACAACTCTTGAAGGATAATTTATCCGCGAGCGTTCAAAATCCCAACTTCAAATGGATTTCAAACTCAAACTGGCTTGTTTAACACAGTTGTGATGGATCCCGGAATGATAGGGAGGCCGGTTACCTTAGCAACCGAGTACCTTTTGCTTCCTTTGCATCACTGTGAGAAAATGTTGGAGACAGCGAGGGAACAAGACGGCGGGCTGACAGACAGCGGAGACACCACACGTGCAGCCGTATCCCAATCGGAGGGAAGACAAGCTCAAGTTTCTCATAAGCTTGAAAGTTATACACCGTGTGGTAACATTTGAACAAAGAAAAAGAGAATTTATCAGGAAGAAAGGAGTGAAGTCTGTCGATTCTCTAAACAACCTCGTGAAAACCTTCCGCATTGAAGGTTATCAAACACATAATTAGACATAAATGACGACACAGACACACACACTGTAGATATTAAGATATCGTAGCCCTGAAAAATAAATTGAGTTCTGAAGAGTTACACGGAGCCGTAGCTTTCAATTAAATATTCAATTTGTAACAAGATTCATAATTCACAGCAGGCTTGTGCGCCAACAACAGGAATCATTCCTAAAATAAGCCAAATCTTTCCATTCCATCCATTCGCTGTATGTAAGCAGACACATCGATGCATGGACCTTCGCTTAAGGGTTTTGATGGTCATCCTGAACTAAATCTAAACCAAACATCAGTCTCCCCGACTCTGTTTCTCGTTCTTACAGTCACACACACACACACACACATGTAGTAAATACCCAGGGGAAGACTCCTGTCCAGCATGGTTCTCTTTTCTGCTATAAATCAGACAGCTTTCACAGCCTCACCGCCTGGCAAACCACTGATAGCGAAAGAAAAAAGAGCGAGGCCCAAATGAGCAAATGCAACAATAGTTCGGATCCAGAGAAACAATAGCTACAAGAAAAAGAGGAGGAAGGAGGGAAAGGGCAAAAACTGATAAAAATCCAAACTACACAAAGTTAATCTCTCGTGTTAAAAGCCAATTACAGAATTTAAATCCCAGGGTCTGTCAGTGCAATCATCCTACAGGTTTTCTCATGATGCTCCAAACACGATCAAGGATATTAACGCCCTCCAGGCTGATTCTCTTCGGGATTCGGTGATTTTCTCAAGGACACCGGAACTCGGGTCTTCGGCTCGAAGGGTAGTCTGCCCGCCCGTTCACACGACATGCACACTCTGCTGACATTGTATCGTCACATTTTACACGATTCACTCCTCTTCTGCCTCCGGCAACGACTGGAGTTCATGTTTTACAGAATGAACGGTCCTGATGGGAATGCTGCGCTCAGGCCCGACATCGAAAAACGTTGCTCTTGTGATCTGGCCTGTTCGTTATAAAACGAAGGTCTGATGACGATGGGACACACCTCGTTAATCATTTCAAGATCAAAGTTTTGCTCTGCACGAATATCACTTCCACGCGGTAGACTTGCCGGTGCAGCAGATCACATCGACACTGAGTCTCTGCTCTCCTGACAGAGTAACTTTCAGCCTTTTTGGAAGGAGAGAAAACAGTATAATTAAATCAGGACAGACGATAGGAGAGCGAACGCCTGCTAAATGGCCATCTTATCTTTCCTGGCGGGACAAACTGTCAGACCCTCTCCCCATTTGTACATAATAGGATGGCGGAAGCGATGACAACACAATGAGGGGTAATTGTGAGAAGGTTGGTGCTTCGATTTGGAGAATGACAGAAGTGACGGAGAGGTGAGGTGGATGCAAAGACTGTTTTTGGGATACAATTATTCTTTCTACTCGAGCAAGCAACCTAAACAGTCTGCTCTTACAGGAAGGAGAATACTCCACTGCAACACTGATTTTATTGAAGTGACGTATTTAGGCCCAGCTTCATGTTTTGTTTTCTACAATGAGTGAAAGTTGGTTTCGCTCAACCATGAAGGTAGAATATGAATAGTTTTGCTAAAGCGAGCCAACGTAACCTTTGCTGGACAGCTGTGGTCACTAATTGACTATCAGAGTGTTTTCGTGAATTATGCGTAACAGTGGTGAGTAGAAATAGCCATAAACTAAGTAAGGCCGCGTAGAAGCAAAAACCTGTGTAACAATAATCAACGCTGTGTTTTATTTCTTCTCCACTTCAATTTCCATTTAGAAAGAGAACATTATACAAATGCGTCACCTTACGTTTGTGGGGGCTAAATAGAGCTTTATTTTGTAGGTGTGTGCAGGCTGTCTTTGATTGACAGCTGCCATGTTCTCCGGCTCATCCAGCCAGGGACCCGTCCATACATCCCCATAAGAAAATCAAAATTTGCAAATGGAATATTTTAGCAAAAAAGAAATCTTATTAAAAACAACCTCAAAAAAATAAAAATTGCTCGTTTTGAACGCATAAAGCCGGTTAAGAAATGTGCTTGGTTGAAGCACTGCATGGCTGGTTCTTCTCCTGCAATAAAATAAGCTAACGGAGCATTGAAAGCAAGTGTTAGAAGTGGTAAGGTACTCACGGCATGTTGCACATAATGGTAGTTAAACAAACTGGATACTCCCAGGTAAGTACAAGCATGAAAGGTGGCACATGAGAAACGTGCAGCTGTGGAGAGGCAGATGCTGAAGCATGTTCTCATCATTCATGCTGTTAGAAGAAGGATGAAAACAAGATATGGAACACCTGGCTCCCGATATATCCAAGCTTCTGTGCAGCGCCTCAAACCGTGACCAAAGTCTTTGTGTTATCCGCAAGGCTCATGTCTCCGACATTGTGCTAACTATGCAAATGTGATATTTTGCATGTTTGACCGGAAAATGCATTATTGACTAGTTTTTGTGTTGCTCAATGTATAAATATCTTTAGGAAACTGTGCATGCATAAACCCTCACACCAGTCTAATAACTTAAAACAATGTTGGGGACTTTAAATATGTATCAAGTCTCCTGTCCGTCCTCAGAGGGCCAATGAGTAGGATTTGTCGGTTGCAGTTTCAAACCCTCATTCTGCAGCTAAGGACGGGATTAAGAGCTTTTTCAAAGTAAGTAATGTGTTTTTTAAAGACAACGCTGTATATACTTGGTGTCCACTTTGTGTGCGACTGAGCTAAATGCATCGTCTCTTGTAATTTGTCAGGAAATTGTTAAAAAAAAAAAAACTGTCGTGAAATCACAATGCCCCCAATTTGCCTGTCAGCTGATTTGTTTTCCTAGTGCTGTAGCCAAGTGTCACAATTCATCCAAGTTCGTTCTAAATAAAAACCGCTGAGCTCTGAGTGACACGATGACGTGTGTGCGAACAGACAAATTAATCCCACGAACACAAACGTGCAAACACACGTCTTTAGAGACACGTCACAAAAATCCCCAAAAAGCGAATCCTTCCACGCTTAACTCCCTAACACCGTGCCGTTAATACTTAATACAGAACTGAACAACATCAGCTTTAAAGTCAACACCGAGCACGTCGTTGAAAGTCGATGTACATTCGCGTCCGAGCCGGCAGAGTTCATTGAACCCTGAACATTCACAGCAGCGTGTGAGTGGGCGTTTTTTTTTTTTTTTTATAAACCCGGAGGCCACCTGAAGCACCACGTGGTCCTCAGCGCATATCGGAGTGTTCGGTACATCCACACACGGCCGTGGGCAAGAACGAGATCCGCGGTGACACCTCGGTCAATTATTCACAGTGGTCAATTTTTTTTAAATGTGTTCGTCTCCTGTATTAATCAGACGGTCGATTCCGGCCTCAGCGAGCAGAGAAAAGCATCCGGACGAGACGGAGGACGAGACGGAGGACGGAGCGACTGCCGCAGAGGAGCAGGGAGGAAGCCAAAGAAGCGCGATGGTGGGACAAGACACGGTGGTTACTTCTCTAACCGCTAATCACAGGGGCGGGATTTTGTTTTTTGGTCTTTTTCAAGGCCGGAATGCCGTGACCCCTGATCTCAGCAGGGCAGCCGGGTTGAGAGGGTGCTCGTGTTGTATTTTGAGGGGCTGTGCTGCTCCATTTCAGTCAAGGAGCTGGTGGAAGGGAGGGAGAGATGCACACCTACCCTTCCCGGATGCATTCACACACACTTCCACAGTCGCACTGTAAGCACATTAATCAAACAGTCGTTTATTCTTCCACCTCATTACAAAATCCTTTTCCCCCTAAGAGTAAAAAAAAATAGTGTGCCCTTTTCTCACTTTGTGAGAGCTGTTTTTTTTTTAAATCATAGAAACACGGAATTGAGAGAAAACAAGAGCACATAAAGCGTGTGCGAAATCCAAAGCAATGGATTTAACTTTAACAAAAAAATACTTCAAAAAGCCAAAGCTAACAGCCGGGGACCCTGACAGGAAATGTCAAGCGGCTTTTAAGGCACAAAGACAAGCCATTAAAAGAGTTGGTGTGACACGGTGTTTTAATTTTCCATCTGGCGCGCACCTTTGGAAATGTCATCGCAGCATTTGAGCAGCGTGTGATGGAAAGGTACCCACTTGATTACAGTCTAAAGAACTAAAGAAATCCGCCTGGAAAACGTGAACGCACACATAAACATGCATTTGTCCCGATATATAAATAAATATACATATATATATATATATATATATATATATATATATATATATATATCCTGACATATACACACACACGCATCGAAACATCATTACACACACCTGAAAATACCCCTGTTTAGCATTTCTCATTTTAGTGCAACCGCACTGCGCACACACACACACACACAAACACACTTTAACTATTTATTGATGTCCCAATAGAGAAGAACGATACAAGATCAGGATTAAAGCTGCAAGCAGCGATAGACGGGTCCTCGCTACTCCGCATGTCGGGACACTGGCCGGAGAAGTCCTGCGGCCGTCGGACAAAGCGTCGGTCGTCCTTAACCATAAGGAGCGACACCAGGGATGCTGCTTTGAAAACTATTAAGGTCTTAGGTCTTTTCTGAGTTTTTTATGAGTTTATAGGAAACCAGTGGGTTAATGGTTGGTGACAATTTTTTTTCCAAAAAATATTCAAAGAATATTCAAAGAAATATTCAAGAAATATTCAAAAGAATGACTGATTGCAAAGATGATGGTATGTAACACGGGGAGGAAGAAAACCTGTGTTTGCCACAAAGCTTGCTTTCTATGAAATTGCCAGCAAAACAAAGGAGTGATCTTCACAGGGAACCAGTGGGTTAATGATTGGTGGTTGATAGTTTGGTTAAAAGTTAAAACAACTTCAATTTTCATGCAAATGGTGTTTTTTGGAAAATACTCCCTACACACATAGTTTAGAATTTCTTCCGTCAAAATCCAATTTTTAGAGCCTTAGGTCTCAAGATCACACTGCGCAAATTTGAAAAGAATCTGGTTTAATCCCTGGGAGGAGTTCAGTCTTTTACAACTCTAAGAAATCATGAAAATAGGCCAAAAGGGCATATTTTCAACAATTAATTCCAGCGCCCCGTATTCTTCAAATATTCTCAAAAACTAAGGTGTGTTCAGGGGTTCAATGTTCACATGTGTTCCAGGTTTGGTGGGGGAAGGCCAAATCATTTGGAAGTTATGAGTCTTGCCAGATTAAGCCACGCCCCCCATTCATTAGCATTAGAAGTTCATTAGCCCATATTTTCTCAAAACAATGATATATCAGCATGATTTTTTGGGATCGGGGGGCATTGGACCGATAATGCGAAAAATATGTCACAGCGACAAATATGTTTTCACAAAATTCAAAATGGCAGAAAACCTAGTCAGGCGCCTTTGCATACCGTGATGGACTTTTTGTAGCGCATGTCCAAGAGCACATGTGTGCCAAATTCAAGTCAATCGGGCATCAGGGGGGAAAACTGGCCTCGTAAATGTTAGATTTACCACTGAAAACATTCTCACACAACCAGGGACCGGCAACATTGGCCGTCGGTCTAGACAGTTGTCAATGAAAGTGGAGACCTCAGCACTTTGCACGCCGTTCTGGTAGACAGATGTTTTGAGTACCTGGGTTATTACAGGAGTCAGAAAGGTTTCAGACGCTTGCTGAAGGCTTGTATATTCTCACTGAGGGTATAAAATGGTCGGGGCCGCCCCCAAAGTTGATAACCCAGAGGGACCAGTGGACAATAAGCGTTGGTTTCAAAGATTAAAGGACTTGTTCATCCAACATGCAGACGTAAAGTGGTGAGTCCCCAAGAGAAGAAAGTACTAGTACAATACTTTGTGCGCACTCCTGTGTCTGGCTGTGGTGCTCCTAGAATATTATATTTGTTCCATAAACTGACGATTTGCTTGCTTTTTGACTTCTTCTCAAAAATCAGTGAAATTGGTGCAAGCGCTCTGAGATCTGGGTTGTTTTTGTCTTCAGTTGCCATGGCAATGAAATGATTTGAGTAAATTGACCGAGAACTTGGATATTATTAAGTCCATGTTGGTGCTGATTGCATATAAAAAGTAAGACGCGGGCTCAATCAGGTTGTAATCACACAAACATTTCAGATGCGCTGCCTTTTAGTGCTTAACAAACAGACAGGGAGAGGAGGCTCTCACTCTGATACCTGGCTCAGCAGGTAAGTGTGTCATTCATTACGGAGCTTTTCAGCATCTATTGAGAGGATTGGAAAAGGGTTCGCCACAAGGAATCATGTGGCTTTGAGAGGCGATGACAAGCCACCGGAAGTGTCGCCTTAATTACTCACTCGAGAGCTGAATTAATCGGCCGGAAGTCCATCAATATTCTTACTAAACCGACCCCCCTTTTCGCCTGAGAAACCCGAAACAAGCCACAGGCGATCTTTTCAAAAGTCCTGCACTTGTGGGAGTTTTGATCCACTCGTGTTTGAATGATTCAATGAACCAATCAGAAGGGTTGATTCAGTTTGACACCGTCGATTGATGGCTGACGGAGATTACGCTCTAAATGTGAACATGCATTGATCTGTTTGGGGATTTGTTGTAATTCAACGCGCAGCACGGATGGAAGCTGTGGGCAGGGAGCAGGCAAGCAGCGACAGTCATTCGGCAACATCACTCGTGGCAAAGAAGGCCCACATGTGTCTATATTAAGAGCTTCATCATCACATGTGTCTATGGAAACACGAGGATGTGATTCATTTACAATACATTTAACTTTCTGGGAGAAATAAGGAGACAAAGGGATTTCACAGTACATGGAAATAGAGAAATTGAGTCATGGGGGTTGGTGAAAAAAAGGTAAAATATGTATTATAATTTAGCTTTTCTACTTTTTTACCATAATGCTCCACAACAGATGGCATTTTATTAGCGTACAGAAGAAGATCATTATTATTGACACTGCATTTCATAATGTATGGGCTGTGGAAAGGTTTAGCAGAGGCTACATTCACTGATTTCTCTGTTCCATCACCAGGTCCAAAGTGGTCCCGTCTCTTCTTCTGAAAGAGACTGTGATTGCATTCTACATCTGTATCTCTTTTAATGTCTAAAAAACATGTATTTCCAGGTATCCAGTAGCGTCACTGTAACTTCACTGCTTTGTGCAGTCAGAGGTGCAGAACACTTGAAACTTTTAACCAGAGAACTCAGAAAAACACTGATTAACAGTCCGGGGTTTAGTATGTATGGGTGCTGCTTTCAGTATGTGCGCATCCATCAGATTATCACCGTCTGTGATATAATATCAGATTCAAGCATTTAGGTCTTTGAACTGTGTAGGAGGGTTTAGACTGGATGTAGATTTCCCTCCACCCGTTTTTATCTACACAGAATTTGCTCATTAAGAGTTGAATGAGTGCTATTGGAAATTTGAAGGGGGAAAAAGTCCTAGGCTTAGCGATTACATGCTGATTAACATAAAACCTGTGATCTAATACACCTGACTATGTGCTCAACTCCTACATTTCCCAATGACTAGTTAAAGGAAGTATCTTTTTTACCATCTATTTTCTTGCAATTTGTTTAAATTTATATTACAAAAAGTAAATTATGTATTTCAATACATTTCACTTATCTTTAAGCTTTGTTGCGCCGTTTTTGTACACTTTTACAATAGATTTAATACATTTTTGTACTATGTAGGTGTGAGGGCCTTAACCAAAACTGCTCCAACAAAAAGAGAGTTTCTTTGGTGAAAACTGATAAAATAAAGGAAATAAAGAGCCTTGTCATCATATAAAATATGTAACTGGGTCAATTATTTCACAACCTTACCACAATGAACGAAATATCTGATGAGATTTTGAAAGTTGGGGCCCCTGAAATCATTTTCTAAGGAGTTTCTCAATGTCTTCTTCAAAGAGAATTACATACATACATGATTATGCACGGCGGAGACTGTGACACCTGTAGGACAACCGCACTGTCTCCAGTCGTGCTCAGCGGACGGGACAGAGCAAACCCTGCCCGGTGAACCGAGGAGGCCTGATGAAGCGCACGCCGCGTAGTCACTGAAGCGGTTTACGACACAGACGCTGACTCAGCGCCAGAAACGCTGACAGGACGAGCGCAGGTGTTCAGGAAGAGATGCGGTGAGGGGACACCAGCTGGACGGAATAAACAGCGACGCTCCCGTGGCCGCGGAGACAACAAGCTGAAAGACGTGGGGGGGGGGGGGACGGAGCTGCCGTACCGATGGATGCCGAGGTCCTGAAGGGCAACGTCTCCCATTTTACACATCAAGCTCAGTGTAAAACAGGTCACCAGGAGCATCTGGGACACGACTTGCGGACAAAACAACAGAAGCTGTCGGCACTGAAGACGGACAGAGAGAGTTTACTGAAAATGTGTCCCTTTGCTCTATGGGATATGTAGGATGAAGCATTCTTTTGCACGCCTCAGCTACACGTGTATTTATTATATTAAATAAATACACACTGGCTGCTATCACACGTAGCCAAGGCCCCGGCGTTAAATCAGCCAGGACTGGGATCTTATCGCAGGATGGTTTACGACTTTGCATTTGAAAACCAATGAAGCGTCAACATGCCCTTTCTGTACTATTTCCGTGTGACATGATATTTTAAACTAGAGCCGTCATTAGTTTGCCCGTCCCCCCAAATAAAGTCTGGGCATGTTGTTTGAGGGGCATCAGAAAAGGGCACGAAGCACCAGCGGTCAGACGATCACTCAAGGAAAAAGAACAACAAAGAGCAGCCCTCCAGCTGGGCGCCGATGATCACGAGGGGGGGAAACACAATTCATCGCGCCTCGAGACGGTCGGCAAAGAAATGTTGTCATAGCCGACGGGAGTGACGAACACTGTGGTAACACACGGATCGTGGTTTAGAAAGTGTCCTATTCCATCCATGCATCCGGACTGCAGTGCAGTCACGTTCAGAAGTAATCAACACCGTGACCCAACTAACGAGGAGACGATATTGTGCGGCTGCCTGATCCCTGAAGCTCCTTTCCCTGACAGATGGATATCTTTTGGTAATTAAGCCGGTAAAAAGCATGCAAACACACACACACACACAAACTGACACGCTAGTTTGATATGTGACGGAGATGTGAATGAGATGAGGATGTGGAAGACGGGGAGGGAGAGTAAGGTCAGCTGTCCTATGGGGGAAAACATAACCGAACACATACACAACTGCACCCACAGTGGCGTGCGCGCAGTGCAAAACACACACACACACACACACACACACACACACACACACACAGCTTCTTTCGTTTCTTAATTAGCTCAAAGCCCTGATGCCTCTCAGTGTGGTGCCACCGCTTGTGTTACTTAAGATTTCAGCTCAACATCTTCCACTGCTCTTATCTCTCTCTCAACACACACACACACACACACACACACACACACACACACACACACACACACACACACACACACACACACACACACACACACACACACCCTTGCTCTCATCTCCGTATGCCTTTCTTAATTCATCACTTCTCCGCCTCTTGCTCTGGATCATCTTCCAGCTCTACTTTCACCGGCAGTTTTATCTTTTAGGTTTCGCTTTCTCTTTTCGACACGCCCCCTTTTTCTCCATCTGCCGTTTCGATTGGCTCCGGGAGGCCTCGCCGCCCGCCTCCCGCCTTTGTGATGATCGCCTGGCTGCCTCGCAGTGCATCGGGCCTGTCCTCCCTTTCTCACCCCCGCGTGAGAGCGATAGCAGCGTTCACTGGAGCACGCCCGATGCTATCTATCCGGCGGCGGCGTGACATCCACTCTCCGTGTGACGCATTAACGAGCCCCGGGGGACGTCACGCCCTCCAAAAAAAAACCCACAGCATCCGATACACTCCCGTAAAAGCGCACAGAAAAGTGCATGGAGCATCCTATCAATTTCATTTTTACATCTTTTTTGTTTTTTGTTTGAAGGATCAAACGCCCAAGCTGCACGTGGCTGGAAGTCCGTGTCGGAGCGTTGCCATGGCTACGCGATCGTTGATGATGAGCTGGCGGCGCACCTGCCGGGAGGGAGAAGCGCGGTATCCCGGGTCGATGGGCGAGCATCATCATTTGTGTGTGAGTGTAGATAAAGGCAGACAGGCAGATGTTGCTGGTGGGGGCAAAAAGAGAGAGAGAGGTGGAGCTGTTAGCGAGCAGAACCTTGATCCTCTTGAGTGCCCAATTCTCTCTCAGTATTTTAAAGCTCCCATGTTGTTTACCCCCGCAGCAACCCTTATCATCATCAAAGCCTGTAAGTGACACTCTCCAAACCAAAGTATTTGTGCAAAACAGACACCCTCAACCCCACCTCCTCCTCCTCCTCCTCCTCCTCCTCCTCCTGCCGCTGCGCCTCCTCCTTCAACATCACCATGGTAACTGATTGCCACATTCTCCTCCGGCTTGGATTCCTTAGAAACACAAACACCCGTTGGTCCTGTTGTTCCACCGATGTAGTTTTTTCTCGTTTTGGCTTAATTTTTTTTTTGGACTGCTTTGAAACCAGAAGCTTCTCTAGTAAACATTGTGGGCTATTCGTCCATATGCTTTTCTTTACAAATGTTTCCTATCCAATCATCCCCTTCAACGGGCTTTTCACTGTAAAGATATCCCTGCCCCAAAATGTGTCTGACACCATTTGATGTATTTGAATGTTCGGATCTGATGAGCCGACCAATTGAATAAAATGTGTCTGCAGATCAGTTGAATGATGTAACGGTGTGATTTTGAGAATTATGGGGTAAAAATGGTTAGATTGATTATAAAAACAGCATTAGACAAAATTCTGTTTTTCAGCTACCGGTTCCATCATATCGCAATCTCTTCCTCTGTCACATTTTTTTGTAATATCTTGAAACTACCCCTCTTGTGTTCCGTTATTTTCTGTTGCTGGTAAAGTCTGCGATGTGACTCATTCAGCCAAAAAGATCCACATCAATGAACAACTGATTGCAGGAGAATAAATGCTACACACAAGTATGATGAAAACACACAAATACACACTGGAGGGTTTATAGTCTGCAGACACGAGGCTGCATTGCACGCACACAGAAACATGCGTGCGCCCACAGGTCGCTGCACGCTCCACAACACAGACACACACACACACAGTGATGAAACTTTTACTCCACTTAGTCTGAAGTATTACCCGGCTATTCAGCTGCTCTCCCACTCTCCATCCCTCCCACTCTCCATCCGCTCCATTTGATGTGTTCAAAATAAAGACACAGCAGAGTCATTTTTACAGCACGATCTGTGAAAAAAAAAAAAAAAAAAACAATAAAAGAATAAAAAAATATCTCCTGCTGCTCGTATTGATTTGGAAGATCTGCTCGGTTCACGTCCTCGATCTCTCCTGCTTTGCTTCTTTGTTTCACTCACACTGGCAAAAAATAAAACTACCGCCCTCACTGCTTTGTCTCAACTCGGCTGCGTCTCTCAAACAGTCTGGGGAACATCTGTCAGTCAGTGACAGCTCGGAGGATGTGGTGGGGCGTCAATGCCGATATGTGAAATATACCCCAATTACCCCCCCCCCTTTTTTAAATTTCATCATTAATGTGTGATTTGGAACTGTTTTGGAAACATGCCGTGCTTACAGCAACATTTATCTAAAGCTGAAGGACGTGTGTGTATTCTCATAACCTCCATGATGCTCCAGTCGATCAGAGTAAGGCTTCTTTAATTCAATCAATATTTTCATATCACACTTTCCATTCAAGCAGCGCAGAGCTGCTTTTATAGAATCACAGCCCAGAACAAAGAAAAAAGATTGGATCTATTAATAATTGTTACAATCAATCAAACGCTCCACCACCTGTGGGAGTTATACTCATGTGTCTCCAACGCAAGTCAACTCATTTCGGCGTTTTTTTTGGGGGGGGGATCAAGTGTCATTCTCCTGCTCGGGTTTGCAGTGATTGGCCTCATTCTGCCACGTTTCAACCTTTGAGAAGTACCTCACGCTGCTGGCAAAAATATTTTAAATGTTTAAAGAGAATCTAAAAGTTGAAGAATAGATTCAAAGTTAAATATTATAACTGAAGATGTCAAGAGTTTCAATGCGATTTCAATAATTCACAAAGACTCCGAATGTCAGTCACAGAGAAATCGCTCTCAGGTTTGGTGTTAAACTCAAACATTATTAAGACTCATGTATCCATTTATTTATGATACCACATACAAACTTCTATCTCGGGACGCGACTGGCAGGCTGCGCCTCGCCTCACACATTGCATCCAAAATGATTTCACACTAATAGCCCCCCCCCCCCCCCCCCCATAAGCAGTAACTCTGCTGAACTATGCACAACAGCAATTGCTTGTGTTTCACTGAGCACGACGAAGAGGCAGCAGCTAAACCCTGCAGAACTACCGACAGGACAAACGTCATTTCAGGCAGCAGTCGTGCAGAGCCCCCCCCTCCCCTTCCCCCTCCGGGTGCTCCACAAAGAGGGTCCACGCGCCAGCACAAAATGCATAAAATCTGCTTTCAATCACAAAAACGCCTCCACGGCAAACAAGCCCATTCCCTAAATGAAATACAAGCACAGCAATATGCCAGTCTGCAGCCCCAGTCAATAAAGCGTGGCAGATCTACACTCTGAATAAACCAGCCGAGCTATTAGACGGACAACGTGGGATTCTCCTGCAAGCCAAATACAATAAACAATAGTGGGTCCTGGGTGTTTGTATCATGCACGAGGACGCGGATCAAAATGCGTTTTATGCTCTGAATGTGAACAAGAACGTCTCCTTAATACCCCACGACTTCTAAGTCTAATCCTACGCAATGAGTCCACTACTCAATCTCACAGGCTGCGTTTGTGCACACATATAAAATCCTCTAATGTAAGTGCAGTAACCTTTTTTCACGGGGGACAGCATGTAATCATTGACCATTTATGAAAACGCTAAAGATACGAGAAAAACGACACAGGTAAAGGAAACAAATATGGCCTCGGAGGGTGAGTGATTTCAGCCTGTTGACGAGTTGGAAGGCGTGTGAGGGATTTTTCCTTCATGTTTCCTCGTCTCTTCCTCCTCACGCTGCAGACTCCGCAGAGGACTCGTAGGCGCCAGTTCAATGCCTTGTTTCAAAGGCGAGAGGGTTCGTAAGATCCCGCCTCTCTCTCTCTCTCCGCTGCCTTCCCCTCCCCCCTCTCTCACCTTCTGGCTGGATGGCAACGATGGGTCACGCTGCCTCCACCGAGAGCTTCGTCTGACAGATCTACACAAACAAAACGAAAAAGGAACGCCGACACTTGGCGGTTTGTGGCGCGTTGTTTACCAAACCCCGGCAGGATGGGAGGTAGACAACATTCTCCCAGTTACTTGCAGTGTATCTGTGCTAACAAGCGTACCCTGGAGGACACTGTGACACGTGTAAAATGTTTGAAATGGTACACAGAGAGAAAACGGATTCAAGGGAGATCGTCTCAATAGTCAAAAACATCAGGAAGAACAAAACACTGCAATTCTCCTCATCAATCTTCTCCATGACTCAGCAGTGTGACGTTCAGTATCAAATTACAGTATCAGTATTCAGAGCAAAAGGAACTGTGAAGAGGAGAATTTGTGTTTATGCCGTGTGTGTGTCGATCGTGTTCAGCTCTACGTGAAAGAGAAACGTGTTAGTAAAGAGGTTTGACTCCGATGCTCAGTCAAGGTGACTTCAGCGTGTTTCAGCTTGGTTTGAAACGGTGGTGCAGGCTGAGATCTCAACGTGCGCTCAAATGCTCAGCTATCAAAAGCAAGAATATTCTGCAGGACGCAATGGAGTTTCTGCAGGAAACGCAGGTTTTAATATTCATGAGATGCTCACAGGTCGCTCGTGATGACGGCGCGAAAGGCCACTTTGAAGAACGTTTTGGTCCAAAAAATATTTCAAAAGCGTAAGTAAATGACACACATGGACAGCCGGTAGGAGCAAAAAGAGAAACATTTTCAATTCTGGTAAGAGACAAGGAAGATGTGATTATAAAATGACCAAAGAGTGGCCTCCCTGGCAAATGTTAAATCTCCTCTCAGCTGCCGTTTGGTGCTTTGGCGTTAAAGGTTAAAGTGATAAGACAGTAAAGACACAGGCGGGAAATTCTCAACAACAAGCTTAAAAAAATGTCCTCCCTTGTAAACATGAAACGTATTGATCGCCGAGCAAAGTACGTTTCGCCAGACAGCAGCGGGAGGAGGAAAAAAAAAGTGAACGAAGACAACTTTTCACATTGAATGGTTTCCCTGTGTGTCCGCGCTGGAGGAACGCTGTGAAATAAGCTACAGGGCGGCGAGGACGCGACTGAGAGGCTGTTGGCGGTTTCAGGTGTCCAGAGGGGCCTTGGGGGTGGGGTGGGGCTTCCAGACAGGTCAAAAAACTACTGCAGTGCTAATCTACTTGGTGCCCGTTTCCACTCTGCACTTGTCCTTTTTTTAATATTTATCTTTTTTTAAGCCGCTCTCATCTCGTTCTCTCTTTCTGTTCATCAAAATGCTCCACCAGCCTCACCGATTTCCGCTTATTTTTCCTCATTTTATTTAGCTGAATGACGGCTCAGGCTCGACACAGATGAATAATTACTCACCTCAAGGGCAGAATCTTCAATCAGACTTTGAGGGTGTGTGTGTGTGTGTGTGTGTGTGTGGGTGTGTGTGAGTGTGTGATTCCTTCGGCAACACATGTCAAACGTCATGCCAATAAAGCCGATTAAGTGAATAGAAAAAAAAACAAAACGTATCGAGCGAGTAAGTGTTGAGACTTACTCGCTCGATGCGTTTTGTTTTACTGTGTGTGTGTCCTGTGTACAAACAGACACACATAAAAAGCTGTTTGTTTGTTTCTTTGGTGGTAATTCTGCCTCTGCTCCTCTAAAGGTAATTAAACACAGTTTGAGTTTGAACCTCCATCGGCGGAGGTGTGAGATTCCCCTCTTCTGCAATGTTTTTTTTTGCTCAAACAACGATCTGAGACGTACCACTTTGGCGCAGAGCTAAAAAAAAAAAAAAGCAACCAGAAAGGTCGGCGCTCGCTTTGGTGCTGATTCGATCAACCTTTATGACTGGAGCGTTAAACAGTTGGGATTGATTACGAGGCTCCGCGTTAATCTCGTTAACGCAACACAGAGGGTTGATTTCACGCCGGCCAGCAGTAAAAAAAGAAAAAAACAACTCTGCTGTAGCTGAAAGGTGCAAACAAACCTCAATTCCTCTCTGAGACCAATCTGGTTTGTGTTGCAAGGTCGAACAGAAGACAACCAGCACCAGTGTGTGTTGTGGTTGATGACTAGCAGCGTGTGGCACTGGCTCAGAATGCTACCAAATGGCCAAAAACTGTGAGTGAAGGAGTGGAAGGCTGTGAAATTGAGCCATTAATCTCCGGACTATTATTTCCTCCTGTGATATAATGCCGACACTTCCTTGCAGCCCCGCCTGCAATAAACCAATCGGATAGTGTTTTGTCGAGCTGTATTTTCATGTGGCCCGACACTGACACAAGCGCTCTCTCATTTTCCTCCGGTCCTCCACAGGTGGAGGGGGGGGATTTATTACTTTCTTGTTTGATATATAGACCACCCACCGAAGCCCATCTCCTCTATATGCGCCTGAAACACAGCAATATCGCTGTCAGGGTAAATACCTCCAAGCCTCAGCCTTGCATTCAATTTCTGGCGCGATACGAGCTACTCTGCTCCAGCAGCTTTTTTTAATATTTCCTGCCTGAGTGAATGAATGTTAAACATCTCAGGAATGGTAAATACTCCTATTCCGGCGTGCCAAGAAGTAATGCCAATGACAGAGGAGTTAGGCAGGCAAATACAACTGTGCATGTACGGAACAAAAAGATAAGGGGGGGGGCGCAAACAAAATGAATTAAGCACAAACGTAATCATTGGGGGAATTAAAAGGAATTAACTTCTATTTAGAAGTGTGGAGGCAAAAAGCAGAGTATTCATAGAAAAGACATGCTGGAATCATTGAGAAGTTTAATTGATAAAATGACAGGGTTGCGAACAGCAGGAGAAAGTTAAAGAGCAAATATGAAAACATGGTGTGTTTTTCACTGCCTGAACAGGTAGAACCGTTAGCGATACTTTACAAGGAGCTTCGCCTTGGTGCTTCACTGAAGCACATTGCACACATTAGTGCATCAACTTCTGAAACAAATCGTCACGTTTATCGTTTCACTTGGGGCAAACAAGTTCTCCTTTGGTCAGCTCGTTTCCTCGGTTGGGGGTGTAAGATTTGGTTATGTAAACGTTACACCCCCAGTTATGTTGAAGTCAGTTTTAAAGAGATGAGGTCTGGTTTCCTCGCTCTGCTCGTGCAACGAAGCTTCATGCAACTCTGTGCACGATAATGTCGCCCCTATGCAAATGAGAGTACGATGTCACCGGGCAACTTTTAGCTACTTTTGGAACTAGTGCTGCAGCTACCAATGCAAAAAGACATACATCTCGTACCAGGTGGCAGACCGGCAATCACATGAGAATGATTATTATGTGGTTATAACATTGTCTAATCAACATCTTCCTCAAAGAGGTCCGCTGAAGCACCAAATACTGTGTGGTAGACCTAAAATATCTCTAAGAGAAAATATTGTTCATACCCCATTGGAAAAAGGACTTTTTAAATTTTGATAGGGCAGGTTTATTGTTTACAGCACATACAAAAGTAAACTGCTGTGAGGAACGTCAGTCGACACAACTGCATTATTTTAAGTTTTGAACTCAGCTGAAAAACACTTGAATGCATTCATTATAAAGAAGAATCAAATGAAATGTTTTTTGCCTTTAACTCAAAAGAAAACAACCAAACACCAAAGACGTTTATTGAAATAAATGCAAAAACCTAGATGTTACCCAGTTGTGTACTTTTCAAATTATAATAAATATATACATTATATTTTTTTAAAATAGCAAACAAACTCATTGTCATGATTTATTCTTTATTTCAGATCTTAAAAGGTGTGACACAATAAAACATGCACACAAACACTGTGCTGACAGCAGCAATGAGTATATAAACACATGTGCATGTTTATTCCTCATCATCATTAGCCATAATTTAGATCGCCGCAGCCTGCATACATTTGCACGTGCACATAGAAATGCACAAACACAGACAAACACACAGCGCGGGGCAGCTGAGGGGCTAATTTGTTGAGGAAGAATTAATTAGACATTATTAGGGGGGGAAAACAATGGAGCGGAGGCAGGGTGTTTAACGGGGGGACGTCAAAGAGGCAAACCTGTCACGGAACAATAGGCTAATATCCACCCACTGCTTCCCTGCTACTGCTCAATTAATTCACCACACAATAGGACACACACACACACAAACGCAGCCAGAAAGTGCCTTTTCTGATTAGCCCCCAGGCATGTCGCTGTATTCATGTGTGTGCGCGCGTTTCTAATCGAGCAGATTATTTGGAATTGAAAGGCATCCGTTCTTCACGGCAGAGACAGCAGCTGCTGTGGACCATTTGATGAGTTACAGGACGAAACGCACGGATCTGACTTGACTAACATTCTCACGTCGAAGAGTCCGAACTCCTCTTTGAACACTTCAACCCGACTCGCGCTCCCTAAACCCCCCCCCCCCCCCTCCCTCCTCCCTCCCCCTTCCTCACAGCCACTTCTTGAGCACGGCCAGGGCGGTGTTGAAGGTGAACTGGGCCGGGTGGGTGCCGCGGTGCGCCAGCAGCAGGGAGCCGGCCTCGGGCCCGTGGCCCGCCGCCAGCAGCTCGGCGGCGGCTTTCCCGACGTCCCAGCCCCCCTCCTGCTGGTGGGCCAGCATGTGGGCGCTCAGCGGGGGGTAGAGCGCCGAGGAGACGCAGCCCACCAGGAGCCCGGCGTCCAGCAGCAGCGAGAGGAGTTCGCCGTCGCAGGAGGCGGCCGTCGCCTGGAGCAACACAAAAGGGGGGAGGGAGAAAAGTGTGAGCGCGCATGTGGTGAGATGTGATTGCGATTTTTCTTCTTTCGTCCCTGCGGAAAGATGCCAAGAGGAACAGCCGCGACTGCACAACCGGTCCATCTGCCGGATAAGCAGCTCTCATTGGTCGGGCCTTTCTCCAAACACCCTCTGGCTGTTAAAACACTCGACGTGTCGGGTAGATTTGGAGATTCACCAGCCGAACATTGTTCCGTAGTGATTCCAGGCTGTGCGTGATTACAATGTTACACGCATGAGGACAACCTGACCAGTTCAGAGGTCAAATCCCGCGTTGACCCCGGGGGACTCACCCCGGCGCCCACAAAACAAAAAAAATGCTTTGAGAAAAACATCTTTGTTTACCCGCAACAATCATGTGCGGCAGCGAACCTTTACGTAATGTTTGAATCCCATTTTCCGCCTGTTTACATCAATAAAATGCATGCAAATTCAAAACGCTAAAATGCTGCCGGGGCTGCTGGGAGAAGTTCACAGGCGGCGTGCCGGCGGGGGGGGGGGGAGGCTCCCCGGGACTCTGCCCATCTCTTCTGCATCCTCTCACCTGTTTGCTGCGCTCCATTATTGAGCCGGCACTTGTCTAAACTATACACGCTCGCACGCACGCACAACAGCCAATGCCTGTCAGGGTATTTCTGGAAGTGAGGCCGATCAATTATGAATGTGGAGCTCATGTCTTCCCTTCTGTAGTTGAGAAGGGGAGCCGGGACAGGGTGGATTTCTCTCCCTCACCTCTAAAATCTCATGTTTCAAAAACAAAAGATCACCGTACATATACGGTATATATATATGTTTTCTCATTGCACGTACGAGTTGTTCCTTCTGCTACTGCGAGCAAATCTGACATAGACAATTAACACTTAAATTTCATCATTTCGTTGGAAACATTCCTGGATGTGATTCAGCATTTAAATACAATACGAGTTCATGGTTCCTTTGGCTCCAAAGGGAGACAGAGGTTTGACAGTTATAGAGATCCAGTACAGTCGTGCATGACTAATCCCTTAATTTCTCCCTTCCATTCAGAGATGGGACTAGATGAATCACGACAAGCTGTCGGAGGGAGGGAGGGGAGAGGGGAGAGGGGGGGGGGGGGGGGGGGGCACGACGGACAAGACAGACGGAGGCATTTTTGTTTTAAATGAGAAATAAGTGAGAGACTCCACAGGAGACGGGCGGACATTCATATTAAAGGTCTCCGAGGGAATCTGAATGCACTGCAGAGCCAACGGGAGGCACAAACAACTCAACACTTCAAACTTTTGGAGCTGCAGTCGACATTGACCTATTTTGAAGCTCAATATCTTACGAAGATAATGGGTGTGATCGTATTGTTCAGAATCAGTAGTCAGCACAACAGAAAAGTACGTCAAGGCAAGAAATCGATTGGCTGCAGGAAATGAGGTAAAGTCGTTGAACCAAAATGTTGATAAAAGGTCAATTTGTATATATTTGTATATGTTATTTTATTCAGGTAGAGCCTTTCATACAGGTGAGTGCAGATCAATGTGAAGCTCAGAGAAGCGACAGCCGGAAATAAGAGCAAGTGGAGGAAAAAAACATTTCAGACAAGTTTGCTAACAAGGAGACAGTTAGGACAGGCGGTTACTTTACAAAATAAAAGGATAAATGATGAATGAAAGTGATTGTGAACAGCTAATTGCTTAAGTCATTCAAGTCATTTATCTTGAATAAAAGCCTCCCGTCTCCACGTGAGGAAAAGCTCAGTTGTTGACGCGCTAAAACGTGACGAAGCGAATCGTCTCGAAAGAACTGCTGCATCCATCATTTAAACAACTGAAAACTTTTATACTATAAAAAGTTTGTCTAACCCACAAATATGCTGAATATAAGTCTTTTCACTGACTCACACCTCACAACCCGGAGCACAAAGTCGAGCTGCAGTACAGCATTTGGTCATGAAGTATTGTCAAGCGAAAAAAGAAATGACGTTACGCTGCAATCTTTTCTGTTATATTATATAATGAATTAACAATTAATGCTGAGGGAGACAATTTCATTGCAGTCCATCCAATAGCGGAGGTACGAGCATGTCTACAAATAAGACCTAAAAGGTAACTAAGCCCAATCCTTCTTCAATGTTTTAATTGGTGCCCTTTGAAGCTTTTATTCTGAGTAAATGATGCACAAATTACTTTGACTTGATTGGACTGGAGTGGGTGCTAATGACTGAAATCACCTTCTGTGGTGTTTGGCTGTAACGAGGACTCACACCTACGGAGCACACATGGCTCCGTGTGACGCGCGCACACACACACAGACTCACTCTCTCACACACACACGCACACACACACACACGGACTATTATTCCAGGCTATTACTGTTTTGAGTCTCAGAGTCAGTTGGATTGACAGTGGAGCTGAAAATAGATGTGAAGGAGCAGACAATTGCATGTCCTTTCTACAGCACGAACGGCTCAGTCCACACCTTTTCAGGGCCGATGGTACGCAGCACATGGGGGGTGGGGAGGTTGAAATGACCCCCACTATCCATTTCTACCGTGGTATTCTGGACTCGAGTCACAATTATTAAATCTGCCAGAGCTAAGAAATGGCAAACCGGTCTCTAAGTCGAATACAGGTCACAGTCCAGTCTACTGTACCGCTGACAGACCTGTTCCCTCCCCCTCTCTCCTCCTGTGAGGCTTCTCTCCTCAGCCTCTTTTCCACTCCCCCCGGGTCTCGCCTGCACAAACAGTTCATCGCAAACAGAATCTGACTGAGGAGGGGATCCGTCCATCATGCCTCCCTTTCTTCCTCCAAAGGTCAGCAGCTTTAAGAACATGAAAACCTGTCCCGCGGCGTATGTTTATTTTGCGGTAAAGGGGTGTGTGTGTGTGTGTGTGTGTGTGTGTGTGTGTGTGTGTGTGTGTGTGTGTGTGTGTGTGTGTCAGGTTAAAAGCCCCCCCGGAACCACCTCTAAAAGGTTCAAACAACACTTTGTCTCTCTAGTGAAGCGATAACAGGAGGCATCTCCTGTCTCCAGTGAGAGTGTGTGTGTGTGTGTGTGTGTCTTCCACCATGCCGTTGCCGTGCGCAGTGAGTGAATGAACAAACACTCAGCATGACAAGACACCTGACACATCAAACGGTAGCAATAACATGCCGGCGCCCCCCCCCCTCCCCCCCGTCCCCCCCGTACTGACTTCTTGCCCTGTGAAAGACAGCCAAGTTGTCTCTCCCACTTGTCTTCAGGGGACGCTAAATATTGACTGATTGGTCTGGTCAATTTTGAACACCCTTGTTTTCTACTCCTGCCCGGCACGTCTCTGGTGTCCTGCGTGCGTCCGTCTCCTGCTCCAATCTCTGAGAGCTTGATTGGAATTAGGATCCACGCACATCGCCTGATACATAATGTACGGCCTCCGTCGATCATTTCTATCATAAAGCATCTTTGGCAAGCCGGGCCAGTGTCTTCTTCCCTTCTCCTCTCTTCCTTCTCTCTGCTCTGCTTCCTGTCCCTCCGTCCTCGCTGTCACCGGGCTTTAGGGGGGCAACCGAGCGTGCACAAACAACACACACACACACACACACCAACCTGCCCTTGCTTGCAGCACGGCATGATTGAAAGTGACAGAAAAGCTTGTGAAGCCAAAAGAATAAAAATGAAAGTGGTAAGTGACGCACATGAGCAAACAAAACCACGGTGAGCAAACACAGCAATGCCTGAACATTTTGCTGTTGAGTCCAGCTGTGTGTGCCTGAGTGTGTGTGTGTGTGTGTGCTTGTGAGTGTGTTCCATCAGCCTGGTGTTAACCTCTGGCTCCCTGCTCATCCGCGGGCCATACATCACCAGGAGGAGCAGGGGGGGAAGTAGAGGAGAGGAGGAAATAATGGGGAGGGGCTACATGTGCTTTTTGCTCACAGTGAAGGGAAATAATAGCCTGCGTGGTATTTCCCTGCATCACGGAGAACAATAGAACCTCTTCTTCATTACCGGCTCCATCTACTACGCCTTTGTCTCCCTTTCGAGTCATCTACTCTACTCCCACTCCTTCTCCTCCACCCGTGCTGGTCTCCTCTGCAGCGAACAAGAAGCTAAATAAAAAAGGAGCTCACGCCACAGCTACACAAATTACTTTTACTCCCTTACTTTTTTTCCGCCAAGTGTTTTTCTATAACAGGATTTTAATTAAAAACTAATCTTCAGAATGAATCTTGTTTTTTTTTTGGCAATCCAGGGCCATCGCTCTTATGGGAGAAAAAAAATTGTGTCAATACTGGGGAGGGGGAAACAATGTGCACCGTAATCTATGACATCAGACACAGAGCAGAGTGCGAGGGAACACACAGCGGTGGAAGAAGTGCTGGAGATAAGGCCTGTCAATCACTCAGAGTGGCACGACATTTTTATGTATTTAATTAAGGGCGCGTTGTTTTGCGTTTGATAAATATGTGATGCATTGTGGCCAAAATCTGCCTCAGGCGTGATAATGTAGACATGAAGGTAAATAAAACCACATGGTTGTCTGTGATAAATGTGTTTTATAGAAATGTGGGGGGGGGGGAACAAAAGAAACGCCAAAAGTAATTTAATAATAACAACAGTTAATTAATAGTTAAGCTCCTGTGGGGCTCTCAGAGTTTCTGACCGAATAAGCCACACTTAAATAAAGAACAAGGACCTGTGATCTGCTAATAGCCGGCTGCTGAAGAGTCCATTTGCAGATCTGACATAACGTGTTTGGACATTATGGTGAAAAAGGGTATAATTTAAATAAACAAAAAAATAAATAAAAGTTTAGAAAAAGAGCACAACGTTGTGATCTCGTGTGGCGAGTTGCTGTTGTGGTTAATCGCACTCACTCACATTCCCAGCAAGTTGCTCTGTACAAGCACTTTACCTCCAGGGTCGCAACAGAAGACAAAATTACAGATCTCGTAAAGCCTTTTTCCATGAGTGTTACAAACCCGCATGCAGTGTTTTTCTATCTCACAAGTCTTAAAACTAATTGGACGTTGCTCGGAAAGGACTTCCGTGTTTCAGGTCCAATCGGCCATGACTGTCCCTCGCCAGCAGAGCCTCCTTGGTTTTTAAAGCCCTGGCCTCCCCAATTACATATTTTTCCATTATTAAAACGGATATCCTGAACCCCCTTCTAATTTAATTGGAATGAACAGATTCCCTTTAAAATAGTTTTAGGCCGTCGGAAACAAGGAAACAAGTAGCAAAAAGAGAGAGAGAAGGGGTCTGCACGGACACTGCGAGCTGTGATCAGATTCTCTCGGTCGTGCGCTGATGTTATCTTCAGATGAACTCCGCTCGGCTCTTCTCAGAACACGGCCCACGTTCGCTCGGGGAGCGGCGAGATAATGTCTCAGAGCAACCCCCCCCCCCCCCTCCCTTCCCTCGGCGCCGTTCCCTCGCCCCTCGCTTGCTTGCTTCCCGTCTTTGTACGTCTGCGATCTCCCTTCTCGCTCTGAACAGCGATTCCACCTCCGTCTGCCTTCCTCGTCCTCACATCTAAATCACACATCTTCTCTCCGTTTCAGACTTCAACGCGCCGCCCCTCCTTTCCCCCGCGGGATAAAAGCGGCGTGTGGCTCAGGTGGGCCGACTTATACGCCGACGTTAACGTTTCATTTGATGGGGCGGCTCGGCCGTTTAACAGAGAGGCTTTCTCCTATCTGATGCAGGAACAAAGAGCGGGTCTGCTGGGTCTGAGACGCCTTCTTTGGGACAACTGCTTATCTGATGGGGGAACAGTGGAGGGCGGCCCACACAGTCTTAAACCATCACTCTCTGATCCAACGGTGGATTACCACAAGTACAGGCAGCAGGCCGATGAGCACGTGCTTATTCGAATGTGGAGACACACACGGCCGTGTTACCTACTCGTTTTCAAAATCATGCAAAAGCCGGACTACCAGAGCCAACAGCGCCCGTTACCTTCTGGGGACACAAACAAAGAGACGGCAAACAATGATGGCATCTCCCGTGGACTCTGGCTTCGTCTGCATCTGGACAAGGACAATGCCGACCGCCACAATGTAACTTACTGCATCCATGCTGTTGATCTGATCCAGAGTCTGCTGCAGGAGTTGCTCATCGCCGCTCTCGGCCATCAGCTTGAGTGCAGGCTGCAGGAGGCTCTGCCGGTCTTGGAGCAGCAGGGTGGCTATATATCTGATGCACTGGAGGGGAAAAAAGCCATGGGGAGGGGAGGGGGGATTAATGGAAAGATTGTGTTGATGAATGGATAAATGGAGGCCGGGTAGGGATAAAGGCAAACGAGAGAAAATATATGAGGGAGGCGAAAAGAGGAGATCAGGAGACAGTGGGAGGAAAGGAAAGGTAAAGGTTAATCGATGTTCCTATACTGTACATGCGGGAGCGTAATACTTTTCAAAAGGCCTACACACAAAAAACACACACACGCACCAGGCACACAGTGCTATCCAGTAATATATGGATATCACAATGCAATCTGACTTCCCCGTGCTCCGGCGGTTTCATTCCAGCAGATTTAAATTAAAGCGGTTGAGAACAGAGTAAAAGGCCTCCTTCTGCACCTCCCACCCCTCTTCCCACACTGATATTAGACAGACAGGCAGACACGAGCCTATTCACACTAAATAGCATTAGTGCTAAACTAATATCACAGTCAGCCGGAGCTGGGCACACAGAATGGCATTAGGCTCACAGCTTCCATGGTGCTCAGTATGGCATGAATAGCATTAGAAGCAGTCAGACATCAAAGAGCGGCGAACGGCCTACAACACGTTGCGAGACGCACTGAACTGATGCGAACACGTTGCAGTGGGTAACGTGCTTAAAAGCTTCAGGCTCCTGTGTTAAGATATGCGGTGAAATGCTGGCACTGCAGGGAGATATTCATAATAATGTTTATAGGAGGGGAATCGAAAATGTGTTGGGGACGGGGATTTCTTTCTGTGGCTTTTCACCGTCCTCAATGTAATCTTTGAGGTTTGAATGTGCATAAAAGGTCAGTTGAGTTGAGTCACTCTTCAAACCGATTGGTCTTTGGTTTTCAACTCTCAGTCTCAGTCGGTCCTTATTGACCCGAGGCAAAACATAAAAATCACAAATTACCCCCCAAAATAAAAATATGTTTCTATCTGAAACTCTGCACTCATTTACATGAAAAACAATGAGAGATTATTATCTGCTGCTTACCTGCGCAGGCAGCTGGTGTTTGGTGTTGTAGATGGACCGCACCATGCCGACGACCTGCTGACCCGGGTCTAATTTGCACTCTGGCGCCTGGCGGTGGGTCAGCAGGGCCGAGGTCAGCGCCACCCAGGGGTTACGCTCCGACTCTGCCCTGGAAACGGAGAGCGAGACGCAGCCGTGAATGAGGAGCGTGTCTGCGTGCAGTCCTCCGCTGAGCTCCTCGGGGCAACGTGGGCCGGTGAATGCATTCGCGGTATTAGTGAGCGTGCTCAGCACAACCGCACTGGGCATTAAAATAAAATATATGGTAAGACTTAAACCAATACTCTCCCGATGGAGATCCTGCAGAAATTACCGGGTCACACCAGACGACTGCTGTGCGTCATTGTGAATAATATAAATACAACCGCCACGTAACAGTAACAGCATCAAATCGCAGGCTGACGTGAGCTCAGACAGAACTATCGAGAGGTTTGCAGTCGATCTAATGAATGCTGACGTTGACATGCCAGCGAGGAGGAAAGATGTTTGACCACTTTACTCCTGCGGTTAATATTAAACACCTACACGCTGCATTCTCTCTCACTCTCCCTCTCTCTTTCTCTCAGGGAACGCCAGGGGGGGACCAGCCGCCGGCGCTGACAGGCGTGGCTTTGTTGACACGCTCCTTTATGAGGTCTTCAAGACCTTTGCTAATGCCTCCAGAGTAACCGATTAGCTCCCAGCGAGGCCAGCAAATGCCATCGACATTAAGGCAGTGCGACCTTCACCGATCTTTATTAATATCAGTCATAGGAGGGAGAAAATACACCTTTGGGAAGCACAGAGCGACTCATTATCTGTTAATTAGATCTCGGTTGACGGATGGATCCTGGTGAAAGTATTAATTGTATTAATATTAGCATTAGCATGGCCTGGAGTCAATGCGATAGTTATAGATGCTGCGGTTGCGCCAAAACATGTGCCTGTACATCCATCCGCCCATCTAGCAACCTTCTTATCTACTTGCCCGTGCCGAGCGCCATCATTTGGTGTGAACCGTCTCGCTGAGACAATCTGCATCGTCACATTGCCGCCACCTCGAGGGAGGTTGGTATTCCTTATTTTATCTATATCTATCCATCCATCGCCAGAGCCTCATCATCCGGTCTTTAACCTTAGAATAGATTAATCACTCACCTATCAGACAACCAATGCACCACTGTTAAACAAGTGATGAAACCGGCCAGCGCTGCTCAAAGTCGTGTGTGTGATTAACATGACGAGCAGCACATTAAATGCCTGGAAGGGAAAAGTAGGGGATTGGAGATGACAGGATGAATCCGGTGCAAACGAGGGCTTTGTTTCACTCCGGGTGTTTTCACACGCTTAAGGGAAGAAAGTAACGTGCTGATAAATCTCTAGCTATATGAGGAGAAGCAAAAAAGAAAAACACAAAAGGCTGGAACCCTGATGTCAGATTAGCCGCCCGAAGGGTGTCTTAAGACTTGTTAGAGGAGAGAGACCCCGTGATACAAGTGTGTGTGTGTGTGTGTATTTATGCCAAAGTAGATGGTGTGTGTGATCGGAAGAGCTTTGAAAGGAGGAAGACGGAGACAGCAGCGAGGACAGCAGGGCTCCTGTGTGTGACCATCGCCATCAAAGCCGGCCCTCTATCCGGCTACCGGGGGATGGGGGGGGGGGGGCTTCTCCTTCGGATGATGATGCGACCACGGGAGCACGCTCGTGTGCCGTTTGGCACGCGGCTGCTTCCTGTGCTTTACCAGGCGGGGCGCCGGGAGGCTCTGCTGCACGAGACTCCGCCAATTCCGTCACAGGGTGCAGCGTGAGTCACAGCCAGCTCTCCATCCGTGCTTAGAATCATGACTCAGTTTTGGGGATAAGCTTTCAGATCCAACTCATATAGCTCCCAGAACCGCCCCGCGCAGTCTCACTGGAACACATTTCTACAGATCCACGCAGTAAACGGTGCAGATTGAAAGTCTGACCGAAAGCCAAGGTTAACGATGTGTCTCGGAAAGCTCAGATCTAAAGCGGAACATTTGAAGGTTACTCTGAGTTTTGGTTCCTAAAGGATGACTGCTGGATGCAGCGTCCGTAACACATAAAATGCACTCTGAATACAGATCAGCCCGAAATTTCCGGCTCTTAAGCTTCAAAGAGGAACACTACATCACAGCACGCTGGTCGCAGCAAATTAACTCCAGCGGTTTAAAATGAGGCGGACTGAAGCGGCGAGCCAAAAGAAAATCCATAATCGGAAGCTCAGTTCGTATTCAGTGTCGTATTTGAATTTAAATCAGAATTGCAGAACAACGGTCCAGCTGAAAGAAGCGATCGCGGCAGGCGATGTCCCAGCAGTGGCGATTTGACTACAGCTGTTCTGCACTGTCAAAGTCAGAGAAGTTGCGTAGTCCCGGCACCTAATCCCATCTCTCCTCCTGCTTCTCAGTGGAAACGACGCTGGCTTTACACAAGCTCGATACAAACTCTGCAGTCGCTAATGGACTGACGACTTCGAAAGCGCTTCTCGCACGTGCTGCGCATTCTTTTCACTGTGTTTTGTTACACGCGATCCGGGAAGACGGCCTCCAGCCCCGCCGGACACATCAGAGGCAGGTCGGGAAGTCACTGCAGGAACGTGGTCCCCTTATCTGACAAAGGACAGTTCATTTAGTGTCCATCATGCTGACACACACACACACTTATAAATAGCTTTGTGAGTTTCTTACAACGACTGGAGAAGAACTCTTTAAATTGCTGATGGACACGGTTTTAAACACCGTCTGCCTGCGCCGGAAGGAATAAACTCCCGACACCACTCGCTTTTAATCAAGAACAACGGAGAGGAGGAGAGCAGTCAAAGCATTAGGCACTAGCCAGCACCGGATGAGGCTCATGAGGCGCCAGCTGGTGCAAGAAGCCCAGAACCCGAAGCTTTGCGAAGACGCCCGTTTCTATTTCCGACCAGTCTCTGTCTCCAATTCCCACTGTCGGGGAAAATGACAACACATTGCAGAGAGGCCTATCGTTATGGCGACGTCTTCAGTGCTAAAGAGATAAAATCACGTGTCTTACACTTCCTCGTTCAACATCGGTGGCCATGCTTGTAACAGGAGGGCGAGCGGCTGAAGGTCCTCCCACTTTTCCGCAGCTTCCAGCAGCTCCAGGAAGAGGGCGTAGCGTTTCTCCTCGTTCTCCACAGCTTCTATCTGGACCTGGGAGGAAGGGTGGAGAAAAGGGGAAGAGGGTGAGAAAGGGAGTTAAAAGAGCAGAGGCCCCCTGTGAGGCTGCTAATTATAACATGACACCAGTTCATTGAGCACAAAGCGCAAATTAGGTAAATGAAGAGTTGACTAACTAGAGTGGCCATCTGTTTCTTTCAAATCCTGCAGCTCGAGCGATGTTGTGGATAAATATGTTGATAGATGGCGGCGTCAAGTGGATTTCGGTTATTTTTAATATCTTGGATACTTCCACCAGACTCGATCCAAAACGAACGCTCCACAGAAACGGGGAGGCAGCTTCCATCGATTTCAAATGAAACTCTCGATTGGGATGACAACCTAATGATTGCGCCACAGTTTATGGGAAAAGGCATCCTGCCAGAAACAAGAGCCCAAATGAACTGAGCGAATCACAAACACTCAAACAAGACGAGCATCAAAGCAAACTTTACACCAGCGCCAGCCAGGAGGGAACCCGGGCGGCGCGCCTCGTGGCACGTTTCACCGCTCGCTTCAAAACAACGTCACCTGTGGCCAAACTTATTTTATTTCATTTCGAGGAAGAGAGAGATCGCGAAGGGGAGTGTAAGAGTGAAAAGGAATGAGGGGGGTGGGGGGGGTTAATATGGGGAAGAAAAAAAAAAAAAAGAAAGGAGGAGGAGGCGGAGGGAAAGTAATTAATTTTCTTCTCAAAGGTTGGCTTCTAGTGTGATTTAACAGTTCAGAGCGCGGCTGATTTCTGAGGGGAAAACTACAACCTGCCAAAGCGTGGCTGCTGCAAAGACGGGCTCTGTCTCACTCACTCTCACACACACACACACACACACACACACACACACACACACACACACACACACACACACACACACACACACACACACACACACACACACACACACACACACACACACACACACACAAATATCACCCGCAGACAGGCTCATAAAACATAGTTTCAGCCTCAGTGGTGGGATGAAATTTATAAGACCGGATATCCATGTAATGCCCGGCGCTATTTCACTGGCTTAAAAGGTCTATACACAGTCTAATTTAAACATTTTAAGACACTAGCAACAGTCTGCGGATGAACCTGTTAACACGGGCAGTTATTACGGCGGTTTGATAATGAAGCTGGGTTAGTACAGGAACTACTACTACTACTGCACTTCTATCAGCGCTGGTTTCGATCTACAGCAGCTCCAAATGACTCACATTTGAGTTTCTCAAATTAAGACGTCCCATTGAAGATAATTTAATGAAATGCCTTTGGAGGCAGTAAAACACTTTTTCTTAGAGCGGATGAATACGTACATTAAGATGGCAAAGAGAACCAGGGGCCATTCTAATTCTTAATAAAATGACGACAACCTTTCTGTTTCAAACAGTTATCGATTGATTATTGATAATGCTGGAAAGATTCTGTGGCTTGGAGCTCCTGTGGCTGCATGTCGCATCTGCAAAACGGCACACCTCTGCAAGCTTCTGAACGAAACATATAGCCGAGACATTTGTTAAAAAGCCCCAGTGGAGCTCTGCGGTGAGTCCCTTTACCACGTGGATCTTCGTGCAGAAGTGGAGGAAGCCTCACGTAATTTATTTTCTGGTAACTACTGGAGGCAAACAGATGTAACTGATTGAGTGTTAATGAGAAATATAAAACATAAAAAGCACTCATTTTAGTGATTTAAATTAGCCACAAACATCCACTCATCACAATTTTAGCAAATATGCATCTAATTGCAAAACCCTAATAGCCATTTTACATTGGAATTATAAATTGCAGTCTTTAACAAAGAGACAAATAAAGATGTATATGGAAAATATAAAGAATCTTCACTCTTAAATTAGAAAGTTACAAACCTTTACAAGATCCATAATCCTGTATTTAAAAAGCACCACCAACCTTTATTATTTCTATAGGATTAATTATTAAAGAACGCTGAAGATCGGCTGATGTCCTTAATAAAGTACTGATACCGGTTTTAAGACATCGGTGGTGTTGAACCTCTAATTCACAAGTAAATGCTTATGCAAATAAGCAGCAGCACCGCAGGTCCTTGCACAGTGGTGTAGTGAAGCGTCTCACGTGGGGGGATGGAGCAATAAATGAGCAAAGCTGGAGCTCGGGACCCTCTGGAAATGGAGGTCATTTGGGAAACAGAAATGGAATCTTAACTACCTGTAAAAAGCCCTCGCTGCAATCTAAAGCTCTCAAATCCATCACTGAATGTAAACCGCAACCCAAAGCCTGTTCATCATTGTTATTGCCGTACTCTGTTATGAATGCTGAATACTGAACACTCTCTAGCTGTTGAGGCATTTCATAAAGTTTTATGGCCACATTTATTAATCTTTTTGATATGTAAGGGAGAATGCTTTGTGAAGACGCCGGTTTCTGTTTCCGACCAGTCTCTGTCTCTGTTCCCACCGTAACAATCAACACTCGCCTACAGTGGGTCACAAATGAATGGCTGAAAATGACTACGTGGCTGCGGGGCTTTCATTGACTTAACAGTGAGGGATGGTAATCAATTAAATCCAGTGATTAAAATCAGCGTTTCCTCTGTGGTGCAGAAAGGGCAGGAGGGCAGAGCGAGGAGGGAGGAGACAAGACCGTCAGCTAAAACCACGACACGAAGCTGGCAAATTGGATCGGACAAGTCGGTCAGTCAGTCATTGTATATTTTTCCCCTTCCGCATCCATCGAGGACTTTAAAACACTTTCCAACGTTCCCATTGTTGTCCATCTGTCCATAAAAGATCAGCTACAGAAGTGGACAGCAGGGTAATTGCCAAACTGTGAACAAATACTATACATTTGTCTTTTTTGGCCCATTCCCACTTCCCCATTTGGAGGAAAAGTGTTTAAACATTTACACCGAATAAAGCTCCAATAATATTTTACTACATTGGATAACTGGCCACTACAGACCTGTCCAGCCATAGACTTCTCTTCTCTCTCGCCAGAGTGCTGTTGTCTTTATTTACTCTGATGGAAGCTGCAAGCGCTACTCACCAGCTAACAGAAGTTTCTTTCTGGGCCAGGGAGCGGTTATTCTTAACCAGCTGCATCCGTGTGTGGGCTTAAATCGGTTACATTTCTTTAAAATCTCTGTTCAGAGCTGCTGTAGTCCATCGACTCTGTCCAATGAGCTGCTGTTAGCTTATTTGGCTAGCTACGAGAGCTATGAACGGTAGCGGTCCCTGAAGAATGTCGTTGCAGCCATTGAAATCGCTGTTGTCTTTAATCATTAGTCTGACTGTCGTCATTGTTTCAAAATGGTCAACTACCCCTGTTACTGCTTTTGAGTAATAGTATTAAAACAGACTTTGGTCGTATTATTTACAAAACTTGGACAGTTTGATTAATCAATAATGAAAAAAATGTATATTCATCACAATCGACATCACAACAGGTTACAAGCTTGAAACCACTCAGCTTCAAGAGCAAAAAAATAACAAGTACAACATGTTAAAAAGCAGATGTTTACATGCGCGCGCACACACACACACAGGCAGGGTTGACACTAGGTGTTTTCAGGAAGGAAGCAGCGCTAATAAAATAATGCCACCCCTGTGCAACACACTGGCTTGCTGTGATTGGAAGCAGGCATGCTTTCAGGCAAAATAATGCCAAAAGAAAACATGGAAATGAAGTAAGCAGTCGGGGAGGCTGGAGTAAATTAATCTTGACAAGTGTAGCGGTTACCAGCAGCTAAATTATTACTTTGACACCCCCTTCAACTGAGTGAAAAATGAAAACATCAAAGTGTGTCGATTGACTTTCCGAAGCGAAGAAGACTGACTAAAATGTCATTACTTCTAAAGTTTAAAGTAGTATAAACTCACATGTCACATGTACATTTTTGGACCAAAACGCAATTACAGAAGTTTGTCTGAAAATCTCCACTGATTAAAAACTGCAGTGCAGTCCGTTGTTCAGCGTGTGAAAAAAACAGAAACAGAGTTTGAGAGTACGTGTGTGTGTAAGACAGACGGGAGCCGCTTCGGGGCAAATCGATAGGCAGAGCAGAACACACACACACACACACACACACACGGTTTCACCAAAGGATAAAAATGGAGATGAAGTAAAAAAAAGACTGTGTGTGAGAGAGAGAGAGAGAGATGAAAGAGGAGTCACCTCTTCCTCTTGGGAATGACGAGCATGAGATACTCGTCATTCAGATACACACACACACACACACACACACACACACACACACACACACACACACACACACACACACACACACACACACACACACACACACACACACACACACACACACACACACACACACACACACACACACCATGCAAACAAAGCATGTGTGCACACAATCAAAAACAATGTCCTGAATACCACTAATACCGAGCTTCAATAAGCTGCTGTGAAATGATTTCCTTTATATGTCACCGTCTTTCCCACGGAAATAAACTCTCACCCTGTAAATATTTCAGCATCAAAATGCTTTACTGTCGTCTTTTGAATTTAAAGTCACACTTTAATATCGTGGATAATTTTAGACACACACACACAGCTTAAAGGATGTGGGTTTTGCCCAGAAGACAGAGACGTGGTGCCCTTTACAGTGATCTTTTGAAATTACCATTTTGTCATTTACTTCGTGTACTGACACACACGAAACAAAACAAGTATAATGTGTATGTGCAATCCTCAGAGTTGTTTTTCGGCAAGCAGCATTTTGGTCTGGCCTCTGATGAACAGTAGCATTACGCAATCAAGATCATAGATGAGAAAGCTGGGATAAAATAGTCAGTCAGAAAGAGACAATTAGGGGTCTGCCTGGCGAACTCCCCCCCGCCCCTCCATGTCCAAGAACCTCCACAACTGATTAGACCCACTTGGGTTCAGTCTGTGTCAAAGCAAATAAAGAAAAATTGCCAATTTGTTGAGAGAGATAATACAACAGTGGTCATTTATTTCTCTTTTATTTCATCTAAAATGCAATGCATGCAATGCATAAGAAATTATAATTATAAAATAAATATTTCATTAAATTGTATTCTGTTGTTACTTTTTCATCGCTGACACGCGTGCAACATTACTGATAACATAAATTAACATATCGGTGTGCGAGTGGGTTTTTTTGGCGGTGTTTTTGGTACAGTAGATTTTTTCACACAAATATTCAGTGACACAGGAGCTAAAACCTTTTAGCATTCAGTAATAGTTTGGTAACTAAATAATCGGGGACTCAAAACCAATTTCAACCTCCAATAACAACAAGTTTTCAGAGAAACTAATGCTCAAGCATATTAATATTCATTATCTATGGCTTACTTCCGTCAGGAGGAAAGAAAGCGTCGGCGGTGATTGTTGTGGTGAGGTTGAGATGTTTCATGAATCTCAAGCGTTTGATCCATTTATCACAGCGGTGTTGAACGAGGCGTTGAAGGGGCAGTGGGTGTCCCGAAGCCACAGAGCACAGAATTAAATCTTACTTTTGACGGATCTGTGAATCCACCAGCAGAAGGGAAATAGGCCCTTTGTTACAGCACACCATGCCCAGGGTTTCCCCACAGCTGTTTATAGTGGCCCAACGCCACTAAGTTATTGACGCCCACCGGCAGGGCGTTAAAGCGGCTTTCCGACGTAACGCCCACAGCGAGACAGACAGGGGCCCACAGTGAAAATGATACATTCAACAAGCGAGGCAATTGTTTATACAGTGATCTACAGAGTAAATAAATAGCAGTGAATCGATTACGGAGAGGGACCCGTCAGCCTCACAGACAGTTTGTGCGCGTTCCCGTCATTAATCAAAACACTGTGTTGGATTAAAAAGAGTTATTTGTAGTGGGGATGTGTTGAAGACAAACGGCTCGATCCCTCACTCTGCCGGGGACGTCGCAACTCCCAGCGCCTTCTGAGACACAACGATCCGTGGTGCTGGTCGAGCGCAGAGTTGAAGTTTGTTCAAGGTTGGATGATTTTCTCCTGAAGCTTTAATGTCAAAACTTCCTATCGGAGGTTCAGTTTGGAGACAGTCAGAGCTGAGCCCCTCCGCCTGTGCGAACAAAACATCCGCTGGCTGGAAAAGTCTGATTGAGGACGGCTACTGGCTGAAGCGTGTATGCACCGTATGTTCAGAAAAGTCACCAAAGGCCTCAAAACCACACTTTGAGAACCACGGATATCTGCCAATCTAATGGTTATTCATCCAACCGCTTGTTGAGACAAATCCGTCTGGGCCCAAGACCAACAGACATCCATACAGCACCACTGCTTGACCTTCGACCTCACATTACACTACTGTAATTGCATGCGATATCAGGAAATCCTCTTCAAACAGACAGTAGCTGCTAGGACAATTAGATGGAAACTGGAGGCCAACAGGAGTGTTTACTGCAGCTTGGATTACTTCAAAACAACCCAGTAATGGGAATTGATATGAGAAACCAAAGTAACGGAAAAGGATTCTGATGCCACCACTGTCACCCACTCATACTGTCAGTACAGAACAAGCCCAGCAGACGCCCAATTTGCACACCAGTTGTCATGTACGGAGAATACAGGCCATGTCGGTGCGACCATCAGCGGTCGCCATGGACGCGTCTCCCGCTCGCCATGATGGCGGGCGCCATAATTTGCACCTTTCTATCAGATTACTATCAGGATAAATGGAGGATAGCATGTTTTATTTAATGCCATGGTGTAGAAAATCTTTCAATGGTGTCAGATTCCCCTTTTCATCTTCAGGTAGCTGTTTTCTGGCAGTTTAACCATTTTTTTTTGTGGATTACATGATGGTCAAAAAACAGCTGTGATATGATTTTTATGCCTAATTTAATTTCTGGACCCAAACGGCAACAGCAATCTTTGAGAGGCCCCGGGATTACTTGACCCACAATTTGTCCCTACGGCTCTAAGTGACCGATTATTTAATACGGTTTTAATTTGTTTATTCATTTCATCACATTAAGGCCGATTATTTCATCCAATGAAGCATTACCCTTGAACCTGCACAAAACATAAAACTCTTACTTTTGCTGATATGCTTACTTAATAAACTTTGTTTCGAATTTATTCTGACTTGTGAAACAGAATAAATCACAAAGTGGGATGCCAACAAAAACACAAAACAACAAAGAAGCACTGGCCATATCTTTGAATGCATATTTTCAATTTGAGAAACCCCGTCTCTTTCTAAATATCTGCAGCTCAGGCGACACTGCGCCGCGTAGCTGATGAGGTTGTTGGCCTCTCTGAGTCAAGTCAAAGATGCTTTCTATCCGCCTGAATTCGTATGAGCTGTTAATAAAAGCCTCGTCAACTTTTGCCCCCATCAACAAAACTGCCCGCCGATCTCCTCTGTGACTTGGCAATTATCTCAAGTTCTTGACCTGAGCAGGAGCGCGGGGTGGGTGGGGTGGTGGGGGTGGTGGGGGTGGTGGAGGGGAGACGGGGGACGGGTATGTATCGGCGTCGGCGTGTGGGACTGGGAGTGCTGGTGGAGCCGTGGGATCCACGTATCTGCGGGTCTGGCCTCTACCAGAGTGCGGCTCATCAATATTCATCGACCCGCTCCGGCAGAATGAAGTCGCACACTTGGGGGGGAGCAAGCGACTTGGAGAGAGGGAGGGGGGGGGGCGATGATGACAGAGTCCAGGTTTCAGTGCAAAATTAGAGCAAAGAGAAGCAAACACCAAAAGGACGATGCCTCGGGGGGGGCCGGGGAGTTTATTACGGCTTGAAAGTGAAACACACAAAAAAACATGCAGAGGAAACACAAGCGTAAAGATAAAGACAGGCACGCCCGTAGAGAACAAACAAATGTGCGCACACACACACACACACACACACACACTATTGTGCATGCAAATGCATGACATGACAAGGGGAGTGCAATGACAAACAAATGCGGCTCTCTAACCCCCCCCCCCCTCCCCCCCATCTATTTGTTATGCTTTTACTCTCTCTCTCTCTCTCTGTAGTCTGAGAGTGGCGCCACGTTGTATAACATGACACCTGAGTATACATAATGGTACACGCCTCAGGAGTGGAAGTAGAAGAGGATAAGAGACGGGGGGGGGGGGGCTCATAAGACAAAATACAGGAGGGGAAGAGCAGATAAAGGGACGAGAGGAAAGAACAAGCAGACACACAAGCTCGACGTCGCGACTGTGACAAGCTCTCGTGCAAAAGCCGCCACTATGTGTGAATATTAAACCCCTCCTTAATCACGGGCTATTTTCAAGATGGGTCAAGGCCAAGGAGACGGGGGGGGTGAGGGGGGGGATGCTAAATGATGTAACACACAACAAGCAGCAAGTTTCTTAGTGCTCAAGTGCTTAAAGAGCAGTGGAATTAGTTTGGCTGCATCCCACCCGTTGAAGTGAAGCCTTTATTAGGTGCTTAGTAGCGGCGAGCTCGCCAAAAAAACCCAGAGTGCCCCTCCCCCCCCGTCTTCTCAGATTGCGCCATCTTTCTCCCTCCTCCTCGTCCCAGCTGCCCTCTCCTCCTCTCACTTCAGCGGTCCTCGGGCTCTCTTCTCCTCGTCTCCCTCTTTCCTTGTTTACTTTACACTGCCTCCTGTCTGGGGTTTTCTGACTGCATCGGCAGCCATCCCACCGAGAGGACGGAGCGTTGAGACTTGTGCTCTCCCCTCCCGGTTTCAAATTGTAAAAGTAAGAAAGAAAGGGAGCGTGAATAAACTTTTTTCTGGGATGAGGGGGACAGATAAACGCCGGTAAAACCCGTGGATTCATGGCTGGGGCTCGGCTATCACGCCACTGACCCATGACCTGTTGCATTAGAGAGTGGCTATTAGATAACGTGCTCGACCCTGTCACATTTATTATTTATCTACTTGGAAACAGACTCGTCTCTCTCTCTCTCTCTCGTCTCGCACAGCCCTCCCCCTCCAGTCCAGGCTCATTTACTTTCATCAAACGAACCAGCTTCTCTTTTCCACTCGGCTTTCACCTCGGCTCTGAGCTCTGTCTATTTTTCTAGCGTTTTCTTCACTTTTTTTTTTTTTTTAAATCTCCCCGACAATCCCTGGCGGGACAAATCCTAAAGTTCTGCGACATTTTTCCAGTTTTGAACACCGTTCACACTTTTGACAGACAGGCCATCCAGCCGTTTGTCAATATGTAATATTTGAGTCTGACAATTATCAACTGCAGACAAAACAAATGATTCTATCAACCTTCAACACTCCTGCTTACGTTTGTATTCCAGTCGTATGATAGAAATACAGCAGCTACTGTGCAGCTCTCCTTGTCTTCTTCCACTTATATTCTTGAACACGTGTCAGGGCTCAGGCTTATCTGCTCACTGGGGAGTTTCCTTTTATTCAAACAGGGGCCTTACAACCTCATCGCACAACCAGTGGAGAAACAAGGACTGACCTACAGTCATATAAATGCTTCCCTAGCCTATTGTTACCTCCATGTGGACTATATACCAATGCACATTGTTGGCCTCTCTGTGTGCATGCATGCAAACAATTCACGTTAATACATTGCGACCAGAAATGGTGAAATTCTGTAATTTTCTGCTTAATTGGTGGTTGCAGTGTAAGACAAGAGAACGCAAAAAAACAGAGAAAGACCATTAAGGGTGCAATGAGAATCGAGGAAAGGCGTTTGAAAGTACTTAATGCTATACGTATACAGACAACAATCCGTCCAAAGCAGCGATAAGATTCCCAAATGGAAAATAGTCCAGACATACAAGAAGAAACAGAATGTGTTTGTCAAACTCAGAATCTCAGCCGTGATCAAATCAAACTGTCAACAACATTTGAAATCTAAAGAAGAGAAAAATAAATGAAAACGTGCATCAGCGGGAGCTCCGTCGGGATGCGGGAGCTGCAGGCTGAGTGCAACTCCACGGCTCTGCTCATCCATATTAGACCGACGGCGCTCGGCAAGGCCAAACAGCACAGCACCAAAACAAGGGTGTCACAGCAAACGATCCGTGACACTGACAGGGGGGCGTGGGGCATGTAGCATGAATCAGCTCTCATCGTTGATGAGCTTAGATGACTTTTCATCCACACAAACGAGCGCGCACACACACACACACACACACACACCGGGATGAATCTTCTCGCTACCTTCCCATCCGCCCCGGGACATTCAGAGCGCACACAGGTGTGGAGACCTTGATGCAACGGCCCGGCTGCCTGGACACGTGCGCGTCGTAACCCCCGATGAGGGCACTGACACGGCATTCAGCACGACGATTACTATCGTCACACTAAAACATCGAGGATTCATCGAGCAGCAGCTATGCAAGTAGTGGTACTCACCCGTTTGTCTCAGAGACGCAACAAATGACCTAAAGCATATTGATATTTGTAACATTAAGGCCAAATGCAACACACACACGGACACACACACACACGGACAAAAAAAGCCGCTTCACTGTTGACAGTGGTGACATTTGGATGCCCTGCTGTTATGACTAATCATTCAAAATGAGGGCAAAAAAATCTATCCCGGGCTTCACCTCCAACAGCCTCCCTCCATCTCCTTACTACCTAAATGTCAGCGTTTCTATTGGGCTCATTACTTCCTCCTTTTTATGCGTCTTCATCTGTGCCGGAGTAGTGTGTCTCTTGTACTATTTTTCGGTGCCGATATCATCTCAAAATCTTCCCCTCTCTTTGTGTACGTTTGGGATCCATCATCATTCCCCCCCCCTCTCTAATTCTTTTTCTAGTTGTTTACCTCTGATCCATCATTGCTGGGTGCGTGCGAGGCAGCGGCTTTGCATCATCCAGTGGCCTTTTCCACCGACACGGCCCGGCTTGACCCAGTCTGGGCTGAAAAAGCACCCGCCATAATGACATTTGTTTGGTCTTTTCCCAAGCCCAGCGTGCTGGTTGTGCACGCACATTGGTCTATGAGGGTGTGTTGTTTAAATAAGGCACTGTATATGGATGAGGGTGCACGGACAGCAACATGAAGAAGGGGCGAGGATGCGATGTGAGGAGAACACAAGACTTCTCGTATCCTAACAGGCTGTGAGGATCTGAGGGTTTTCTTGAGTCAAAGCGTCAAAGACGTGTGTGCACAAGGCAATATGGCGAGGATGGAGGATTCCACCGTAAGTGAATCAGTTCTGTAAGAATACACAACGCAGCCTAGAGACACCGCCAAGTAAGTCGTCAGTAGACTGGCAAGCCAAGAGAAAGAGCTTGAGAACCGATGAGCTTTGAACTGAATCACCTGTGATTATCGGAGATGCCGGACAGAAAAATCTGGATGGCTCACGTAACGCCGATGTGTTATGTATGTGAGCTTTTGGCAAAATACTGTGATTGTCCATGGTGTGACCTCTGGGCTCCAGCCCACTGATACCCTTCGAAAAGGACCAGCAGTTCAAGGCCGTGGATGGACGGGTGCATTGTAAGGCGATACTTAAAGAGGCTGCATCATACTTTCTCAGATGTAATGTGAAAGTGGTCATTTTGCTACTCTGCAGTTCACCACCAAAAGCTCTGCACGCAGTGGAGAATTCAGCAGCAAGGCGAGAACATTGCCAGAGACATGACTTATAATGGATGGATGACGATGCCGCTTTGTGAAGCTGGAGGCAACTGTTTGCCGACAGGAGCTCAAACTGCGTGAGTTTTCGCCTCCTTCTCCGCGGTGGCCCAAAAGTCTGCAGGTTTACATAAGGTGGTTTAAATGAGTCCGCGCTGTTTGTGACTCACAGGCGGCAGACGAGGCCGCGAGCCCCGTTGTGAGAGATGCGAGGGCCTGCTGGCAGCTGATCAGACAGCTTATTAACAGCAACAAATCGGGGACAGACATATTTAGCGCGTTATTTACAGTCCACACTGCACCAAGCTGGGACTTATTAACGTGATAATGGAGGACGCACGGTCTTTAAGGTAATTCACTTTCCAATCAAAGAAACAGTTGCACATCTCTGAAATATGCTTATGAACTTGTTGTCGGGAGTTAGACAAGGACACGAATGCCACTCTTGTGTCTGTGAGGTTAACATGATGCTACAGCCGGCGTTGGTTCATTTGAGCTAATAATAATAATAATAATAATAATAGTAACCAAAACTAGTCTTACTGTGTTTTAGTCGAGTTTCCTTCATTCTTGTCTCCTCTATGAGTGAAAGTCAACATCAATTCACTTTTGGAATCAAATTCATTCGGATACTGCTGCAATGGCACAATGTGAAAGCGCCATTATTTGTCTCCACGCACACTACTTCCCCCGAGAATCCCTGGTTAGTATTCATCTTCTGCAATTTCGTGATCCACATTTGATTCATTCATTTTTTGCACGTATCCCCACGTCTACATCAATATTTTTCCTGTTTTCAAGAACCAAAGAAATCTATATAATGCAAACCTAGCATATTGTCTGTCATTTATCAATGACAATTAACCAGGCTGATTTGGAGCAGATTAAAAAAGATGAATGAGAGCAATTTCTGCTCTGCATAATTTGTCTATCCATTCAAAACATTAAAGAAGGACAACCTTTAATTATTAAACCGTATACATCGTTTTTCTCTTAACTGGCCAGAGAGAGAGAAGATGGGGGGGAAAAAACGAGTTAAGACATTTAGACATTGCGAGTGTCTGCACATGTATCTTAACGCATGAAAACGACTTTACATTATTCAAGTGTGTGTGTGTGTGCGTGTGTGTGTGCAGCTGCCTTTGGGTGTGGAGCATATAAAAAGTTTTAAACTTTCACTCACCTCACCTGGTTCATAAAGTTTGGTTCAATTGCAGTAAGTAAGATGTAAGATGTTGATTGAGCCACTTTACCGAGCAACGTCTAAAATTTAGTAAATCGACATTCTTCAGGATGGCAGAGGCCCTGTCGGGTGCTAGTTAGGCGTGAGGTACTGGTGAGGATCTCTGATACAACGGTTAACGTGTGCGTGTCCCTCTCAGGCAGCCAGTGTATCCTTTTCCTTCTCCCACATGTTGTTGTCCGACTTCACCACCACCTCTTCTTCATTTTCTGCTTCAAAGCCAGTCAGACCGGAGCACCGCAGAGTCTCGGCCGCGGCCTCGGGGCTCCGACGCCGGTGCCAGCACCGCTTGCGGGTGGTGCCGTCCGAGCCAACATGATCACTGTGCCACCAGCAGGGCTGCAGCCGGCGGAGACGAGTGTCACTCCAATTAGGGAGCACAAAAAAAAAAAAAAGCATTGAATTCGTGCTTCGGCGCACATGTGGACGCGTAAAAGCTATGCAACTACCAAAAAATTAGACTAATCAAATGTAATGAGGGATTTGGCTAGAAAAACCCTGTTCACACGTCGTGGGGCCTTTTGGTTGCCCGGGGGAGAAACAAGAGAAAGTGGCACTTCATCTGAAACAAGTCTCGCTGGGAGAGCAAGAGACTAATTTAGGACGAGTTCAATTCATCTTTAACAAGATGAATTAACTGATCCCTGGGATGTACATAGCCTCAAGAGCGCACGTTTGCACCCGCCTTTGTGTGTGTGTGTGTGTGTGTGTGTGTGCGGAGTGCACCCAATTAGTTAAAGAGCCCGCACCCACACACACACACACACACACACACACACACACACACACACACACACACACACCTGTCTACCTGCACTGACAATGGCCCTGCGGCTGCGCGCATGCATTTACACATTAATTGACCAGCTTGGGCCTTTAATTAGTCAGTCAAGAAACTTAATGACGCTGGATGGTTGGTGACACCGGGGAGACGGGTGGTCGGCAGGCAGAGCCACCACCTCCTTTACAGCTCAGAGCCCATGATGTTACATGATGGGAATGTATATGTCATTACATTACTGCGTCTAGATGGAGTGTGGGCCACTTATCCATCCTCTTACAAAATAATCACCTCTACGCTTCTACCCGTTTCTCCGTCCACTTGTCTCTTCCCTTTAGCCTCAATCTTGAGTATCTCTTCAAAACCTACGGCCCAGCGTTTGATGTTACGGCCTCGGAGAGAAGAAAACGAGAAAAAAAAAAAAGATCCATCTCTGGCTCCCATCGAATCAAGTGGCAGTGTTGTAAAGTTGTTTCTCAAGTAACGCATGCCGGCCGACTCTTCGAGTGGGGCTGATGAGCCGCGGCCGCCTGAGCGTTTTCGAGCGCAGCGGGTTACCTCTCTGCCTTTGAGCACCGCCTGAGTTCTGTAGAGCAGCAGAAGACGCACGTCACTGTCCCGGAGGCTGAAGTTACTCTCCAGGATCTGCAGCACGTCAATGCGGGGCCGAACGGGGAGCGCCGCATCGCCGCAGAACGGATGCAACCACGCCAGGAGGTCATCCGAGGTCACCGCGCTGTCACTGAGGGAGAGGACGAGGAGGACAGCGGTCAGACCGGCACGAAGTGAGACAGAGGGACAGAGGTTTCTTCATACTAGCATCGCCTCTTTGCTTGACATTTTCTATTTGGGCCACCATCTTTTTGCCTGTCATGGTTCTTTTACCATCCGGAGGATGTTTGCCCTCATGCTGTGTGCGGATGATCTCATCAGAGCTCAATGTGACAGCCGAGGATGTGGTGCGTGTTGAGTCTGAGAAGATAACGCGGTGAATATCGTTGCCTCGTCCAAGAGCGACAGTGTAGTGCGGTTCCAGGCACGTTCATGCATTCACGTGCAGTGGTTAACAGAGCACTGTGCATTTAAATCTCCTGCTTAATTGGTATTTCTTTCTGGCAGCACACGGTGGAAGTGGAAAGAAAGACAACAAAAAACACTGTTGCTTTTCCTAATGCATTAACACTGTTCTAGCTAGAAACTATTTGTGAATCAATCAATCGATGAATTGGCAAAAACAAATCAAAAGATTTTGTCAAATAATCGCTCAATCATTTTGTCATTTTATTTCCTATTAAATGCCATGAACTTCCCTGGTTTCAGCTTCTTAAATGTTTGGATCTACGGCTCTTTTTTAGGATTACTAAATTTGAAAAAGTCCTGAAAAACAGTGACTGGCATTTCCCATAATTTATAGACAAAACGTTGACAGGGTTTATCAATGATAGATATAATTCTTATTTGCACCACTAATCCACACAAAGCAAAAAAAAAACAACTGAAAGGAAATCTCTCACTGACAATGAGGAATCATTTTGTCAGAGATGCATTTATTTCACTTTGTTCTCATCGAAGAAAGTTTGCTGCTGCTTTTGTTGTTCAACTAGCAGACAGACACTTTACTGGCATTTGACACACAGCAGGTGTTTCAGGCTTTGAATAGAAGCTGAGAGAGAATAAATAGAGCGACAGAGGAAGAGAAACATTTTGGAAGAACGTTCAATCAATGTGGGACAAAGTGTGTGTGTCTGTCTGTGTGTGTATGTGTGTGAGAGTGGATTACCTACCCACTCTGCACATTATTGTGCACCGCGGTCACCATGGCCTCCAGGACCCTGAGGGGTTGTGGGTAATTTGTCAGGGCGTCCGGGTCTCCACTGTTAAACAAACCACAGCTCAAAAATCTCGCAAAATATGCTAATCAAGATACAATTTTCAAATGTCCGCAGCAAAGAGGGAGAAGAACTGAGGGAAAGAAACAAATCAAAGGCTTTCATCTCCAGAACGTTAAAAACGTATCTGCCAGCAATTAAACGTTTTATGCAAATACAGCTCTGTAAAAAGAGTGCGAGAGACATGAAGCAGGAGAAATAATTTAAAATCGTCGACATCGTTACAGCTCAACGGGCATGTTGGTTGAATTCAGCAAAAAATGCTTTAACACTTTAATTATTTAAGGATGATTAAAGAGGGTTGTACTTCAACAGCACAAAATACTAGCTGAGCTTAAACGAGGTAATGTGGGATCTGGTCATTGGTGGTATTTCCTGTTGTGACTGTAGGTTCTGCTGCACTATGCGCGTGTGTGTGTGTGTGTTTGCGCTGTGTCGCAAAAGGAGAGCGATTTTTCACAAAGACAGAAAGTGAAAAAAACGGTAATTTCCCCAGACTCCACTCTGCTTTGCAGCCGTTTTAATGTAGGTACACATATACACAAAGGCACCAGGCACACACACACACACATACATACATATAAATTGATATATTTTCAAGACAAGACAAATACATGCACACAACATACCACTGGTCTAGAAAAGGGCGGAATGACGACGCAGCATTTCCTTTATAGCATTTTACTACTTACGGCCAACACACACACACACACACACACACACACACACACACACACACTCTCAAGTTATGACAGATACAAAAGATGGCCATTAGTGTGAGGCCTGCTGCGCCAGACTGAAGGCTTTGTGAGAGCCAAAAACAAGACCGGCTCATTCATACCTGCCAAGCACAATGCTTTGAGAAAGCCCTGCAACGACAAGACACGCGCACGCACACACACACACACACACGCACACGCACACGCACACACGCACTCATGCACGCACACAGTCCTACATGAATGCACAAAGGGATATTCATTATGCACAAACAGAGTGACATGTTCAAGGTAACAGCAGCCTTTGGTGAATACATAAGGCTGTGTGTGCATTTTGCACCTGACACACAGAACACACACACGCGTGCGCACACACACACACACACACACACACACACACACACACACACACACACACACACACACACACACACACGCATGCATGCACACACACAGGCTGAGTGTGTACTGTATTTGTGTGTTGGTGGAGGAGCAGAGTGAGATCTGGAGGGGAACAGCTGTATCAGGCTGCATTAATTATTAGAAGATAATGACTCAGAGAAAGGAGAAAAGTGCGTGAGCTAAAAAACAGTCTTTTGTCCGTCAGGGATAGTGGCCACGTGTCTGCGTAACTGCATATGTTTGAGTGTCTGGGCCCGTGCATGAGATTCTTCCGGTGTGTAGGAGTGTGTGTGTGTGTGTGTTTGCCATCTATCTGCACCACGCGTCATTGAGCACCCATAAAGAAGCGGGAAATGAGGCAGGAATATTTAATCGAGGTGATTGGCATTAATTCATCAGGCCAATCAGATGGCCCAGAGAGATGTCAGGTCCTGTCAGTAAAACAAAGGCTCGCATCGGTCCGTCAGCGAGCGCAGTAAGGGCATTGAGAAAAAAAACAATAAAAGAATAAACTCTGAAGTTAAGGCTTCCATTTCAGCTCACGTAACATTGCTTACATTCTGTGGTTTTTGTCTGCGAAGAACAACAAGACCCAAGTATTTTCCATTGCCCTGAACTCTTGCATTTTCCGAAACATGTCGGCCTGAATCATCGCTGCCTTCCTTTTGAATGCAGCCAACAACAAGACACCGATAAAATGCCGCCAGTCCAACTCCCACAGGCAGCTACTGTAAAATCAATTCAACCCTTCGGGCATTTGTTATGACAGTGGCTTCCCTGCAAACCCGCTGAGCTCGGAGTGGACCAACACACAGAACATTTTGCGATAACAACCAGCAGAGATCAGGTCGGGTGGGGTGTTCGGGCAACCTTCAATAATTTGAAAATGTTACATCATAAAGCCCTCTTAAGGGGTGGACAAAGGTATTTGTGTTAATCATACCAGACAGGTGTGAAAGGGCTGCAAGTAGAGGATAATGTTTGAAAAGGCGCCGTAGCAAATGTAGAAGACATTTGTATAAGGCAAAAAGGGAAATGCTTGTAAAACTTGATTTTCCTCCCGCTTTCGTTAGCTTTGTCACGCTGTGGGTTATCTTCGGTAGCACACAGTGCACAAGCCTACAGCAGTGTAATTTTCTCAGTGCTTTACTATTATTAACGACTGAACAACTCAGGGCTAGCAGTGGGCCTATCAGTGTGCAACACCATTTATGATTTATAACCCAGTGAAAACACCAGCGATGCCCACAGAAAGGACAAAAAGAACCGTGTTCTGACTCAAGAAGCAGAGGGTGAGATTTTATCTGAATGGTGGCAGACGCAGAACGTGTTAGTGGCGCATTAAGTTTGTTATTGAACTGAAGAGAAAGCCAGGAGAGCGCTTTCCTTTCGCTTCCACTCTTTACGCTAAGCTACGCTAAACTACGCTAATCTCCGGGCTCCAGCGCCACATGTATGGCTCAGACGTGACGCGGCCGATCTAAATTGCGGGCCAAGCAAGCAATGAAGTGTAATTAGAAAAATGGCGTGTCCTTAATTGTGTCACTGTGCGCGTTCTCAAAGGGCTGATGTTTTTAAGGAAGCAGAGATATATTACCTGAGTGCAGCCACTACTCGCTCCATGGCGTCACCGAGCACCGTTTTCACAGACAGCTCCATGGGTCCAACAGCCACACGCAGAAGCTCTCCAACGCGATCCAGGGGCTGTCCATCAGTTGCCATGGTGACTGCCAGCTCATGTACTTTTGACCTCTCGGATCGGGACAAATCATAAAGTTGATCGTACCTCTGGAATGAAGGGGGGGGGGGGGGTTATGGTGTGAGAGATATTTTTGACCTTTAAAATATATTAAATAATAAATATATTAAATATATTAAAAGTGAAAGGGCGAGACTAATTTATACTAATTTAGAATTTTCAGACTTGTTAAAAACATTTAGAAAATACAAATGGGAAAAAAATAGTAATGTGAAATGGCAAAAGAAACGGAAGCAAAGAAGGGCAGAAGAGCAGCGTTGAGTGAGTGGAGTCGGTTGTCGAGTGCTCGGCTCTCTAAAGGTATTAACCCAGACCTCAACCTTCTCACTCTCCCCGCGGTCCTTCTCCTCTTTGCTTGTTTTTCTCCCTTCCAATAAAAAATTTCCTTGATTTAAAACATTTTCAGCACAAATCCTCATTCTGTTTTCCTTCATTGTTGCCTTTCTATATTCCTAACATATTGTCCTCGTCTGTGGGCAGAACTCTCCTCTTTGGGTTGACATTTGCATGTAACAGTCAGAGCAGCTACAAGGCGCTTTGGTCTGGTGGGTTGCTCGTCACTGCAGCGACCCAAGAACACGTCTGTAGAGGATAATGTCCGCTCTGGAGGTTAATACTTAATACTGGACGGGCTTTGCTGGGTAAATGCGGCCGTGCAGATACTGTGAAAACCAGGGGTTGTAAAATTAGATGCAGCGCGCTGCTGCTGGTACTGCACGTCCCTCTTGTTTGCCAGGAGAGAGACAAGCGACGGGGACAGATGTTGCCGTCTCCAGTTACCTCAAGATGGCAAACTTTTAGAAAGCAATTCAGAGAGCACTCGTCTTTGGGAAAACAATCACCGAAGAAGAGCTTGCGTTGATTCCTCGGAGACGTCGACAGTCGAGTCAAAGCAGGCTATTGATATTCATGCTATATGGACATCATTCATGATATATGACAGTCATATTATATTCATAAGTGGGTTGTCCTGGCCGAATACTGATGAGTTTTTTTTTTTTTTAGATAATCTTCACAAGCCAATTGTGATTCAGTTTGGGACCATGTTCATCTATTTGATAGATATAGATCTCTTGAAACAGGCATAGAGGAAGTGCAGGACAGAGCTGCACGATAAAACACCGCTCTCAAAGCGGTGCTCGGGTGTGTTTAGGGATATTGACACTGACATAAAGGACACAGGTGGTAGATGCGAGGCTTCTTCCCAAGAGGTCACGTTTAGAGAAAAATAAGAAGATGGAAAAGCAAATTTCGGAAAAACGGAAATTATTATTGGTGGCAATTTTGGTACCAACCAAACACCTGAATGTCCCCAGTTTGCCCTCAGTGGAGGATACTTTCTGCCTTTCACTTCCCATCCCTCGCTCCTCTCGCTTACATTGGTGAGCTGCTGCTCTTTTCACATACAGGTTGAAAATGGCCTGAATTACTTCTAAATGTGATGGGAATTCGGCACGCTCCATTACCGAGAAGGATAATCAGCACGGCCATGGGTTTTATACACTATTTGATCCATTGAGCCTAATACCAAAGGAAAACGAGAAGGTTATTTTAAAATCTCTACTTACTTCTACACAATAACCGCAGCGTGTAATTTGCTGTCTGTCTTTGTGGCAGTTTAAGCGCTGGGGCACATTCCTCTACGATCCACTATTATTCCCAGCAGCTGGTCACGTACACTTGATAAATGACCACGTTGTAGCAAACAGAGCCTACACGGCTCCTTCTATCTATCTTTCTCTACCCATCTGCCCTTTTGTGGTACTTCTATCCTTTGTATCTATCTCTAAGGATATAATCACTTCCTGCACTAGAAGAAGGGGAGATTTTGCAAACTGGTGTGTGTGTGTGTGTGTGTGTCTGCATATGTAGATTTAGCATTGGCTGTGTCTCGTAATGCCTGTATCTTCTCCACCATTATGGAGGGTAAATGCTTCTAAGCACCGATGAATCACTGGGTAAATATCGTAAACATGCACAGTGTGGGGGTCAGAAAACGATCAGTTCTCTCGGGTGTCTCATAGTCGCCTAGCAACACTGAGCTCCCCAAATAACAAGCTCCTCTCTCTAGCCCCACATTGATTTTGTGTGTACACACACACACAGCTACAGGGAGGTGACGGTGGGGCAAGTCAGCACGACTTTGCTGAGTGACATATAGCATGGTGTGGATACTTTACACAGGGCTCATTTCAAACAGATTTACATTAATACATAGCTTAATGTAACCCAGGAATACGCACACACAGTCTGAATATCCCACGTTTTTCAAAACATTTTTTAACCCAGCATATTTAGACTTTTTTCCCCAAAGAAATTTAAAACAAATATTTTTTGACTTTTTTTCATGACATCTTTCAACCCAACATCTTTTAACTTTTTTAAAGCAACATTTTATGACTTGATAGTTGATTTTTATGGGGGGGGAAATGTATTTTTTCTATTGGGTCATTAACGTGTAAATCAACAAGATGAAAGACACAAAAACTAAGCATCAAATTTAATCTGATCACTATGTATATAGCGTATGCTAAATGTTGGGTCAAATGTACAAGAAGAGATCTTCTCCCCAAATAACGTTGGAAGTGTCTGGCAGATGGGGCGTACCTGCTGGCAGTCTTTGAGGGACAGAATGAAGGGGTGGCTCAGGGTGTCCAGGTGGGCCTGCGACTGCCGCAGGTGCGTCAGAGCCTCATCAAAAGTCATCTCGGCTGGGTCCTTCCGTAGAAGCTCCCCGCTGCCATCGCCGCCTCTCTTCCTGCTCTTCTCGCCCAGCTGGCGCAGGGCTTTGGTGGCTCGCTTTATCACCTCCGACCTCGCCTGGATGCTCAGCTGCAGACAGAATAGGATGGATGGGAGGCACACCGGGACGGAGAGGAAGGACGGGATAAGGAGAGCCAATTGGGGTAAGGGTGTGGGTCAAATTGAGGGTAGAGGGGAAAAGAGAGGCGCACAAGTTATGTACCGTGCATTCATTTCCAACTTAACGAGTTGACGAGCCTTAATCTATTCACAAGAATATCAACAGGAATTGGGGTGGCATCTGTGCGAGGAGTGTGTGAGAGAGATAGCTCAGCTCACAGCACGGTGTGATTGATTATATTCAGTAGGGCAGAGTGGGGGGCTTTGGCTGTGGGAGGGTTTTACTCTCTTCCATGGAAGCATGCACATTCACACCAGTGAAGACACTTACAAATCCCCCACCCTCACATTACCACCTACGTCAGCCACACACTCAGACACATGCAACTCATACGTCTGCCTTGGATAGATATCACAACTGAGACGGACAGGATGATCACTCAAATAGAGTTTCCTGACAAACCGGCACCATTTCTCTCAGGGGAAAGTTTGTAGAAGTTTTTTTTCTCTCTTTTGTTATGTGTGTGTGTGTGTGTGTGTGTGTGTGTGTGTGTGTGTGTGTGTGGAGGGGGGGGGGGGAGAAGTAGATATAAAAGCTTACAACCAACATCAGTCAAGGCCTTCGGGCAAGAATGAAAACCGGCTGGAGGTTGAGTTTCCACTAAAGAGGCTATCTGATATCAATGCTTCAGAGGGGAAAGTGCCATCGCTGCTTCAGGTGAAATAAGTCAGAGTCCTCCATCTCGCCCTTTGGCCATGCAGGAATTATCCCATCCATTGTGGGTGGGGGGGGGGGGGGCATGGAGGTGTGAAAGGTCAAATACATTCCTCCAACAGTGAGAGGGGAGGGAAGTTGGGGGGGGCATTTTACTTTGAGGGTTCAAAGGGGAGAGAAAAAAAGGAAAGGCAGTGGGTTTCTGAAGGTTAATCTGCATGTTTAAAAGCAGCAGTGGGAAAATAGTGCCCGCTGGGAATTTGAGTTTAATTGGCGCTGAAGTGGAGTGGGATCAATTAGCTCCCTTGGAGTGTCTGCGAAAAGAGACAAAAGTGGAAGAAAAGAACGGTCTGGGGCTGGCAGTGTGCCAGTATGAACAAGAAGAAGAGGGGAAAAAAGCAATGGGCTGCTATTGATAAGGTGCTCTGAGTGACTTCCCCCCTGCAATACACCTTTTCAGATAAGATTTTTTAAATCACGACTGCAATCTGTGCTTTAAGTGAAGTGTGGATGTGAACAGAATAATGCTTTTGAAATTAGAAAAAAATCAAGCCGAGGGGCACGAGAAAGGAGTGTGCGGACGATGAAGATGACAGTGATTGGATATCCCCCACGATCCCTCCTCTCAAGACAATATTAACCTTGTCTGGGTCCCTGCCGGGGAACACACTACCTTGTGCTGCAATTATGAATCGCAAACCTCACACCGGTTCCTGTCTGAACCTCCTTCACAGTTTTCCCTCTTTGGTGACGAGCGTACGGTGATTCACGTGAAAAAAAGACATTGCATCTCATGGCTAAGGTCGATGGACTGAAATTGGAATTTCACAAGGTCTCGGCAGGATTTGACTAAATTTAGGCCTACCTGTTCGGCTGCATCGGGTGAGAAGGTGACGTTGTCCAGGAAGTCGACGGTGTCAGCCGGGACCAGCCTGTCCAGGTATTTGGCGCAGGTGTCGTACGCGTGGAGGTAGTCTTGTTCGTTCTGAGGGGCTCTCTTCAGCAAGTGCGGGTCTCCTTTCCAAAACAGCTTCTGCAGCCACGCCGCGTGGACTGCACTGGGGGACACTGTGGCCCCCCCACCTCCAGGCACAGGCAGCCGATTAGCAAGTTTGGAGATGGACAGTACGTTCTGACTGGTCAGAACTGGTTGTAGAGTCACCAGTGGATCCGACGTTTCATCGGTCAGCTTCCGGTAGTTCAAACCTACGGGGAAAAAATAGTTTACCATTTAGAAAAAAGTCTGCACTAGACAATTCTATGAGATTTTTATTTAAAATGACACTGAACACATCCTGATTGTGTTTTTCAATGCATTTAACTGACTTGTAGAATCTGTGTTAGTACATATGTATTTACTTAGCAAGGCAGAACAAAAAAGGTGCATTGTGGCGGAAGAATTAGCATTCAAACTACTAGAGCACGCCCAACAAAACACTGCTCAAAAGTGGCCTTTTTCCTGCTGCAATTACATGCGACATGTGCAAAGCATACAGCACTTGCAGGATAATTACTGTGATTTGATAGGCAGATGTTGTTGAATTTTCCATTACATGACAGAAATGTGCAAAGAGAAATGCACGGGAGAGAATAAAAGGTTTATGTGAACAATAAAGAGCGTGTGGGAATGGCAGTGCCATCTGCATGTAAAGGTGCACAGCTTGTGGATCGGTCTGAAAACGCCACATTGTCTGCCACTGCAGTACTGCTGTGTTTGTGAGAGAGAGAGAGAGAGAGAGAGCAAGTGGCGTTCTCTTGGTCTCAAGCATCAGACAGACACATTACTGTGGCAACACCACAGGCTGTCTGGGCCTTAAATATTTAACACATGTCTGCCTGTTGGAGGCAGTATGGGAGGACTCCGTCAACGCTGCTCGGAAAGCCTCACATGTTCTCTCACACACACACACACACACACACAAAACTGTGAGAGCGCACACACACACACAATACTTTCAGACAAGCCCAGACGGACACTTAAACCGCAGATAAGAGTTACATGCACTTACACTTGTACACCCTCTCTATGTGTGCCTGTCTCTCCCCCTGCCCCAGGTCATCCTCTTCCTCGGGGGAGCCCTGCTCAGACAGTCACCCGCTACTGTGTCTGAAACTGTGTGATGAATATTGGACACACAGCACCTGTCTCTACATTGTCTGCATGCTTTTTCAGCCGGTGCAAATGAGTCACTTTTAAGTGGATTTTGCTGCAGTGTTCATGTGTGGATACACAGACTGGTGCTAGTTTGCATGTGTTGTGTATGTGCCAGCACACAGTATCATATGTATATTTGTGTGAGGGTTAATGTGTATATTGTGGGCTTTCTTTTGCTGCAGTTGGGCAGAAGTGAAGAGTGAGCAACTAGAGCATGGCACTGCAGCCCTGATGACCTTGGGATTCCTCCTCATTTTGAAGCAGTGTGTACGGAGCTCGAGTAGGAGCGAAGCCTTCATGTTGCATTTCTGCCGTTTCTGCTGCTGGCTCAAAGAAGGAGATGCCACCATTAAAGTTATTAATTAGTGATTGCCGCGTTGCATTTAGGCGAGCCATTGCCAAGGTTATTTTATCATCAGCCATCCAGGGCAGATATACAATTCTGTGTGATAATTTATTATATTTAAAAAACATGTACTGTGATTCATTCATATATTGTTATCACATTATCACAATTAAGTTGTGTAAACGATTAAATACCAACGATCAGAAAATACCTGGTGGAGCCAAATCAAACTGTAGCAAATAGCTGGAAATATTCATCTTCTTTTTCCTGTTCAGTTTTACTTTTAGAAATCTGCAATCCTGTACTTTTGTCTTGAAATTAAAGAATCATTCAAAAACTAGTAATTCGAAAACATCAAGTCAAAATAAGCCATAACAATCAGTTTCTATTGTAGAGATATGATAGTAGTGACGGTAGTTGTGTGAATAAAACTGAAATGAAGTAGATGCAGCGCAATCTTAGAGTAAAGCACTTTTTTCGTAGTTAATGTAGAAATGGATGACTCGAGGCGCACACGTGTGTGCGATAAACAGAGACACGTGTCACCGGTAAAATCCGCGGCGTTATCTGGGGCCGGGGGAGGAGGTGAGGCGTGAAAACACAGCTGACACCTGGCTGACCTTTACTGAACTTCCGCGACAGGTGACACCACCTCCACCCGCACACACGGGCGAGCCGGTGCACTGTAGCCGGACCGCTGAACCAGCGACACGCTCCAGCCTGGAAACACAACGTCCTTGGAGAGGGCGCCGCTGCCACGGGAAACCGCCTGTCGCTGTTTCACCAGCCCGGGCTGTTGGGTGGATCGACACTTTATCCAGAGGTGGATTGCTCCCCTTGTGCGAGTAGTTTTGTTTGTGTCAATCCTGATGCTTTTCTATTTTGGAAATTGGCGGAGCAAAAGAGAATTTCAGTAAGAATTAGTGGAACGACCGGCGAGGAGAAGCGTCAACATGCATTCATCCGTCATCCATCGCGCCGAGAAGGATTTTGCTCACTCGGGTAGATTTTTTGACATTAAAGGCTTCCAGCTTAATTTCCCCGTATGATATCAATGCATTAAGCCGGGCCCAATCTAAGGCTCCTCTTTTTTTTATGCGTCTGTTTTCTCCATTAAAAAGCATACATTCTTTGGCAAATGGGTGATTTTGTTGATTGAGATATTCTAAGCGGTGGCTTTGTCGCGCCAAAGAAAATCAATTCCTTTCTTTACAATGCATACATCTTGCATAGATGATTGCGTAAGCAAAATGCGGATGAATTTGTGGCGGAGGGATTTGTAGTTGCTCATACAATTTCAAAGAATAGACTTAATCAGGTTTTCGTTGCGAACCGCATCCGTCGGTTGAAGAGGTTGCATTTTTATGAGCTCAAGCAGCGCGTTATTGCTTCCTTTTGTTCTGACTGTGAACCACCTACTGGTCGTGTGGTCGTGGCTCCATCTGCATGAAAGAGGAAAAAAAAAAAAAAAAAAAGAGGAAAAAAAAGGCTCTTACCGTTGGCGACAGTTCGAAGCTTCTTGAGCAGTTTGACGTGGGAGTCCGGCTTGATGGTGGTGGTGACGTAGGGCTCGCAGCCGGCAGCCTCCAGTAAGGTGTAGTAGTAGAGCAGTCGGCCCTGGTCGCTTCCCTCCACGGTGGGCAGAACGTACTTGGTCATGTGGCCGTAAAAGGCCTCCGGGTCGCGCTTCAGAGTGTCAAACAGGCCGAGGGACTTGCTCCGGGATTCAATGGCATCGGTGGAAAGACTAAAGGGCATGAGGGGAAGGGGGGGGGGGGGGGGGGGGTGAAAGAGAACAAAGCAATGTTACGTGTTTCCACAAGGAACATGTTATTTCATAGCCATACAAACACATTTTTGACACGTAAACACCTGTTGTGTGAGATATTATCCACCGTGTCCACAGGATGTAGAACACTTGGCAGTAAGCTTCTGGCATCATAAACAGCGGCTTGTTTGAAAAAGAAAAAACTAATTAAGATCCAAGTTGTTCACATAAGCAGCGATAACCGCCGCGCCGGAAAAAGATAAGAGAAAGCGTAATGACGAAAATATCATCCAAAAAAAAGAGAAGAGGGAGATATCCAGCACTGTAAAGTGCTCGTACAGAAACAGGACAGATCCGTGGGCCTTATCTCCAAAGACACAGTCCCTCGAAAAAGAGATGAGGCCTATAGATTGCTACTGAGAATAGTGAAAAAGGAAATGACGAAGAGCGAGACAGAAAACAGAGGGTGAAGATGTGACGTGGACATGCTCCGAGAGCGGAAAACGTCCGCGACAGAGAAATAGACAACAGCAGGAGGTGGTGTGAAGGATGAACGGACGAGTGAACGGAACGCGGGAAAAACACCGGCGAGAGGAGAGGAGAACCGCAGGCAAGAGGTTGAACAAGGGAAGAAGCAAAAAAACACGAGAAAGCAAAAAGGAAAGCAGGTGGCGGTTTGTCACCGAGAGGCTCTGAGCCATCGGTGTCTGTGTGCGTGTTTCTGTTAGAACCAAACGACATCGACGAGGACAACTGCTCCTCGGGGCGCTCCATCAGAGCTCCCCGGGAGGCTCTCAGGCCCAATCCAGAACAGAGAGAGCCAACAACAAGCTCCATAATGCAAACAACACCGATCGTCCTCGTCACAGTGGCTCCACAGAAGCACCAACGATCTGAGCGAAGACTCTCACTCCCAAAGCCCAATCGGAGCCTGGCGTTTCATTATTTAATCACATTAGCGCATAAGTGACTGAAAGCACCACGGCGTGAGAACGGCGGCGACAGCGCGTACCGGGAGGACTGTTTGAGTGGTGTTAAAAGAATGAGGGGGTCGGGCCCTCATGTCATGTCAAGACTCTGCTTTCACTTTGGCCCCTCCTCCTCTGTCCAGGTACAAAGAGCACCGATGCTCGCATCTCTCTCAGTAAACGGCCCAGCTCCCCTACTCGCACGCACGCACGCACGCACACGCACACGCACAGTGGAGCTTTAAAAAATAAATAAAAAATCCGGAGCCTCTCATTACGACTTCTTGTTGTTCGTTCTGAAAAGCCACGGCGGATAAAGAACCGATTCAATGGGGCGGAGTAGTCTCACCACGTCTGGCATTAGCATATTCCGTCTCCTGTCACTTCCACCGTGTTTAAAGAAAATTAGGCTCTCTGTGTTCTTAAACTCAGGAGCATATTTAATTGCCGTGTTAATCAGAAAGACAGAATGAAACTCGGTGGGGGCTTTGGCTGAGCAGTGAGGAGTAATCAGCAGTGTTGTTTGAATATATCCAAACTGTATTTATTTATTTTTGTTTGATTTGTGCCGCTAATATGTGTACAAAAGACGGTCCAGCAGGGGGTAATAAAAGGTTGTTTTTTTTTGCTGCACAGTACAATAACTCGACAATAGCAATCGACAATTTGACTTGATTACGTGTTTCTTTGTGAAGCAGTGCTTCTGTGCTTATTACACATTTGCACACACAAACACACCTGCAAACACACAAGTTTCATCGTTTCATTAGGAAAAGAGCCACCCACTTTTGTGAAAAATCCTTACATATTATATTGGAAGGGTGACGTCTGTGCGATGAGGTCAACTTCTTAAATACAGTCCAGCGTGAATGTCCAAAATGTTCTCTCCCCTTTTAACTGAATTTAGGCAACAACCCATTATGGATTAATATATCTGGCACTTTAACTGCGAAATGCCGTTTTTTGCTGCCAGGTATTGTACAGTGAGCTCATAAGAGTTTTTCTTTTTTATAATAAATAGCCACCTTGTGCCCAAGGAAGTCATTACTTTTACCGTCATTTGGTCATTAACCAAAAGCACAAAACAAATTAAAAATGTTGACTTTACGATGTCTAGAGAAAACTGGCGGACGAACGAGCTCCTGAAGCTGCCATCCATCGAGGCCTGCTGCTACCAGAAAAACATTTCTTTTAATAAAACGTAATTACCACAAAAAAAAAAGCATGCACATGTCACATGGCAGCGGATCACATGCTGAGCTCACGGCGTTAATTCACTGACTGCTTTCCTTTCAACCGTCCGACTTCACAGCCCGGGCGCCGTGCATTTGTATCTGTTCATTCAACTCTGTCGACCGGGCGTTTTTGCCGTTTTCTTTTACCTACTATACCATATGCAGTGGCATTCTTCAGACTGAGAACTGCTTCCCTGGTCCCCCCCCCCCCCCCAAATGGCTCAAAGAATCGTGCTCAGAATCGTGCTCCAAGTCACGCTTCAGGCTTAAACCTTGCACAGCATCGAAAATCCCTACAGTAAGTATCAGAACCAACGGCAGCTGCGCAGAAGAATTTACAGTACTTTTCCTAACCCGTGTGCAGCGCCAGTATGCGGCCCTCATTCCGCATGAACGACACAAATATTCCAGGAAAGAAAGCTCATCGGCGTGCTGAGCTCACGCGCATGAGCACGCAGCGAGACGCCTGCTCGCCGTAACTTCATTTGAGATAATCAAATATATGTCTACAACAGTGTGATGCAAACAGGGTGTACTATTCCTACAAAGCGGGTGGCGCGTCAACAGCCTCACGCGTATGAGGAGAGTCTCATTTGCAGGAATGACTAGTCATTCATTTGCTGATGATTCATGTTTCGCTAAAAAAACTAAAATCCAAATATGCAACATGGCCGTAAGGAGGAAGCACGCGGAGAAGAAAGCAATCAGAGATTTGTGAGGACAGGTGTGAATGCAGAATGCAGTCCTTTAAGGCCGCAAGGTCGCTGAAAGGTGAAGGTCGCTGGTTTAGACCAGAAGTGCAAAGCAGAGATATGTGTGAAGAGGAATTGGCTGAAGTGAATTAAGGGGATTCAGGTATCGCAAGTCAATACCTTCAAGCCTTCTTGCGGGGGGGCCTTACATGGATCTGGGACACACTCAACTAAAGAGTTATTCATATACACCATTTGTCATGAAGCTATGACATGTACGGTGTGTAACACCGCAAATGTGCGACGTGACTTGAACTCGTCTTCACCGGCTGTGCCGTCTTAATGGAGCCGGTAAAGAACTCAAAAAGGTGTCCTCGCCGTCCCTGAGGAGTCCTCATTAGGCTCAAAGCAAAACACCTCTTCTGGATGAGTCGGGCGGGAAGCTGCCGCAAAAGACTGTTTATTTCTCATCACGGGCAAACGCCGCTCGGCGGTAAAAGTAGAGCGAGCGGTCAGCTGCTGCTGTGGCTGCGTGTTAGCAAACTGAAGCGGGGAGCTCGCCGTTTGGAATCTGTGATGTTTGTTTGGGTACTCATTATTTGATGAAAGTGTCGTTCCCCGGACATATTCGTGGACTAACTGTGGACCTGAGGGGGGGGGGCGGGGGTCCGATCCGCTGGGACGTTAAGGGACCAGCTGTGAGACAGAGTAAAAAGTCAACACCCCCCCTTTCTGTGTAACAGCTGTCATTAAAATGTCAATAAACCCAGGTGGAATGTTCCTAAACGGCCCCCACGCACATCCACAAAGCCCTCCATGCAGAGAGGGGCATCGATTCCTCCCGAGCGTTTACTCTGTGTTAATAGGACTGTCTCAGAGACACTCCGGCTCCATCATCCATCTCTTCTTCCTCCATCAATCCATCCAACCCCTCCACCCCTCCCAGCCTGCACACACCGATTCGGTGGGTATTTCTCTAGATGCAGCGTTTTGTAACACTTAACGGCGACGGCTCCGCAGCACTTTCTACGGATTTCACCTCGAGTACATTTGTGCATTTCTCCATTTGTCACCTTTGATCGTATTACTATTAATACATGCGCCGGTTTCATTTCAGGAGCTGCAGATCTCTACAGTGTCACCAGGACTTCAGTAAACAGCCCACTGACGTCAGAGGACTCGTTCATCTCTGCTTGCAGCTTAAATGTCCGACATCATTTCATCTTCTTTTTAAATGACAAATCAATGCAACTTAAGATTCTGAATCACCATTTCATTTTTCTGAAGATGAAGATGATTCCTCGTGCACAACATCAGGAGGATTGGTGAAGCAGCCCGTCAGGTGTTCATCCAACAACCTGGACTCTCTTCTGGATGGAGCCTGTGCGTCTCCCGTTGGACCTCCAGCCTACGTCTAGACCACGACACTGGACAGGATTTGTTCTGCACTTTTCGCATATTTAGTTATTTGTTAGTTTGAATGCACTTATTGCGAGCCGCTGAGAACAAAATCAATGTCAAATGAATGTAATGCAATAGGAGGGCACGTCTTGATTCCAAGTACCGGTTTCAGAGCTGGACAGAATGAGTGAAAGGAAGCACTTGCCTACAGGAATCAATACCAGTTTAAATTCCATCTCACACCCCTGCTTCTGTCTGCGTGCATCTTTTCCTTTAACTTTCCCCTCTTCTGCTCTATTTATATCAGTCGCTGTGTCCATCCATCCGTCAAATCAATACACATATTGCAGATGCCTCTCGCCAAGATTATAGTATGAATATTCTTCACACATTTGTCATGATCTTGAGATTTTGGTGGAAACTCACACACACAGCAGCCGTGGTGGGTTCGGAGGAGGAATAGGTTGTAATTTATCGTTAAGTGGAGCCCATAAACCATTTCCTTTATATCAGAATGCGACAGCAGGGTTATTTATCACAGACGCAAACACGTGCAGGCACATCTGCTGAAAAGGCATTCTATTAAAACAAGAAAAAGGTGCAGAGCTAGTCAGATCCTTAGCGATAAAGTCAGATAGGAAATAGATTATGGAAATAGACCGTGACACACTCGAGCGCACACATACAAACACATATTCACAACATGCTTGATTAACTCACGCGGTGCTTTGAGTAGGCTTTAAGGTAGGAGGTGTCACTCAGAACTCGGTGGCTGTGTTGTTCCTTAAGTTATTAGCTTTGCAATTCAATTTTTTATGATTTGTAAATAGACGACTATGAAGACTAAAATGACACAAGAATAAACCAGAGCAGCTTTATAGCTTTAAAGAGCATTTCTAGTGTGCATTGACTGACGTAATATCGCAAACTGATGAGATGAGGAACGCTCAGGGAGGCTCATGTGAGCGTGTTTTTATTTTCGGTTTGCGTGTTTTTGTTTGTGCGCGTGTACCCGCTGTCTGTAAAGAGGAACTCAAGGTGAGTCATGTAGACCTCCCACAGAGGAACGCTGTAGCGCTTAGCCAGAGACAGAGCGATCCTGTACACGTCCTCCTCCAGCGTCCTGGAAACACACACACATGGAGAGGAGAAAACCGTAATCAGACTCAATCTGCAATGAAGCAGAATCACACCCACTCGTATGCATAAAAAAACATGCATGTAAGATCATTTACTCAAAGTGAAGTCAATCAGTCGGAGGAACGTGGTACGTATTATTCCTTTCAAGTCCACTCGCTACTTACTCCGAGAGGCCGAGGATGGTCTCCTTCTTGTAGTCGGCGTCGGAGCTGAAGCGCTGGACGTCCACTCCGCGGCCGAGCCCCTGGAGCACCTGGGCCTGGGTGAAGTCCCTCAGGCGCTCGTTGTACACGTGCAGCTGGCCGATCATCTTCTGCAGCTCCTCCGGCCAATCCGAGTAGGCGGACACGTGCAGTGTGACCAATCGAATCAGCTCCTTCGGGTCAGCCTTCGAAAGGAGGAATAGTAAATAGTTTACTCGCAAACTGCTGATGAATGTGTCATTTCATGCCGGTAGCCTCACGCGGGAAAATTTGATGGAGCGGACATTTGTGCTGACGCTCAGTTTAGTAATCCTGACAATTATTAGACTGTATTACGATGTCCTCTGAATGAAAGCAAATGCAAACTGGATTTGCAAATCCCATGTACTTTGCTGTAGGGGGAAAACTTACCAGTTGTCAATTTAGATTTTTCTTCCAGTCAAATTCCATTTAAACCTCAAACATCGTTTTCGATATAATTAGATAATAATAAGATGTTCTAAAGAGTTTTTATGGATTGGCAAAAGTGTGACGTTCACCTGCTTTGTAAAGAATAAAATCAGGTTTGGTCTCACGTACAAAGGTTGTGTCCGTCAGAAATAAGATTGCAACTGTCCCCCTTCCCTTCAATTTAGGGAAACGCCTACTTTAAGCACCCCTGACCCTGGATTAACATTAACATTAAAATATGCTGAAAAGGGAATTGTTAATATTACAGATCTATGGAGTGGCTCCAAACATTTAAGGAATTAAAACAATACTCCCCAAATTCAAAGAAAAAAGAAATGTAAGCACAAATAAATCAAGCGAATCCCAAGAAGGCAGAAGAGTATTTTGAGGTAACACTATTGGAGATTTAACTATAATGTGTCATGAAACCACTGCAGAGGAAGAGGCTGCAGCGAGACGACGGGACGGAAACTGCGGCCACCTCAAAAGACACATGATTTAGTTCCAGCACAGAGAACAACAGAAGCTGTTGTTCGCTTTCTTTTTTTCTCAACCTTTTGTTTGCTCGCAGCGACTTACTTGTGGAGCGATCCAGGAGGTGCACCACAGTGCACGAGCCATCAATTAACTGCCCTTAAGGCTCCTCATTATGGGATTCAAACAAGCAACCCTGCGCGGCATCTGAAACTGCACACGTCTTCTGTTCCTTTGCAGTGGCAAACTAGTACTAGTTGGCAAACTATTTTGTTAAATGGCTTTAATTCTCTGCAAAAAAAGAAATACTCTGCAATAAAAGAGAAAAGATCCTGGACCTTCTACTATAACTTGTCAAATGTGCCTTCTAGGGAGACATTGACTCAGTCACCCCATTTAAAACCGGGCAACTCTTGACTTGCCTTTTCTCCCTTCGCGCCTGGAAAATATGGGAAAACGTACCAGGAACCATAATTGCAACTGTGATTCAGGCCTATGGGGAATTGGACGGCGGATACACATTTACGCAGGCGGCGGTAGGTGAATGTTGCCTCTCTCTCTCATCACCTCTGTTCTAATTAAATGTGCCCCTGAATTTGGTTTTTGGCATCTTCAGAGTTGTCGCCCAGCAGGATGAGATGGCTTATTTGCTGATATTATTTGCATAAGGTAATTACGCCGGCTGGAGACATTTTTTGTGTGTCTATAATTGTGTCCCTTCCTCCTCTCAGCATGTGTGTGTGTGTGTGGGTCTGTCCTATGTCATGGTGGCAGTTCAAAAGCAGGACAGGAGAAGAGTTAGAAAGAGCAGAATATTAAACGTCTCAATAGTCAGTGGGGGAGGAAATAAACCGGGAGATTGGAGCAGGAAATCAATGGGCGGCAGGAGGGGAAAAGTCGGGTGTTTTTTGTTAATGCGGGTATAATTTAAAGAATTCAGATGAGGAAAAATGACACACAAAGGAGAACATAGAGAGAGAGAGAGAGAAGAAAGTCTGCTGTGATGGACGGGCCGATGTTTGAAGAGCTTTATTGAAATAAGTCTTTCATGACGAAATTCTGTTTGCAGTCTCTTTCTCACTCTGTCAATCATCTGCAGTACTTTGTCCTCCGGGCGAGCTGGATTAAACCTTCCATAACCTCTCCGAGCATTGTTTTGCCGTGCATATTTCAAAATCGCCCTGAACTCTTTTGAATAAATATTCTTTTCAATTCTATCAAGTCTTCAAATTAAGCAAAAACAACACTTGTACTGCTCACTGTCTATTCATCTTATAATTACTTGCTCATCTCGTTTCAATGCATCTTAAAAAGCCACTTGTAGTCTTTGGTGCGAGGGACCGACGTTTAAAACGCATGTCCAGTTGCATAAGGCGGCATGTGATGATGCGCAGCTTGGAGGAAGCCGGCTCTCTCCAGCTCCCTCTTAGCGGTTCCAGCGCTGCCTCGGGCTCTTTTCTCCAGCCTTCCTCCTTCCTGTGATACCGCTCGAGAGGCAGGAGTGTAAAAATAAAAAAGTCCCAAATCTTTTCATCCACGCTTGCTGTCTTGTTGAAACTCTTAATGTGCCGCGTTACCTTTTTCCAGTCTCGACCTTGCAGACATCGGCCTTTTCCAAATGCTGTCTGCTTAAACATTTAAGTGACTCTAATGAAACTATTTGTCAATGTAATCATAGAAATCAACTAAATTGTATTACTCATTATTCCTTTTTACCAACTACTGTTCCGCTTGTGATTGTGGATAATATGTTAATATTTTTGACCAAAATATACATTGATATCTACATGTTATTTATGTATTGACACATTATACTCTCCTCATTTCAGTCACTGTTGTTATTTTTTAAAATAAAAACAAAATCTTCGCAGGTTATAGAGCTAAATTATTAACATGGGAGATCTCCGTCCGAGCTAGTAGAATAAATTAATATTAATTGCTGTTAAAATCAAAACACTTCATTTGCTTTCAATTAATTTCCTAAAAAGGGGTTTGAGGGTTAAAAGGCGGAACTCTGTTGCACTCTCAGTATAATTATCATTCCGCGTGCGAGTTTCCCTGACATCATCAAACTCCATAGCACATACATAGTTTTTAACACCGGTTTGTGTGGCGAGGAACACACAAACACAGCATAGAGGCTCCCTACCTCGCGGGTTAGCTAGTAATGATCTTAATGAGATACGTTTGTATCGTGCTTAACACTTTGCTATACAGTCAGTGGCGTCATTAGCACTAATTCTGTAAGTGAAATACGCAGTATGTGCACATTATTAGGCATGTCAGACTCTAAGGGGGAGAGAAACAAACTTGCATTGTCACAAACAGGAGGAACTTAGCACAGCCAACCCCAGTGCATCTAATCCAAAGGTCCAGAGTTGTCCACTGCGTAGCGCAGCTCCACCGGGCTCCCGCGGGTCAAATCTAGGCCGCTAATGACTGTGGTACGAGCGTTCAATTGGCACCAGTGCACACATTTGCAGAGAAAGAGGAAAGTAAGTCATTGAGTTGGCGGTGATTTTCTATGACGTGGCGGCCGTTCGGTCTTCACTCATCATCCCAATCAATTTGACAACGGGGAGTCGGCACAGGCAAGGTCGACCTCGGCCGTCGCAGCTTTCAACAAAAAGCATCCGCGCTGACCGCCGGAAACGTGTCGCTAGATGAGTGAGCAAAGTGCGGTTTTGCTGAGAGGGAAACACTTCATTCATCTTTGCTCCCCTAAACGATTTGTCTCTGCTGAGTGCTTTGCTAAACGTCGCGTCTTATTTTTCCGGTCAGAAAAAAAACAAAACACCGTTTACAGTTACCTTCAGATGCAAAAGACAAACTGATATACTTAATAAAAGCTGCGCATTCTATTTCCAATTCACTGACTCCATCGGAGCGCTTTTATTACTAAAGGAACTGTCATAATGAGATGTTCAGCGAGCTGGGCGGACTGTCTACGTGATGCCGGGCGTGCCTGGCACAGGTGCGCATGCTTTTAATATATGAGGCCCCGAGAGCGCCGAGTGATCAATACTCGGCCACTGCACGGGGAGAGATAAATGGTTTCAGTGAAAAAGCTCAACGTCTTTACTCCGCATACGAGTGCAGGTAGACGTGCCTCGACACTTGCATAAGCTTGGGCTACTGCGCGTTACTAAGAGCCCATCTGTGTTGGAAAAGAGCAGCTGAGGCGAAAAGATGAAAACTTCCGCCGCGAGCAGGTGGAAATCAGCTCATTAAGCTTCGGGGGGAATAATGGAAAGCTGGCATCCGTGTCATTGAGGCCCGGCGCGCCTCCGTTGTGCCTCGGAGCCGCTGTCGTCTGGTTGGGCTTGGAAGTCGATAGTGGGCAGAACAGAATCTTCTAGAGGCGCAAAGCTGTCTGATGCAGTCCTCCGGAACCAGGGGCGCCAATCTATGCGCTTAAGGTCCCCGTGTGTTGTTGACTTCAGACGTTGATACGCGCGCACGCTCGAATATCATTTGAGACGTCTCGCTCCGGCGGTTCGCAATTTGATTTGCAGAGATTGGCCTTTGTAATCTCAGAAATGATCCTGGAAACATACAGTAAGACCGACCCTGGGAAAGACTATTACAAAACAAGACTATAAGGACAGTATCTTAGTTCACCTGCTTGAAAAATAGATACAAAATGAAATGATGCATAAGGGCATAGAGGCAACTAAGGGCTATTAATGTAATGTTGTGACAGCTGAGATATTAGACTGACGCAGGGAACATTGGCTTGTTTTTCCAGGGTCTGAATAAAAATACTAAATGTGACAAAATCAGCCTCAAATTAATCACCAATTTTGGCAAATGTACTAGGTAAATATGAAAATATATTAAATTGGCATTTAAGGGATTGAAGGGAAAGTAGGAAGAGAGGTTGAATAAAAAGAACGGCAGGGTTTCAAATTAAAAGATCACTTTCAATTTGTCACAACGCGGTTCATTTTCATAGCCTTTGGCTCTATTGGCTTTGACAACAAAGTCACCAGAGCATTACTCGCGTCTGGGAATGAGGCAATTTTACAAAAAAAGAAAAAAGGTCTGACAAAGCAAAATTACACGAATAGTCAGAAGATCAGGGAAACTCGCTAAGAAGTGAGGTATTTTCCATAATCATTCAATTTGGAGGCAAGAATCAGTGATTCATTGGTGATGATTTACAGCAATAAGGCAAACGTTCCCACAGGGATTAATGAAGCACAACAAATGCATTTCTTATATTGGAATATAGTTTTGTCAATTTAATTGGGATGCATCAGTAGAACTAATGCATCCCAAATAAAAACAAACAATGAACAAAAAAAGTCAAAAAAGTAAAGAGGATTGTCATTGATGTCTCACAGCTGTCAGTCACAAAAGATGTTTTCGGGCAGCGTGAGCTCCCAACAGCTTCACATCTACAGAGCGGTGAGGGAACAGGCTGCTGATAGAGGCTTTGGAAAAACGCCAAAGACCTGAAAAAAAAGGAGCCCTCAGAGGGCTGTGTTCCCATTTGCAACTGAATTACTTTTGCGTCTCAAGTGTTTGGTCCTGTTGCTCGGATATGAAATTCACGTGATGGCGACGAGAGAACGGAAAAAGTGTGAGAGCGTCGGAGGCAGCGTTGCTGCTCCTCAAGTGGAGGGTGGGAAAGCACTCGGAGAGAGCTCGACACGCCACAACGCAGACGCAAGTACAGGCCCAACACACACACACACACACACACACACACACTACGAACGAAGGGTTGCACAAAAACAATTCCAAATGTGCGCACATGAAGAAAAAATATTAAAATAAACACATGCTCGTGTGGTACAACATGGTATTCTCCCCCAAACCTATCATAGCAAAGCAATATATATATATATATATATATATATATTGTTAATATATTCTTTTGCAAGCACTATGTCATGCATATCTGAGATAAATAAAAATAAAAAAATCACACGCCGTACAAATTGTGCCCTTAAAAAAGATAAGAGAAAGCGCTAGAGCTCAAGAAAACTCTGTAAAGTCAAGATAGCATTGTGGCTCCGAGAGCGAGACGCGCATCTGTTGGGGGGAATAATCTGAACGCTGTAGGAGGAGGAGCGATAAAACATAAAACGCAACAGAGAAAAACCGACGAGGAAACACAAGGAGTACACGCTAAGGGGGGTCGGTGGGACAGGGCGATGGAAAAAAAAAACGGGATTGAAAAAAAACAACAACAAAAAAACGACGGTGGATGTGGAGGAAAAGACCAGCGTAAAAGCGTAGGAAAGGTTTTCTCTTCTCGGTTTTTGAGGTGAAAGTTGCCGCAGCCTCGTCAAAAAGACGGCGACAACCACAACAATAACAAGCATTCTGGTGGAGCACACCAAAGAGGAAGGGGGGAAAAAAGGGGGACAGGTACACAAAAAGGTGACGGTACAAAGTGCAGAGCGGAGGAGGGGAAGCGGTATATATATTATTAAGTTAATGGACGTGAACTTCACTTTAGCAAGCGGGGTTGGGGAGTGATTACTGCCATTAGGTGGCAGGGAGGATGTGTGTGTCTGTGGGTGTGTGAGGGTGACTCATGTCTGAGTGTGTGAGCTTGAGTTTTTTTTTTCGTGCCCAGGTTCTGACCTTGAATGTCAACTAGGATACACTTATCCACTTTCTCTGCTGGCCTCTTTGCCTCTTTCCTTTTATTATTACAGCATTTTACGTCCACCTGGGCCAAAGTCAGTGAGAGCCGCGGTCCACTCGAGGAAAAGGTCAGAACCATTTCTTCTTTTATTCTCCATAACCCCCCCCCTGCTGCTCCTCCCCTCTTCTTCCACTTCCCGCTCGTATGTTCTCCTGCTCTTTTCTTGTTTGCATACCAATTTTCACTCACTCACTCACTCAGTTTGTTAAAAGAAACATCTTCTGGTTACTTATTGCTCACTTTGTCGAGGGAAAAAAAACACGTGGCGTTAGCGTGTCCCCATGTACGGCAAATACATCTAATTAATCAGTATGTGTGTATAGACACATATTCCAGAGGTGACTTAGAGCATAAGTAATTGCATTACTATGCCAATGAGTAAAAGGATCATTATAGTCATTTCCCAGTTTGATCCATTATGAGGCCAAAATGCAGTGATTAAAATGTATTTGAGATAAAATCAATGTTCAATACTACAGTCCCAATGGCATGATTACCATAGAAAAGACATTCATCCAACGTATGTGGGGGTGTTTTCTTTAAAAAAAAAAAAAATCCACTGGAGAAGTTTAAGATACTGTCAGACAATAAGATGACCGTGCCGACCTTAATTTTACTTGAAGGAAAGCATTAAGCAAAATGGATAATGTATTCCCCTCATCTCCGTGTTATTGTCGTGTTTGCAAGTGAGCAACATTGAAAATTTATGTTAAAACAAGTTATCCACAGGCTCTTTAGTCACCTGCTGTTGCTTAAGTGGAGATGATACAACACATTGTGGGGAAATGCATTTACATCTACACCATATTACCACAAACTAGAAATGAACACACATCAAAATGATCTAACCTCCTGTTTAGACAACAAACGGGACGTCTCGCGCCTCACAAGCGCTCTCATTCTGGTCACGCGAAGGTTCCGTGCTTGCGGCACATTGTGCTGCACTTTGTCTCTATCCAGAGACCGCTTAGTAAACCCACAGACTCTCCCTTCACGGGGAAGCAAGGGAAGCAGGAAACGGGAGCATCCTGGTTATGGCGGAGCCGCAGTGTGCGTTCATGGGCCAAATGTAACCTAAACATACATTAACTTCCACTCAAGTGCCAGCGCAACAGCCATCTCTCTCTTGCTCCCTTTTGCACACACACACAATAGAGCACAAAATAGAAAAGGGACCTCACTCCTGGTCACTCTGACATTGACTTTCAAAGCACCTGCTCTGCCAGCTCGTCCAGAAGCAACGGAAACGGACTTGGAACGGCAAAGCGTCCGGTCCCCAGCTGTGAAACGCTCCGACTAAAAAGGCCAAAATAGCACCGAGCCTCCATCGCCCGTGAATGTGCGTTGGGCACAGAATTTTTGGTAAAGAAAAGTATCTGGTGTGCAGAACCTCCATTTCAAGCATCATTCATACCCATGTCAAATTGGAGAATTTGTCACTTGCCATCTTGTGCATTCCGCCCAATACCTCCACTCACACACATGATTGGTATTCCATGCGAACCTGGTAGAGAGTGTGCTTCTTGTCCTTGAAGCAAGGTGTGAGGAGAGAGTAGATCTGCAGGGAGTAGTAGTAGGCAGCCAGCTGGAGCGACAGGGCAGAAGGACACTGTTTCTCAAAGCACCTGTTGGCATCCAGTACCTGCATAGACGAGGGGGGAGGGAGCGTGGGGGGGTGGGTGATGGAAGGAAACAAATAATCTTAATTTAGTCCACAGAGACACAACACAATCCACTGTCGTAGCCTCCGTCTCACATTTCATCGGAGCCATCAGAAGACATTTACTGCTCCTCCGACAGCCGGGACAAAATGGACAGGGGGCCACATATCGATGGCGTGGGAATGTTTTATAGTGTGCGTGCGTCGTGTGAGATACGACGTGCGCTGTGTGACCGACGTCGCCATGTCACGCCTTTGATGAAGTGCCACTGTTGTCATGTTAGTCGGCGGCATTGCGCCGGTGTCTTTTAAGTGCGACTTTGATTGACACGCTGATGACGACAACTGTACAACACAATAGCTCGTCTAGAAGGGCAAGGAATGTGGACTCCTTCAGTCTCTATGAAATACAGTCACACTTGTATCAGCAGAGCCTGATATAATGTGCCGAAAATAGCTGTGTGTGTGTGTGTGTGTGTGTGTGTGTGTGTGTGCGCGTGTGTGCGCGTGCAACTTGTGTCCACCAACCTGAGGCAGGGCCAGTAAGTAGGACAGTGCTAGCATCATGTCCCTGGGAAATGCATCGTTGGCCAGCTGCAGCAAAACTGGAAAAGGTTGGAGATTGAGCGAGAGAAAGAGAGAGAGAGAGAGAAAAGACTTTAACTCAAGCACTGAGGATTAACCACTAACCCTCCCCCCACGACAAGTTTCATTGCACGTTTGTTGACTTCAGACGACAATGCCTGTCAGCACACACCTCTCTGTGGGCCAGACAAAAGAGAGGGAAGGTAAAAATAGAGAGGAGAAGAACAGGGGGAAACAAAGTCGAGAAGCGTCATTAAAAATCCCCCCCGGAGTTCTGTCCATCTTCTTTGTGGGCGGATGTATGCATGCCTGTGTTTGCATGTGCTGTGTATAAATGCTGTTTGGTTGTGTGTGCACGTGCATAAGTGCGCATGTGCGCATCCACGGCTTCCTGTAAAGGGAGCTTTTCATTATTCAAAGAGTAAGTACATGCCCACTTCTAATAAGTGCTCTTCAGATGAGTCCAAACTTCATCGGAGTGCACTTTAAAGTCGAATCCCCTGAATGACAAATAAACCTATGCATATTGACTGACATTTAATCATAAGGATCCAAAAAATGTTCTTTAACTGGTTCGGACGTGTCCATTTGAACCGCTGATCTGGCAGAGCAAAGGAAAGTCGACTGTGAATAAGCAATTTGTGATTAAAGGTCATACTGCCGTAGTGTACTTCCACTCACGTACGTGACTGCTTTGTACAAACAACAAACTTTGGAATGCTACCGTCCATTAAGCTCAGCACTGCTAAGCATTAAGCCTCACAGACAGAACAATAACTGCAGGTCCTCGAGCTGCATCACACACCTCTTGCAATGAGCTTTAATGTCGCACAGCTGTGGACTGGAATTCCATTTACTTTTTGTATTGCATTGTGGGGCATGGTATGCATCAACACGCTCACAACAGCTCAAACAGACCAGCGCACTTGATGTAAAGCCCTATTTGTGGGGGACTGGTATTTCCAGGGGGCATAATGGGATATGACCCCCTCTGTACAGGGTAAGGGAAGCATTTTAATAGAATCTACAGACATTATCCTCCAGGTATGATTTCAAAGTTTTTGTGTAAATATCCGCTTATATCAAAAATATTATGCTATATGATTTAATATTATTAGACTGTTTAATTATTTAAGGCTATTTATGTGTATATAATACTAATTTTATCAGAAAACCTTTGTGTTCAAATATGGTATGTCAGTAGTTTTGTACTTGACAAACGCACAAATGACAAATGACTGATGCAACCCAGGTCACATGCAAAAAGGCATGATACATACAGGAAAACTCCTTAGAGTTAGTGTGTGGGATGGAATTGGGACACAACCCGTGCATTCGATGTCCCTGAGGCTCAAGGGATTTGGGGTTGAGATGACACTTTGGGCTCAGCAATGGACTTTTGTCCAACTGCCGGTGGCTCGAGGCCACAACAGGCTAACGCAGGGATGCACGAACCCACCAACACACTCACACAAGAGCAGATAAACGGCAAAATGCTGTAAACACACGGACTCCCCGAGTTATTCGAGGGAAGGGGGGGGGGGCAGAGAGTAGGGAGGAGCGGAGGCAGACAGAATCACTTTGTAGTCTCAGACCCAACGAGAACAAAAGCCTGTGCTGGTGATAAGAGCCGCAGACAAAATAGAACGGAGAGGAGAAAAGTGGAGGAAGCCGGGGGGAGGAGGGGAGTGGGGGGGGGGCGCACACCGCAGTATAGAGAAATGCACACATGAATTCACACATGCACATACGGCACACAGGCCGATACCCACCGTATACAGTTGCCGGTTTGGAGTCTGCTCGTGTGAGCCGAGGGCGCACCGATGCGCCATAACAGCTCTCTTAAGCGGAGTGCCCCCCCCCCCCCCCACACACCTCCTGCAGGGTTTCAATGAGCTACACCGCAGAATGAGCTGATTACACGCCTCTCTAAAGCCACTGATACCATCGGGACAGGAATTACCAGAGGGGTAAACACACACACACACACACAGAATAGATAACATAGACTTAAAAGCATACTGTGAGAGAGGAAAACAGACAATGTGTGTGTGTGTGTTTGTGTGGCCCCACAAACATGCACGCACCCCCAAAAAAGACACAAACACTCCTGCGTCAGCGAAATCAGGCACATTGTTAGCGTGAGACAGTGACTTATTACTATTTCACCGGTGCGTGCCGTGTAACAAACAAATGATTATAGCCTGGTCAACATGCGGCCAATGGCAGTACTTATTGCTCTGTGTGCGTGTGCTTGTGTGTGTTTGTGTGTGTGTGTGTGTGTGTGTGTGTGTGTGACTCCCACTGCTTCCCCTCACACAAACTGCCCGTTTCTTACTCCGCTCAATACCATTGGGTCACTTTCCACTGGTGTCATCATTAATTACCTCCACCTTATCTGGGCCAGGTGAAAAATCTATATATATATATTCTTAAAGGCCATCTCCTGGTCTGTTTTTGAGGACAACCGGCGTGGTCATTATTCGAAGGTTGTTATTGGACGCCACAGCGCTTTCTTTCTCGACGCGCCGCCGCTCAGGGAAGGTGACTTTTTAAGAAGTGACATATTCCTTTAAAGGACAACAGCAGAGACAGCTTGAATTTGGTTGAATGGTGTGTGTGTGTGTGTGTGTGTGTGTGTGTGCATATCGACGCATAAGCACTCTATGTTCAAAGTGTGTGTCTTGCATTCTTTATTGTCAGCGTATTAGTATTCAAACACACACACACACACACACACACACACACTTGCTGTTTATTTTCGTCGTGGCATTGATTTTGGCGAGCAGCTGTGATCCATCACGCAGCGTGGCCTTGATGTTTTCACTTCATACTATCTCTCTGATATCGCCGTGGTGACGTGTCGTTATTTACTTTTGCCGCAGGCTACAAGGGCATATATTAATTAATCGATGTGAGGCTATTCTTGCCATGTTGTCCCCCTGTCCACCACATACTGTCTCCGTGTGATTGTTGATCATGTGATGCGTTGACACACGGGTGAGCAGGAGGCGGGATCCTCACTGATCATAGCCTAGCACCCCACAATGCATTGCGTCTCTTCAGTCAGACCTCGTAGGTTAATTAACAACAATAATAACCTCCGATTGGAGCTGACCAACGAATCCACTCGCTTCTAACTGCTCCAATATTATTCATTAAGAATCTGGTCTGACGACCGACTAGGCAGAATTTTGGATTCAAATGTTATAATTCACTTGAGAATTGCCACTCTATACTTTCTTTATCTGCGTAAGCATCTGTGTGTGTTTGGCTATTTTGCCGCATGCTCACCCTCCGTAGCAGGAAACAGCGTTTTCCCTTCCGTTTTGGCCTCTGCCAATTTGCCGGTTCTCAGCAGAACCTCGGCAAAGTTCTCCTGAGGCACGTCTTTGAATGACGAATACACATCTTGACTCTAGGAGAAAAGGACAAACGAGGGTGATGAGTGGATTCCATAAAGTCATCATTGTGCCGAGGGAAACACCGGGGAGAACAGGTCAGGACACCAACACCTGTCGGATTAACGTGTTTAAGGATTCTTAAACACGTTACTTCTCGTGTGTCTGAGTGGTTAACAAATTCTCGCGTCTATCTCTGCCGCTCTTTTGTTCTTGTTTCTCTCCTCCCTCCACCACTTCACCCTCATCGTAAGTGTTGAGCTAAAAAAAAAAAACAACCCCACTGATCAGCCGATTGGTAGACAGATGGACGCGGGGAGCCATTATTGGTGGCCGGATGATGGAAGGCGGATGAGCGCTGGGGATGGAGCGGAGGAAGGGATTTGGAGAGGCACATTAACTTGCCATGAGACGAGATGTATCGGTGTTCTGTTTGCCCTCGCGTCCACTCTTTAAGCTATCCACATGATTTGTGTCTCTGAATAAGAAGCACAGTCATCGCCCGGGGCGACCATTTTCTAGGCATAAAGGTCGAGCTACTCTTCCGCTTACTTTTCTACTTTCATAACTCTGTTTTTCTTCCTTTTCTTTTTAGAGTTTTATGGTATTCATCGCCCGTCCTTCATCTAATATATACAGTACTTCTTCTTCTGTTATGGCTTTATTTTTTTAACAACATCTACGATTTTATTATCTTACCATTACTTTTGGTTTATTATTTTTGCTGTTAAGTACTATTAGTATTTCCAAAGGGCTTTCGGCATTAACACTACTGAGTCTGAAATCAATATTCATTTTGTTCAACATTGTTTTTGAAAAGCTTTATAAATCAAAAGGAAAAATCTAATCTGATTAAATGCCTTAAGCCGAGCATTTCTGCTGTTATTTAAGGAGGCCAGAGTAAAAACATAAAAATAAAAGGAGAAATAAGGACATCAGGGACACAAATGGAAGAAGAGAAAATAATGAGCCATGAAAGCTGGTCTTCAGCCACTCACCAGGTCCACACAGGCATCATCAATGAGTTCCTGATAAAAGGGGCTACAGCCTTGACGCTGCAGGTTGGAGTTCTCACACGCCCACTCCTGACTCGTGGCTCCTGTGCCGTGACCCTGAGGAGCCATCAAAACATCATTAAACTTTCACAACATGCCCACAGCTCTGTCATCTCCTTCTCTCTCCTTCTCTCTCTCACCCGAGGCTCATATCATCTTTTTTTTTTCTTCTTCTTCTCTTACTTGGTAACGTGCAACTGCGAGCCGCCCTCCCAAATCGCTGCCGGGACCAAAGACGCAGTCAATCCCCGGCCCGGCGACCGCCGAGCCAGTCCGGCCGCCGGTAACAAGCCAGATGGTAAAATATTCAATATGCGGCCCAATTAATTATGCAGGGGTGCGCTCTCGATTGGTTGTTTTCTTTAAAGGATGAGGTCTACGAAGGCTGTGAGCGAACTTATTTGAGATACAAAAGGCAGGGGCAGACATGCAGCTGGGCTTTTTCACACACACACACACACACACACACACACACACACACACACACACACACACACACACACACACACACACACGTTGTGCAGCCTGGGAACTAATGGAGTTAGAAACAAGTGGTTGGCCTGGAGTTGCTGGACCACGCACATTTAGATCCACAACTTAGTTTAATATTTAACTTATTAGACGCTCTATTGCGCCCCCCGACAGAGAGAAGCGCCTTTCGGCTTCCGGCAGGTCGCATCAATAAGAACATAACGTGTCCTCACATGCAGCGGCCGCAGGCAGTTGAGCGAGTCCTTCCACCAGCGGTGGTCGCCGACTTTGGTCAGCACGGCCTTGGTGGTCAGCCCGGTCGTGGTCAGCACCTTCATGGTCTTGGCTGTGGTCCTGTGCAGCAGGTCCCCTGCCGAGGCCACGGGGGGAGCGACGGCCTGGGGCCCGGCGAGCGACAGCGGCAGCAGGAGGGACAGAAAACATGACGGCCTCGTTAGTCCAGCGCGTCACTCGGGCGTCTCTGCAGTGGAGTGCAGTCTTTGGTTCTTCGTGCTCTTATTACTTGGCAATGAAAAAGTTCTCTGATTGCCACATCCGTGCTGGTGTGTTAGACCGAAGGACAAACGTGGAGCTCGAGGACTCTCGAGCATCTGAGAGGTATTAGACATGGTTGTGTTCTCTTTTTTTTTGATTAGGTACTTGAGAGGAGCGCTCGAATTAGAGCAGGGCTCTTTGTGACAGTTGGTTTGTTTGTGCAAAGTGGAAGAGGGAATTAGAAGTCTCTGCCTGAGAGAGCCACAGTGAGTTCTTGTGAGTCAATGCGCTGCAAGTCTCACAGGTAATGCATCATACGGCAGTGTGGGGCAGATTCATTACACAAAGATCTTTTTACCTCTTGTGAATCAAATTCCATCCAGCGATTAACTCCTCGACACAAACCCAATTGCTTGTTTGTTAAAGCACAAGTTCAACACTATGGGGAATGTGCTCGTTCAAGTACAAGGTAGTTGCTTGCCAATTCTTTTTGTTTTAATCTGGTTTCGTTTTTATTGTCGAGTGTTTGCATTTTATAAAGTTTATATGTGGTTTTCATCCTAGGTACTAATAAACCAAAGTTTTTTGAAAGTGCCATAACAACGTAGTTTATCTACTTACTTTTTTGCGCTCCAGCCTGGAGTTAGATGAGACAGATCCTTCTAAAGCCAGTTAGCTTAGCATAAAGACTGGAATCAGGGGATAAACAGCTAGTCTGGCTCTGTCTAAAGGTAACAACATCTACTTACACTCTGGTCTAATGTTTGATTTGTGAGTTTGAGGTGCTAGTAGGGTTTTTAATAACCTCTCGGGATAGCCAAGTGATTGTTGGCTGCAGCATCAGATTTGACAGATATGAGAACGGTGTCATTTTTCTCACCTAATTAGGTTTTAACTGTTTTTTTTGAATGAACAAAAATGAACAAATGAATAGTGCGTAGCACTGTGGATTGCATTCATGGGGTATTTTTGAAAATGTGCCACCAGTTTTTCATGGTTTGGTGGTTTCTGCACAATTGAATAGGGTTTTAAAAAACAAATTTAGAGAGCCTGTGGGCCGAGGCCCAATCGCTTAGTGCCTTTCATCAATACTTTATTTAGCAAGGGATTGACGGTCGGGGAATGAAAAGAAACTAAACATGCATATAGTCGAGATGTTTGTTAAAAAATAAATAACAATTTAAAAATCACCTCTAGAGTGCACGTGCACATATCCATCTAGGGCCTAAATATACACGGGCAAGGACGAGGGACATCAATACAACAACAAAAAATGACAACAGACAGCTCCAAATGAGCTCCCGTCCCCACACAAAGGGGATGCAAGTCATGAAACATTAACAGCCACTCAGGGCATCATAAAGCTGGCGGTGCTGATGGGGAAGAGAAGGCATAAATAAACCAAGCGAGCTGAGCAACCTTAACACTAGATTTACACCTCATCAAATATGAAGCAATGGGAAAACACACAAACAGTACTAAAGCCCACACCCACTCAGGAGGAGCAGACGATGCCGCTACAACTCAGGGACAAAGAGCAATCCCATTAACATGCGGGAAGGAAAAGCTACGGAGAAAAGCATGCGCAAACCTTGACTGAATCGGTCTCGTCGGCCTCTCGTCCACTCTGGGTAATAGCGGGATCCATTTGATAGTTGACAGCCTGGTACAAAACCTGGAGGACAGAGACGGGAGATGAGGACGGAAATCCAAGGATGACAACCAGCTATTTCATTGGAGAAATCTCATTCATTGAATTGTGAGTATAATTGGTATGATTTGAAAGGCGAAAATGTTGAAAGGAGGACGCTTTCAATGTGCCTCTCAGAAGAAAAAAATACATTACCATAATTTAACCTATTAGAAATGCAACTTCTGTTCCAATAGGACATGAATTTGTTTTGATTGATTGTTTGCCATGCATGAGCTGGATATAAAATGTTATATATGTATATTTTATTAATTATGGTCCAACAAAGAGAGACTGACTATTGAAGGAATACTTGTATCAGCTGCAGGTAAGACTAAATAATATAATAAAGATTGCACATTAGTTTCATAAAAATCCATATTGGTGAAACCACAACAGAAGGTGTAGAGGGACCTGGGTTTGCAGGTCGCTGGAGGCAGCCAGCAGGCCGTGGATGCTGTCGGGGGGACAGTGGGTGAGAGAGAAGGCTAAAAGCTCCTGTCGGGCCTCCAGGTCCTCGTAGCCCTCACACTGACCCAGCAGACTGCACACATCCCACGCTGGACTGTACCCTGCAGGAGGTGCAGAAGGAACCGGACAAGGGGAGGAGGTAAGGCGAAGTAAGAGGAAATAAGACAACTTTTACTCAATGGGGCCGAGGGCAGGATATAAGAGCACCTGAGAGAGGCCATTAAGCTATTGCGACGCAGGAGGTGATCAAAGTCACATAAAGATTGCTGCAGGGATAACGTTGTTTTCTGGGCCAAAATAGGATTATTTGGTTGAGTGAGGATGGACTAGTCGGCGCCACAACTTTATTTAGTCTCATTGCTCAACAAAATGTTTGAATATATATTAAGCTTATGTTCACCTTCTTTCAGACATCTAACCAAAAACCCATTTGGAAAAGCCATCAAGTTCGAGACAATCGAACCAGAGCAAAAATACAAACTCATTATTCCTGCACCGCTCAAACACGTCACCAAATAGCTGAACAAAAGTGTTTTTCATTATCCATCAGCCTCGTCACATGTCTGCTGAACCATCCTGAATCCTATCAGATAGAACACCAAGGCATATAAAGTGCACACACACACACACACACACACACACAAAACATAAGAATTCAAAGAATTTGTTGTAAAAAGCAAAAAGAAATGGAGAGGATATAATGCTGAGACACTGACACAATAACTTGCAACCTTCCTAATACACATTTCATCCCAGTCACAAAGCAACACTTCATTCCTCCAAACAGATCCAATTACTCCCACTGCGTTCGCAGGCAAGAGAACCTCGGTGCTTATCAGATTACACCTTCTCTTCCTACAGGACACCTTTTTCTCATCCACACATCGTCTACTGTTACCCCGCAACGTGGGAATACTCATCCAAGTCCTATTGGCTTTGATTCTTACGAAACGGGGTCAGACAAAACATAATTACCGCAGAGACTACTTGGAATCCCTGCAGGGAGACCCTGAGGAGCAGACCGTCTCAATAAGGATGTCATTGTTGTATTGCTGTTGTAATTATCGTTCTTTAACATGGACGAGCACAAAGCCACTCAACCTCAATTTGGGGATATCTAAGGGAGGAAGGAAGAAGCCCAAAGTGAGTGACCATAGCGGTCACCGCCTTAAAGACCACAAAGACCACAAAGTCTACCTCAGCCATGATTTTCACCTTGATTAAAGTTGACATGTTGTTAATTTCAAAGTTTTCTTTCAGGTTTATTTCTGTTTTTCTAGAAACCTGGATCAAGTTTTGATACAGGAACAGAACAATTTACTCAGGCGTGAACTTGCATTCCAGGGAATGATATTGCAATCTGAAGCTTGAGAACAGTCAACATCAGCTGGGAATTATGAACCTACGGGCAAAATACTGAAGATGAAAACAATGGCCTCAGGCGTAGTGTATCTTGATGATGTAATACCAGCCTTAAATGACATTGTGATGCCCCTTGGACAGAATGTGAGTGGATGATAGTCTATCATTTGTCCGTCAGGACTGCAGCATTTCCTTGGCATAAATAAGAGAACCCTGCTGACATACAGTAGTCCCCTCTATGATCCGAGGTCGTAAAACTGTTGCTGCTTCATTGTTCACAAGAAAAGCTAATGAAGGGTTGACAAAGAAAAGAGCTGGAAAAAATATAAACTTTTTACGACAGTTGACAAGCTTTGTGCTCATGTTCTGTTCGAAGCAAAGGAGGTGGAAAGGTAGACGGGCATGAGAGGGGGGGGGGTTCTCGTTATCTCTTCCACCGGCTTTTGTGCATTTCAGTGACGGGTCCCTCGTTCTCCGATGTCAGCCACGTACCTGCGGCCATGACGTCCTGACAGTGGATGGACGAGGCCTTGAAGTCCAGACACTGGAGAGCTTGCTCCGCCAGGAGGGTCAGCACTTGGCCTCTGCGCGTGTCCTTGTCATCACCTACATTCACAGGAAGGTATCTATTTTCAGAGCACATCAACACACAGAACTGACAAGATGTAGAGAGCTAAAACGCACGGAACAGCAAATCTCATCATCCTGCATATCACATCTGGCTTAATAACCGTCTTTATTAAATCTCTTTCTGACTGCACTCACAGAGAGGCTCAAGGTTGCAACATCGGGGCCTCTGACTTTATTAGACCGAGCCTGGGACCGCATATTAATCTGTCCGCCGTAAATTAGGTTATTGCAGTCTCAGACCTACGAGTATGAAATATTAAAATGGGGGGAAAAAAATGCTGTCTCGCTGAAAATGAAAGAATCTCAGTTTTATAATTTAGTATTGGTGGGATTGGTTGTGGTGTTAACATTCACGTGGCGTCTCAGGACAATCTCTGATCTCTGTCTGAGTTCAGTAAACAAAAGGGCGAGGACGGGGCGATGAAAAGAGGCAGAGGCAGGAGCAGGACATCTGAACAGACCTGCATGCTGCAGATCAAAGAACTCACGAGAAGAAGAATTCTGATGGCGCTGGATTGATCTGTGTGTGTGTGTGTGTGTGTGTGTGTGTGTGTGTGTGTGTGTGTGTGTGTGTGTGTGTGTGTGTGTGTGTGTGTGTGTGTGTGTGCGCGCGCGCGCGCGCGCGCGCGCATAAAGAGTGGCAGATAGGAACGCGAGGGGGAAAGCAGGGTTGGTCAAATATTTTCAGTGACCTGTGAAAGGTTTGTCTTCAAATGCTCTTAAGAACTCAATATAAAGGATGTGCATTTGTGTGTATGTGTTTATTTTGGACCGAATACTATTATCAAGACATGCTCTAGAAGGTATTTCAAGCCCTGCTAAATGAGGCATCTCGGGAATCCAATTGGAGCCTTCCCCTGTCATTCGCAAAAGGTAAGACATTTTTTTTTAAAGAACCAATTGGAAATAGTCAATTCGCTGCTACAACAACAACACAAGCTCCCGAAGCAATCCGTTCTGAGTCAGCACAATTCAATTCAATATCATAATTATTGATATATTTTAAAAAATGGCTCCCATGAGACAGAATGATTTACGAAGCATTTCTGTAGAACGAGACGGGAACCAAATCCAAAGGGTTTCTAACCGGTGTGCTGGTGATACCTGCATTAAATATGCAGCACGGAGCCCCCGAGCAATGCGCCCTTCAAAAGCCTTCCCCCCCCCTGCATTTATTTATTTAAAAATGTGTTTATTCCTCTTCTCATCTCCCTCTGTACTACACAGGAGCTGCCTGCCGACTGAGCAGCACATACAGAGGAACGCCACGAGGCCGGTAAGCAGGTTCCCTTTTGGCTGGTGACAGGCCTCAGAGAGAGAGAGAGAGAAGAAGACAGAGAGGACAGAAGAGACGAGGGGAAAAAAACCTCACACGGTGCGACAGACAGACGGAGAGGAGTCTGGCTTCTATTTTTCGGAAAAAAAGACAGAGAGACGGCGAGGTTCAAGTCATATTAAAGGTCACGGGACGGCACCTTTGGCTTTACCGCCGCAGCAACTTCATGTGGTGGCGGCGTTAAGAGGCGGCTGTGGAGGGCTGGGGCGGTGGCCCCAATATATTACGTAAATAAATATATATTTTTGGGAATTCATGAATTTTAAATAGGAATTTAAACTGAACCAAAACATAGCCTTGTGTGTTGAGTCATCAGCTAGCTGCAGTGTGCTTGCAGTGATACTGTAATCTCAAATGGGAGATATGAAGGCTTGCATAAGAAATAAAAAAAATATACTAAATATAAGAGAATCCCAGTTGGAACATGGTAAATAGACTGACGTTTCAAAAAACGCAGAGATGTGTAAATAACTTACAATAACTTAACAATAAGGAAATGAATATGAAGGGATAGAAAGAGTCCTCAACTTAAAGAACTGAAGTCTGTATACCAACACAAGACGGGGCTCATCACTCGCTTCCCTGGCGAGATGTGAGGCGATGTTGATTGAAAAAAGGTTCCAAATTGCAACAGAGAGAAATTTTACCGGGTCCATAGGTAGGTAGCTCACTCCAAGTTAACACAAGCAGAACAATTCTTATTTTCAGGTGACACTGGATTAAACCTATTTGATGATGTCACACTCAAAATGCTACATTTCACCGGCTGTTGAATCATCTTTTCGGTACAACATAAACAATTTTATATGTTTTTTTTATGCAGATGATGCAGCTTTCTCCAACCTCGTTCGTAAACATTACAAGCTTTGAAGAACAGTAATTTGGGGGCCTCATATAAATGTGCTGACATTCATAAAACAATGCATTAATCCTCTACAAATATCCTTACGAATACTCGTTTACACACTTGATTTAAAGGCTTAGAATAGAACCTGCCTCTGACTGTCGACTACATAGAAATTAGATAACAAAAAAAGAGCGAGGTTTAGAGAGCGCAGAGTGATGTGTCTGGGGAATAAAACGTGCTTGTTCCTTAAGTGAGGGTGTGCTTAAAGTATGGATTTTTGCTTGCAAGCCGTAACGCCGCTCATGATCCTGAGTTTCTCTCCTGCGCGAGAGCTGTCGGCGCGCTTGCTGAAGGAACCCACGCATGCACGGGGTACGTCTCTGCTCCCCGTGTGGGCGGTCCTTTTCTCACTTAATCTCATGGGCTGCATCGCGAAACCGCCACCAGAGCACAGACTTGATCAGCAAACGTTCACTGAACGCTTCCCTCATACAGCCGGTTAAACCCAGAAGAAAGATGATGGGATTAGTGCGGCGTGTGTGTGTGTGTCCGTCTGTAGATACCTGCCACTCGGAGAAGCGAGGCCAGATTCAGCAGGGTGGTGGACTGCTTGTAAGCCGTGGGGCAGTGGGCGATGCATTCTTCTATGAGAGACAGGCGGTTCGATCGCAGGCGCACTGGGAGGGAGAGAAGGAAGGCAGAGGGGGAGCGGTGCACGACATATTTGGCAAATTAGTGACTATTGAATCTGGAAAAAAAAGTTGCAGCGGACAAAAGAAATGATGGTGTGCAAATAATGCAGCTGCTGTCTGCAAAATATTAAAATGGTGTATATATCTCAAGCCGGATGATTATTGGCCTATGTTTGTAGTGATGACCATCGCTGTTGTCATTTGTTTATTTTTGCACATAATCAAATGGCATAACAAGAACAGGCCGTCCCAGACGAGGTTGAGGACATTTCTTTATTCCCTATTGCAGACATTTTATGGACCAATAAGAAAATACATTAATGATGTTATTGGCAGCCCTGCAGGATATATAAGTAAATATACATAACAAAAAACATTATGGTTGAATCCCGTACGATAGAAAACAAGATTTTTACGCAATTTCATTTCAGCCAAAATGTATATGATTTGATTTGTACATTTTATGAACTGTACTTCATTATTGAAGATTTTAGATGCAATGCATCTTCTTTGGCATTCACGCATTTTATTTGGCGTGGAGCATTGTGCAGTATTATACTGAATTTTTAGGAGGGTTTTAAACTTTTCCACAACTTGAATTCATGAAACAATAAACTTAACACAAAAATGCACTTTCATGTTTTCTTTCCTGAAAACCGGAGAAATAGCGTGTGGTGGTGCCTCCGCAGGCCTTTGAGCTTTCCCCCGCTGAGGATGTTGACGGCTCGGCATCACTTTGGGCGAGGCCAGGAGGAAATTCTGCGGAGGGTTTTAGTTACGAAGCGTTGCCTGAGGCGCTGTGGGGTGCTGCAGGAGGCAGCCTAAAATGGATTACATATGCTGCGATCCTTTCACTTTGTAGTGGCGCTTGTTAATCTGTGTGTGTGCAAAAGGGGTTATAACTCAAAAATAAATAGAATGTGTGGTTTTGTGTGTGCAGAGTACGTGTGCCTTTGGGTCAGTGCGTGCAGTCGAGGCGGTGATCGCTTACACAAAACTCATAGAATACAAAGAAAAGGATGATTGGACAGTTTTACTGCACCTCTTCGGCTTTCTTTGTTTGTGTCAATTCCTTCGCTTTTATTTCTCATACTGCACTTCCTTCCTAAACTCCCTCGTGTTCCCACTTTGTCTCTCAGGTAAGGATAAGTGGGCAGTGAAAAAATAATGCACGCAGACTGCAGGTAGAAAGAGTGGAAAAAGAAACAAAAATAAAGGGATGCAGAAAGAGAGCGGGGAGACAGCAGGGGAGGGTGAGAGAGATGGCAGTTGCTGGTTCTCTCTGTCAGTGGGTTTTATTCTGCCAGATCACTTTGATGAGGGCAAATGCGGGAAGAGCGCACAGGCCTGGGGGGCATAACAACACCTCGGTTCAGAGGTGAGGCAATGAGGGGCCAAGCTGGCTCATTCTGGCTCCACAGTTTCCTTTAACAGGGAGCCAGGCCTGGAAACCGCTGCGATAAAGGAACTTATGTTGAGCCAGAAAAGAAGGAAAAGAAGAGCGTGGAGGTGAATACTGATTGGTCAGGTTTGCAGATGGAGAGCAAGTGTAAAAAAATCATCATGTGAGTGTAGTAGAGAGTGCACGGGGCGAGCATTTTAATCCCATTTAGGCCCATCAGGCATATGTTATTTGCACAAAAGATGATCCATGAATAACCGTATATTTAGATACAGTGGCAAGAAGAAGCGCTATATAGGGGGACGAAGGGACGGAGAGCAGAAACATTCCAACACAGAGACAACAAATTCCGCACTCGTGCAGTACCTTGCAGAGGCAGGATGCTGACGCTGAAGTCTTCCAGTTGGACGAGGGCGCTGATGAGGTCCAGTTCCTCCTGGACGGCCGGAGGACAGTCGGTGATCAGCTGGAGACACGACCTGGCCAAGACAACAACTGCTTAAAACACGTGACTACCAATCAGATATATTAATCTGCACCACAAGAGGACGTCTGAAATTCTGACCTGTAGGTTTAAGGTTTAAAGTTCCACGATGTACGAGACATTGGTAGTATAGTTTTTATATTATTCAAAGTTATAAACTTTCAAAGTAGTCGTTACAAAATTCTTATTAGATCTGGAGTTTGTGAAGTTTCAACGTCAGGGGACTGCTCAAATGGATTTATTTACAAAGTCAGAACTCATTTGACGGAGCGCTTTACCCTTCTAACGCAATCCGTACTCATTATCTTTAATGGGATTATGTAGCACACCACTTAGCATATGTACCAGTGCACTGAACGTGCGAGTGTGTGTGTGGTGCCTGCTTGAGATGCAACTACATGCACTCATTTTCTGGCTTTCTAATCAAGCAATTATACAGCAAAAGCAAAATACTGCTTAGACAGATCAAAAAAATAATTTAAAAACAGAATGATTAATTTACGAATAAATAAATCCCCCATAAGAGCTTAGAGAGGAGCTCTGACGTCGGTGTCAGCTCAGTACAGAGGAGGAATCGTGTCCTTGGAGTGTGTAGTCAACAAAGCCACCAGCACGGGAGAAGAGGCCTCTCAGCATCCTTGTCGGCGTAATCAAAGCAAACCCAAGCATGCTTCTTCAAAACAGGTTGAATACACACACACACACACACACACGCGGCAAAACACTCGGCGGCTTCCCACTCTCAGAGCGCGGCTAACGTTGGTGCCAGGAACAAGAGGTTGGTCCTGGCGAACGAGAGCGGGGAACGAGTGGCTGGGCGAATGAGGGGCAGAAGGAGGCCCTGTTGATTACGTGCTGCGGAGTGTCTGCAGTGCCTGCCTGTGCTTTCTTGGAGCAGCACATCCAGCAGCAGTGTGCGGACGCAGTTATTCTTTCTTCCTTTCCGTCTCACTGCTGCTCTCTTCTAGCGAAACACATTTCTTTCGGAAGAGTTGTGTCTGATAAAAGAAGGAGCACCAGCAAAAAAATCACAAATCACCCCTCTTGGGCATATTGCTGATACTTTTCCATTTCTTGTTGAATAATAAGCATCAGCATGTTACTCACCAGAGTACCCCACTTTATTTTTTGCCATTTTCTACAAAAATCTAGAATGGAATTGAAAGTAATCGACTTGACGCTTAAACAGCAAAAAAGTTAAGAGTTAAAAGCTAAATTGAAACATTTATGCTTTTGCGATGCCTGGAAGTGATCCAGTTCTGATGGCGACATGAACATTGGCCCACCTTCCTAAAAGTACCATAACAAAACTTACAATGACAAATTGGTCTATTTTAGGTTATTGGAGAGAGCTGTGATATATTTCAGAATGTAACAATCCGAGAGCTCCTTTATAGTCGGATGATTGTAATCGATTTTCTCGCACAAGTTTTTTCTTTTTCTGCCGGCCTTTTGGTGCTCGGCAGGAAATGTAAAGTCTTCAACAAATTCCTTATACAAGTGGAAACAAAGTTGACAAAAGCAGACCGTATAAACTAAAGTCGTGGGCTATTAAAAACTAAATCATGAGCGAAACTGTGCTAAAGAAATAGAAAATTGTCACTGCACACAACACGTTTCATAATACACGTATCGCTTTAAACCCTTTTTCATGCAAGACGCTTGATTAGTTGCTGTTTGTGCGTCTTTCTTTGCCTGCCTCCACTGTGTCCATGTGAACGTCTCTTCTGCCTCATACTGCAGGATCACCTTCATATTTGGAGGGGTTTCCCGGGTTATTTTTAAAAGGGTCTTTCTGTCCTTGCCTGGCACCAATGGCCGCACGCTTTCAGGATAGATTGGGGGTGCAGTTTGTGTATGTTTTTGTCCTAGGTATTTAGTACACGGGACAAAATGTGTGTCTGTGGAGCAGTTATTTTAATCTAGAGGACACCAGCAGCCGGGTCTGTGGGGGCAACGAATTTCAGAGCGACATGCATAAGTTCAGACGTTAATTTCTGTCTCATGTCTCAAAAGCACGAGCAGCCAACACACACACACACACACACACACACACACACACACACACACACGGGACCGTTACAATAGATGATAATGTCCAAATGCTGCATGCGTTACTATAAATGAATGACGACCCAATTACTGCCCCACTTCCCCAATAGGAACAGACGGTATGCTTAGGCACCCAGCGCCCCCCATGGAGATGTGAGACCAGCAACTGGCATAAATTCACTCCCATTCAAACAAGTATTTGGTTTAAACTTCACGCAACGTTCCTATAGGAAGGAAATGAATGCAGCCACCGATATTTTACAGTCAGTCAGTAAAAGAAAACTGCATCAACAACCAGCAAGGTGAACACCTCGGATTTCATAACAACAGGTACAAGGGTGGTTAGAAGTTAAATCAAACCCATAAATGATTCAAATTATTATTGTTTGTTCATTCATATCATGCTATAGAGTAAATGTAAATGTGTGTGAAGTCAGGCTCCAAACTACTTTTTTACGAGGAGGATTCAGGACATTGAAAAAAAAAATATCAACCAGTCCTCATAAATAGGGAAATACTTTTCATTTTGCTCCTCACCTGGCGAGGCCCATGCAGGGGTCTGTAAGCGTTGTGGATGAGTTGAAGTACTCTCTAGCAGCAGCTAACACCAGTTCCAAGCTGTTGTCGTAGGCCACCTTCAGCGCGTAACCTTTACCCCGGAACGACAAACTGACAGGAACGTCCTGGCTGACCTGGAAACATGAATAGAACATTTAGAGATCAATGAGACTGCAGCACTAGGATTCATTGTGGGCAGTTTCATATATGTGGACCAGACTGTGCTCTGTGAATGTGAAGTGGTGTCATGAGTCATGTTTAATATACCTTGGAGCAGTGCATGAGCTGCCCCGCCAGGCGTAGGTTCTCCACACGGCTGGAACACAGCAGGGACTCCACAAAGACCTGCAGCAGTCAGCAAGGAGAGGGGATAGTGTGCAGGGAGAGAAGGTGTTTAACTGAACACTGCAGAAGTTGGTATTCGGTGCTTCTGGTGGAAATACACCGCTCAATGTGTCAATTATGGACAAAAGTGAGATATAGAGGAGCACAATGTGCACTTTGTCACCTTAAACTATAGCTTTTGCTCCTTTTTTTATAACGTAAATTTGGCTTGAAATTTGATTATTCCGTGTAATCTTCTCCTGTTGTTTTTACCTGGTGGCATGTCTCCGGCTTTAGACAGGTGTAGACATTCTGCTGCATGTCGAGCAGATCTTGCAGGAGACCTCTCCACGCGGTCTCGCTCACTGGAGGAACTCTGAACACATGCATGTGAACTTTAGCTCCGGTCAAGGGATCTCGACTGACATTTGTGATTTGACGCGTCTGTGTGGAGTCTTTTCAAAGTTCGTACTTGCGACCGGTGTGGCGGCACAGCTTCACCATCAACTGGTGCGCCTCCTCTTCACTGTTCTGGCTGTTCTTCACGTATAAAATGGGCTTCTGCAGGCCGTGTTTCTCCAGGACCTCCACCACACTAAAAAGCATCAGCACACACACACGCACACGTACAATCGTTGCTGTCACAGGGTAAGGTCACTGCTAATATCATCAAAAAAATCAGGGACATAAAAACCCTCTTCAATTCACATTCATCGACTCTCGCTTTCAGCAGAAGCAGAAACTGGGATAATTGGCAGTGATAGGTATCACAGTTGGAAATGCCAAAGGAAACTGGGGTAAAGAAGAAAAAAAAAATGAGATGATAAATCTAAGGGAAGGTTCAGGTGCAAAAGACAGCAGATGTGTACGCTCCAAGCCGTTCATTATTTTGGCAGTAGATAGTCATGTGTAAGACACAGTGCCGATTAGAGGGAGCAGAGCAAGATTGAAGAGCAACATGCTGAACCGCAAACGAACAAGACAGCGCCTCTTTGCAAGCGAGTGTTTGTCTGGGGGGATTTCAATGCTGGCAGTAACATATGACCAAGTGAGCGAGTGTGTGCGTGCGCGTGTGTTTGTTGCTATGGGATTAGCATGAAGCCCCTCAGAGTCTCAACAGGGTCGTCTTGCTACAGATGTTCGCTCTCTGCTGCAAGTCATTACCATGGTAAACAGGTGGATGTGTGTGTACGTGTGCAAAAGATAGAGGGAGACAACTGGCCTTGATATTAACATGTGTGCAAGTGTGTGTGTGTGTGTGTGTGTGTCTGTGTTCGCTGGTGTAAATGCATGTGTGGGAGTGTCTGCATGTTCCCTGTGCACATATTATATTTATATATGTGCCAGCAAGTGGTAGCGGCGGCAGCTGAAAACAGATTTTATTCTGGAGGCGCTCAATGAGCAGACACTTTGCATTTACTGCCTGATTCATCCGGGTAGGAGTGTGTGTACGTGTGGAAGTCACAATGCTTCAGCACAAAAAATATACATCAACACACTTTCCTGATTCCCCCGGGTGCGTTTGAATTTGGTGGCGTGCGCCTGCATGTAAATATGTGTGGATAGTTGTCTGCAATGGCCAACACAGGCTTTCCTGTTTTTGCCGCTTCCTCCTCCTCCTCCTCATCATCTATATTCACATCCCCTTCAGGCTCCCTCCCCTCCCCCCTGCCTTCATCCGTATCCTCCCTCCTTCCCCCTCATAACTTCTCTATGTTTGGAACTTCATCTTGAGGGGAGGGGTGGAGGAGGGAGGGAGGGTGAGAGAGGGGGATTTCAACCTGTAACAGAGAAAACGCCTCAGGCTGTTTGAATACCATGAGACAGACAGAGGTGCTTTGATATTGAGTGTTAGTGTGTGTCTGTGTGTGTGTGTCTGCCAGCTGACAGTATATCCATGTCTCCTCTCCTTGTTGGTGTTTGCATCAAGCTCATAACGGGAGAGGAAAGCAATAAGCATGACTACAGAGTGAACATTTCCCAAGCAACGCAGCACTAATCAACCAACGGAAGGGCTCCTCCTCCTTAACACCTTGCAAACAGAAGCAGCAGAGGAGCGTTTGTTCATTCCTGAGTGCACAACGCAAAAGTGTGTCCAGCTCCTGAGACTAGAGGAGAGGAGACGACCGCTGAAAGATGGAGTGAGCGCGTTGGAAGTACCTGAGATGCTTCTCGAGTTTGTCCACCTGATCGTGGAGGGAGGCGGTGACGTCTGTGTCTGGTCTGTGGGGCGACAAAACATACAAACAAAAACACGGTTATTTTGTTAAGGAAAAAGAACAAACATTTCGTTTTTTAATATGAAGTGTGTGTGTGTATGCCCTTGTGGGGTATTGAAACTGGTACAGCGAAGTGTATGTGTGGGTGTGTTGAAGTTGTACCGATTCCCCACTAAAAATAACACCCCATGATGCTTTGCCTTGAGGCAAAGGATTCTGGGTCATGCTGGACGGTCCCCCACTAGAGTACTGACCCTGATGAAACAACCTTCTCTGTGTGTGTTTTGTGAGAAAACCATTTCTCGCTTCTTTCACACAGACAAATCTCTTGACCTCCCAATGCATTTCTCGTCTTCTGCACTGACTGTCTCTGCTGCTCCCCCTCCAGCTCTCCCCCCATTCTAATATCCGTTTCTCCCTCACTCCACTTCCCTCCGCCCTCCCTATTCCTCTGCCCACTCCCCCACTCCCTCAGGGAGAATACACGTCACGTTCTTCTGAGCAAACCTAATTAAGCTGTCTCACAAAAAATAAAACAAAATCAGAAAATTGGGTTGAAACTATTAAGTTGTGGTTTCTCTCAGCGCAAATCTGCAATATTCTACACTGGGGTGGCAATTTAGCAGATTAGCAAATCAGAGAAATCCCTTCTGGGAGAAATGTGAAGCTGAAGGAATTGCATATACAGTGAAGGCTTGCAGCTAATCCAAACTGCAGAAGGGAAGCCTGTCTGGCAAAGTGAAATGCTACGAATGAAACGTGCTGATTTAGAGAGAAACATGAAGGATTTTATATACACTCAAATACTTGTACAGTAAAACCATATTTTGAGTAGTTAATACGCTAACTTGCTAGTTTGCATTTTTTTAAGGACTATTAAGAGAATATGCAAATATTTAGTGTATTCATAATAATAATCAACATTATTGTGTACTTTTGCATTTTGATGATTTGGCTACATTTGTTTTTTTTCCTTGCCAATAAAGTCATATTGGTAAGTCATATTATATACAGGATCCACCACCCAGGGAAGTATGTTTTGCATTGAAAAGACCACCAATTCAACTGTTTAGTACGACCCTGCTGCCAAGCCGAACCACAATACCTTGTTGCATTGCAGTTATCCCCTGCTGCGAGTGTGAAGGGGAAGCATAAGATCACAGCACACAGCAACAGCACAGCCAAAGTGAGCAATGTGAGTCCGTTGAACAGGGGCAAAGGACGCTATTGTTGAAAAGTATGCAATTAAGGTGCACACAGAGGGACACATTTATATAAGAAAACCATTTCCTTTCATTCAAAGTATTCAGACCCCTCTACCCGACCATTTTACCAACAATTGTCTCTTTTGTACTCTTGCTTCCTTCCTTTCACTTCCCATTACTACTGTATCACCCACACAGCCTCGTGGGAGACTTAAAGGACGTCTTTTCCAGGTGGAGAGAGAGAGATAGGTAGAGATGGATGGATACATAGATGGCTATAGTTGGAAAGTAATAGCACAGGTTGTCGCAGGGCTAACTGATCACTCTTTGGGGTGGGAGTTAAGCGAGAAAGAGAATGAAGAGAGGTAGAAGAGGAAAGGGTGAAAAGGAAGTGAGGCAGAAAAATAAGTGATAGTTAGGTTTATTGATGGGTCCTAGGAGAAAGGTGGAAGGAAGGAGGCAGTAGGGGTTGAACCGATGTATTGTTTTCCATTAGGCAATTGGGGACTGCTTTATTACGGTCATATCATGGTTTACAAAGAATAAATCTGTGCGTGGGTATTTGTAAACATGCACGGCTCCGTCGGCGTGTCTCACCCGTAGCCCCTCTGAGGCAGACACTCCAGGATGTCATAGCAGAGGCTGAGCTGGTCATCCCTCTCACAGCTGTAGATGCACTGCAGGGCGACGGCCATCAGCTCATCCGGGTCCCCAATGATCTTTTGCTGGCACTGGAGCGCAGGAGAGGAGAGGTCAGTGTGTGTGCGCGGTGCATATTTTCTAACGGCCACGGAGACATGTCCTTGCCTGTGCCCTTATGGGGTCATAAATACAACATTTACAGCACTGGGAGACAACACCGGCCCTGACATGGCACAAACAGCCACGCACGCTGTGTGTGTGTGTGTGTGTGTTTGTTTGGGATACTTGCGTCGGGTTTGGAGTGCTGGAAGATGATGAAGGGCAGGGTGAGGTCTTGCTCGGCCAGGCTGACCAGGTACTCTCTGAGCAGGGACTTAGCCGCGCCCTCTTTCTGCCCCTCGCATCGGTGCAGGAATGGCACCATCCACTGGGTGGCGTCTTTCACGTAGCGCTCGGGGGTGGACTGTTGACAGAAAAACATTACAGTGTTTAAAAGAACCTAAGACTGCATTTCCATTCCATCAAAGTTGTGCATTGCAATTAAACCAGAAGATGAACTATAAATGCGTCAGCGTGTGGGTGTTGAGATTTCTGCAGATGCATGTGGAGTTTGTGTAGGACCCCGCACCCACCCTGTGACAGCTCACGCCCAGGATACACCAATAAGAGGGACTGCACAAGAAAACCATTGATTTGAGAAACAGTCAGATGGTAAATGCTGGCGCGTACGTCCATAAATAAATACATCAGACGCAGGCATTTAATCTAGGAAGATGTGGTGGACACTCAAAGTCACGGACACACACACACACAGCGCCCAAAGGGAGTAGCCGGCGAACAGCATGTGTCAACTACATTCACTGGCTGCCTGCCTGTATGGAAGATCCTACTGGCAGTGGTCCTCACCGGCTAGAGCCGGCAGTTATTAGCTACAATTTAGAGCACAGCTCATATTATGTCCTCCAAGGGGACTTGTGACTGTAGTAGCTACTACACGCTCGTTTTCATAGCTCTCCCCCTGAGGTTGGATGCAGTTTGTGTTGTCCACTGTCAGAGATTTCAGAGGTTAAAACAACGGATTCACAGTGAGATGGTTAATAATAACATTTTCACATTACGCACGACTTCAATTCCACTCGTTGCCTATTCAAGGTTCAATTAGCGTACATCATATTCTTTTCAACTTGAGTGAATGATTACAGATTCCGCATCAAGGGACACCAAAGTGAAAAGTAATTTCAGGGAAATGGATTTTATTTTTATTTATTTATTTATTCCTATTTCTTCGCTGACAACAAATGATCCACACTCTGCCAGCTAGACAAAGCAGCATGTTGGAAAATGCACTTATCACACAAAGAAATATTGGGATTGACAGACTGCATTGTAAAAAAAAAAAATAGATGGTGAAATCTCAATTAAGAGTTTAGTGAATACTGTGGAAATACGTTAGACAAATTGGGTTTTGAATAAATGTGAAGAATAAAAAGTCTAATAATTAGATCTCCATGTCTGTCCTGTTTGGATCCAATAGATAAGTTCAGTTAATGTTTTTATAATGTATCTTTCGTGCCTATATAACCCAGACAGATAACGCTACATCAGCACATACCAAGTGAAAACGATTCAATCAGACTTAAATCATTAATGTCACGCTAGAAAGAACACAAATTATGGGGGAAAAAATCTGTCTAGCGAGAATGTGAAACGTGAAAGAGGCCACTTACATTTTTCATTAGCAGGTGGAGCTTGTCAATGTCTCTCAGCTGCTGCAAATCTTTAAGTGTCAGACTCAATTCACATGATGTCTCATACACGAGTGTTTCCATGGTGACCAAGTCGGCGGACAAGAGCTCCAGCCCCGGGATCTTCCGCTCCTTCGCCAGACGCACCAGCGACAGGGCACAGTCCACCTGATAGAGACAAAGAAAAGCAAATGAGGGAGGACAAAGAAAAACTAACTAAACAGTTAGTGTGCAGCATCTACATAATTTGCACAATTCTTCTTTTCTTATAAATCATAATTGTTTTCTATTAAGAGAAAACACCATGCACCTAATAACACCATGTACTTACTTTTTAGTGTGTTTTGTTGCTGAACTTTTATTTAGTATTTACTCTAATAGGTCAATATTGAAGCATCCATTGTATAAATGTACTCTGTGTGTCTAGGACTCCGTACTGACCCTGCAGTGCACCTCCCTTTTCTTTGGTGGTCACATTAAATAAACAGTGGTCGTGCAGCGTGATGAAACAATCCCTTTGAAATTCAAAGCCAACTCCGAAATGGGAGTTTCTATTTACAGCTACTCGTATTTCGTGCTATCCATTTCCCAGGCCTGTTAAAATCCAGTTAGCCCGGTCAAAGTAACGTGTGCAGCGGGCAAATAAAGACAGTTTGGAGCGTGTTGCCATGTCATTGAAAAACGGTTGCTGAGGTCGCTGAACTGGGACGCGAACAAAAACAACAACATCCCAACTAATCCGGGATGAAATAATACCAGTCAGTCATTACTAATATCCAATCATTAGTCTTGGACAATAAAACGGGGAAGAATTGGGCTTACTGCGACTCTGGGTCAATAAAATTCCCTCCAGAAGAGCAACCGGTCGATATGCTAGCACCCATACGGCGGGAAGCCAATCGATCCTCGGCCACCTGTGGATGCTGGCCAATCAATAGCAGATGCCGCCGGGCCCTGTAGCGATGATTGCTTTCTGCCCACCTTTTAGATCAGGAAAAGCCCTCCAGCACAGCGGTTAGTGCAGCTTCTAGCTTGACCCTCAGCACATGAACGCATGCACACACACACACACACACACACACATTGAATTAATAATCGTGCGCCTTCACTCGGGGGAAAAGGCACACAGGCACAGGAGGAGAGAGAACCCAAATCACCTGGAGTCAGAGTCTGAGCAATTAGATACAACAAGAGAGAGAAGTATATTGATCTAACTGTGAGTAAAGATGCTGCTCCTCCTCCTCCTCCTCCTCTTCCTCCTCCTCTGCCCTCCTGAGAGAGATCGCCAGCAAACCACAGACAATTCAGATGTGAGAATACCACACTTTTTAATTACAACCTCATCTCCAGGCTCAGGCCCTCACCATTCTCAGCGCTTTGTAACGCAACTTGTGTCCTCGGTCTCTTCAGTTTTTGTCCCTGTTGGTCTCCCCTGCCCGTCCTATATCTGCCCTTTTCTCTCAAACATCATTTTCTCCTCAGTCACCCCGACTGGCCTCCATTTGAACTCCACATCTGGCCCCTTTGCCGTCTGTGTTTGCCCGTCTCTCCACTCTGTCCTTTTGGGTCATTTCGGTACCAACCGTGTTTCAAACAACGCCCGTCTTTAATATCCTTTATTTGGTCCCTTTCACACAGGTCATTTTTGTTGTCTCATGGCCAGAGCATGAGATTACTTTTCCCTTTTACCTTACCATCCAGTCCCCCCCCCACCCCCTTTTTGTGTATGTAATACACTCTAACAAAACATGGGATGTCAGATTGCCCGAGCAATTATCCCTTTTTTTCTCCTCTGGTTGTGGTTCCATTCTCTGCTTTTTCAAACCCATCTCACAGTCTCTCTCAGTCTCTCTCTGTCTCGCTCGCTCTCTCTGCCACTGAATCATCTCGTCAATCTTCCCATTCAGCGCCTTTCTACTCGTCGCTCTGCGACTGTATTTAAAACACTCCAACTTCCTCTGATGTGGCTCCTTTTAATCAAACCCCATTTCCATCCATTAAAACGCTCTTCCAAGCATAAACGCGGCCAGATGAGGAATCGGCGGGGCTCTTCTTGCAAACAAGAGGGAACAAATGAGATGAAAAAGTAAAGAGGGCAGGAAGGAGGGGAAAAACACTGAGCAAATGGCAGCAGAGCTGCTCCAATGTCGCCCTCCGTTGACAGAGTTTGGGGCGCTCCCAAGAGGCCGATGGAGTAATGTGTCAGAGGGGGGAAAAAAAGGAGATAAGGTCAAATTGAAAAGGAACAAGTGAAGAAATGAAAGAGATGGTGTGATTTCTGAAGAGATAAACCAACACCCGATCAGTCTCTTTTTCTTTCCAAAGGAGTGGATGATGAAAGGCATAAGTCCCCCCCACTGTCTTCAAAATATGAGCAATGGACTCCCAAATCCCCCTGTCGACCGCCCTCCTTACACCCAGCGAAAAAGGATGAAACGGAGAAATGAGGGGGAAAGATATGACGGCACCCTAGTTAGTCCTTTCACAAAGACAAAGACAAGCGCCGTGGCAACCCTTGATCCATCACTGTGAAGGAGCTAGAGAGGGGACAGAGCTGCCATGTGGAGGGTGTGGGTGGAAAGAGTGGGCAGCTCCAGCGGCTACGTCCCATTACTCCACTAAACAAGTCCTATCGAGTCCTGTTTTTTCCATTGCAGCGGGAGAACGCGGATGACAGCAGCTTCGGGAACTCTTCATTAGAAGTCCATCTGGCACGTGTGATAATGACCGTCACGGATGGGATCAAAGTGACCTTGACTGATGGGGGTTGGCGACATCTCTTCCGCAGCCTGAATGCAAGCTCGTCACTTATTTCTGCCGTGACGGTGTAAGAGAGCGATGCGCGGCGGCAATTATCAAGGAGGAGGGAACCTGAAAAGGAATCTTTGCGTGGTGTGAAAATGCGTCACCTTAATGCTAAGTGCGATTCATTGAAAGCCAAGAAACTGCTTGAGTGGAGAGTCTTTGAATCCGCAGTCTGACTCTTGCTTGCTTTCTTTTTTCGCTAAAACAAGACGGAGTGCTGCTACCTGTCTGGAGCAGGAGTCAATGTCCTTGGCTCGGCTCTGGTACCAGTCGGTCAGTAGCTCGATGGAGGGCGAGGCCGTGCGGAACCTCTTCAGCTCTGGAGCGCCCTCGTACAGGAAACCGTCGTCCTCAAACAGGTTCTGGTCCAGCATTGCCCTGAGGAAGGCAATAGAGATGATAAAACAACTGCTGGAAAGGGGAGATGTCGGCCGGCGTGAACATTGTACTTTATCCCACATTTACTGTCCATACATTTGCGTTTAAGTAATGCGAGTAACATATTGATGCCGATGGGCTCGGGGGGGAGAGCCAACAGGACAGGGAAGGCGGAGAGAATTCAGAGGCAGAGATGATTTTATTGTTCTCGTGAGAATTGTGAAAATACGACAAATAATCCCAAAAAACTATAACCCTTATCGAAAAAGGATAACCCCCATCATTTTTTGAAGGGAAAAAAGCGCAGCAGAGGATAGAATACGGCAAAAAAAGGATGTGTGGGCGTCGTAAACGTCGCTGGTATCACACATCACAGTATCAAATTTTCACTCAGGGCCGAGCGCGCCACAACAGCCGACTGGTGTTATGGCTCGACACAAGCAATAAAACATTTTTTTTTTTTTTTAAAGCTTGCTAAATGAAATTGTAAATGAAGCTGGCCTCCCGAACGCAGCCAGCGAATGGCATAAATTGGCTGCTCAACAAGATTCTGTGTTAGTTTGTTGTGGTTCCGTTTCACGTTTAGACAAGAGGATGTCATGTTTCGTTTCACATAACGATGCCAGCACGAGCATCTGGCCCGTATGGAACATGAATTTTAACAATTCTACGCTTTGCTACCTTGGGTACGGAGCGATTTTGCAATTGGATCAGTGGATTTAAAGTGTTGGATTATCCGGACGCCAGGTGGACAACGCGATGAGGTCAGCGCTTCTCTCCACGGGGGGGGGGGGCTTCAGGTTACCTGCACTCCTCCGCCTCGCACCAGTCCATCTCTCTGTGTCTCTGCTCGTCCCATGGAATCAGCACCAGCTCGCCTCCGTCATCCATGCTGAGGATAAAAGAAAAAAAAAGTACAGAACAATAAGTCAAAAAGAGGCAAAGAGGCCGGAGAGAGGAATGGAAGAGGAGATACTAAATCAGAAGAAGGGTTTTAGGGAAAAGCAGCTTACTCTGGAACAAATACCCCAACAACGACCAGCGGCTAGCCAGGAGTCAAAAAGACCAAACACGCCCCCCCCAACCTATAATGGCACCTGGTAAATCAGCAAAGACATTTACTGTCTCAAACCAAACGTGGCCATAAATTACAGGGAAACTGTGGCGACAGGAGCAAGTTACGGGAAATGGGAACAGCGGAGCATAATGGGGAGAGGACCGGCGAGGAAATAACAGAACAAAAAGCACAGCGATAAACAATTCAAAGAACTTTCGGAATGACTGCGAGTCGTGCCCGGGGTTGTAAACAGTCTGGACTTTTATTTTTTCCAAACGCCATGTTGGAGCTCAGCTTTACTTCTTCCCCGTGTCTCCTTGAGTGCGACAGGTCTGAGGAAGATAAATGAGGAACACAGAGAAAAAGAAAACCGAAGTGAAGAACGACTCTGTAACCTCGCGCGTCAGCGCCAAAGGCGCTCAGAACTGGGAGACGGGCGCCCCGGACGCGGACCCTCGCACCGGGACGCCGGGAGACGAGCAGAAGCCGTCTTGTTCTCGGATTAATGCGTTTCTTCTGGTTATCCGTTTTTTCTGCAGATGGAAAAATATGCACGTTGGATGTAAAAACTCAAGTAGCTACAAATCATGCGTAGCTTTGGTGCAGTTAAAGGCCGAGCGCACGGGAGGCTGCTGCCGTCATTTAACGAGTCCATAAATTCCATCCAACCACAAAAAAAATAACACAACAACACGTGTCCGAGCAGCGGGGGAGGGGGGGGGGGGGGTGATTGATGTCAACGCGCGCAAGAAGGAAGAGGTTTTCTTCACCAACACTCACAAAACAGGTAAATCTACTCAGATTGGGAGTTTTAACAGCGAGGGCCCGGTTCGCCCTCTAAAAAGGCCCCCAGCAAGAGAACCTCCACCTCCCTCCTCCCCGTCGTTCCCCTACCCCACCGGCCCTCTTTCCTCATTACCGACAGCCCGGGTTAGAGGGTGGAGAGTAAATATTGGGTGCGCTCGGATATCGATGGAGAATGAATTATTCCGCACTCGCTCCCCCTGATCTACTTCACGTCTGCCGGAGCGAGGCGAGGAGGCGGGGCCGCGGAGGACGATGGAGATGCAAAGCAAATCTGGAGCCGGTGTTTTGGTTTATCTTTATTTCCCCCCGGGCCGACACTCTCTCAGGCTCGGGGCAAAGTTTTTCAACTAAACAGCACTGTTTCTGCATTCTTACGCGCACGTCGTACCCCTCGCATACAGGAGAATATTTTTTCCCTTTCCTCCCGCTCCGAACAGATGGCCTCCGCCTCTGCCGCAGTGGAGGAGCGGTCGGTGCACACAGGCCGGGGGAAAATAGGAAACTGCCCCACAGCGGCAGAGCCGTGATGGATGCTCACTGCAGAGCCACAACCACCTGACCTCCATACAAACATCCGACACGTCTAATGGAGGAGTGCAATGTGTGTGTGTGTGTGTGTGTGGCTGCAACGTCCTAAGAATACAAATGTTAATACATTCATGTTTTTGTTTTACTAAGCTTCAGGGGAGTCTTGTATTCATGTGCTTCCTGACAGAGATGTATATGTGGTGTATGAATAAGTTAAATATTGGCACAGGGTGTGTAGGAATAGTCGAGCATGGAGGAAGAGGGGAGAAGGGGCGAGGGAGACGAGCAAAGTGGAAATAACAAGTTGGAGGAAACGAAGAGGCTGAAATGGATGGCCGGCTGCACGCATCAGTCTGTCCCCTCAATGAGTGAACTGTACAGGTGAGGGATGAAGCGCTCCTCCATCACCTACTCCTCACATATCTTCTCCTCTCCGATCCCAGAGCAAAAAGTTAAAAACTAGAACGATACAACCACAAGCATTTTTAAGTATTAAGCGTTGTTTTCATGTAAATTTAGAATCGTCTCTCTACCCTTTTATGTCACCGCTGTATTTGCGGCTGAGCCCTTAAGCTATGTGTGTTCACTTGGAAGAAAGCTTCTAGCGGTGTGACGGAGAGAAAAAGACCTGCGAATGCACGATCTGACAGAAGTGTGATTCCACATTTAGGTGATTTTAATTTGAAATGTAGCGAGACGCGCCACTTGTGTATTCCAGAAAGCTATGAATGTTGATTTTCAGACCTCGGAGGGGGTGCGTTTCCCTGAGGTAATGCATGTTTTTTTTAACAGCGCCAGTGCCATGTTTGAAAAGTGAATTTTTTAAAAAAATGCGAATTAGAAAATAGCCAAAAGCAAAAAGTAAGTTTTTTAGTTACTCAGATTTATAAATTATCTTTGCATGTTACTTAAATGATGCTTCTTTGGAATTCAAACATAAATCTTCACCCACCCTTAAACTTTTTTAATATTTCAAATTTTTAACTTTATTCCCTTGTTTTATACTAACCCATAGCCTTATTCTTTTTTTTTTTTTTTTTGTTACTAACCCATTGCACTAGCATTTATTTTACTTTATTTTATTACTTGTGCACTGCTGTCCTGTTGTCTATTGTTACTATTGTTACACTGTCTGTCATGCACCAACCGCCAAGACAAATTCCTTGTATGTTTGACATATTTTGGCAATAAATATTTCCTGATTCCTGATTCCTAATTCCTGATTGTAAACACACAGGGGGCAATTCAAATAACAATGTTAAATTAAAGTGAATTTCCTTTCTAACAGACAAACAGGAACAGCACTTTTGCTTTGAAAAACTGGAGTAAATAAATGATTTTTTTTAAAAAGGGTACGGTAATCTTCAATCCCAGTAGTAGTGTTAGTGTCTGAACTGACGCAGCTCTTGATGCGTGTGCGTTTGTGTGCGTCTCACCAGGCTTCCGGCAGCAGGGTGGTGTACTCGTGAGGAGAGGTGGTTTCTGGGAAGTTGTGGAGGATAGCGAGCCGATGCTGGAGGAGCTCGGCTCCGTGGTACGTGAACAGGATGTCCAGCGCCTGCACGTTGCTCTCCTGTAGGTGGAAAAAATGCATGATCCTACAAATGAAACCTTTCTATGACGTTGTTTTAAAATTGTGAATTTATAAACATGTGAATAAACTACTAAAAGAAAAAGCCTCAAAATGGATTGTGATTATGACTCTCATCATTTGCTAAACCAATTTTAATATGATCAACTGGAACAGAAAAAAAAGCCTTCGATAGAAAATGCAAAGACATTCGCACAGGTGCAAGTTTAGTACTTAAATCAAACTAATGCAGTCGGATCCAACAATCCTGCAATAAATCCCACCTTCCCAACCTGAGTTATTGCGAGACTGTTATTGCATTTCTTTTGTGAGCGTATTTCACATCGATGCCAGGGGGGATGCAGACAACTAAAACAACCAAATTAAGTGAGATTATTGGCAAGGCATTACAAGAAAAGAGCCTTATGTTACCCTGGCGTAGTTTCTTGCTGATAAAACAATATTTTGGCTGCGGAACTTCTTGAAGAACTCTGCATCGTATTTCTGCTCCGCTGCGTGAGGCCCACCAAGAATCTCCTGGAGAGTGTGAACCAGAGGAAGAGCGAGAGAGAGAGAGAGAGAGAGAGAGGGGGGGGGGGGGGGGTGAGCATTACAAATGGGTATCATAGAAAGACATTTGCGAGGAAAGTTGCACTACAGATGAAAGGGTGGGGAGGGGGAGGAGGAGGGGGGTAAATCAACAGAAATGCTGTTTAACTTTCCAGCACACGGCTGTATTTCCCTTTCAGCTGAAACCATCTGAGGAAAGTATGAGAGACGAAAGGGAACATTTCTTGTGCTGGCCTTTGGCTGAGAGGGATGTTTGTGTCTATAAAATCTCTATAGCCTCCTCGCTGTGAGGGTGTGTGCGTGTCTGCGTGTGTGTGTGTGTGTGTGTCCGATGGATAGCCTTTGAATGAGCTGTATGCAGAACGAGATCCAGCCCAAGTCGGAATGATGAAAACCCCAATGTCATATTCACAGACAGCCAGAGAAAAAGGATTGGGGGCAAAAGGAATCAGACGAGTACTGCAGTTACCATGACAATGTCCGTGTAAAGAGAGAGACGTCATTATGTCTGACTTGAATATGTAGCCAGGGTAAAACCTGGTCTCAACTCTCCTGCACGGGAGAAAGTGCCGCCCTGTTCTTATTGTGCATGAAAAGGGCATTCGTCTTAATATTAATCACGGTAACTCTGAAGGGTAAGTGGTTGCAGGTGTCAAAGTTCAACTTGAAGAATCCATCTGTCTTTGCAGCACTCTATGCTTATGTACTGTAGGCCAATTATCAGAGAACAACTGTTATTTCTTTAATATCAGATTTGTCTCTCGGCTGGTTACCTCCACTCTTTAATTTACATACTTCAAAAGGCCCATCACGTAAATATCTTCCCCAACTTTGTAATATTTCTGAGGAGATTAGTGGGGTTAAGAGAGAGTATTAATAGAGAAGCCTGTGGGCTTTGGTGGGATTGGATGTGAAAGGAGAACACATTAGGTTGCTGACGGGAAAACAACAGAGCGAGGAAGAATGTTTGACAAAAGCATTAACATGGCGTTTGTATCTTTTCCAAAACAGGCAACGCAATTTCCAGGGTCGGAAAAAAAAAAGTGTCGGAAAAGCCGCTAACATGCGCAATCGCGACTTTTCACTCTATGAGCATAACTGTAACCCAAAACCTGTTCCCAGGCATTGAGTCTTCCTCCATCCATGTAACTGCAGTGAGGACACGCATTGGAGCTGCAGTTTGGACAACAGGGTGTCAAGCCGAGGGTTTTTTACATTTGCCTAGTTTATGGTTGCTTTTGGTTGCTAAATCAGGGGATTAAATAATAAGTAGATTAAAGACACATTTAATTGACATTGGAGGGAAGACATTTGGATTATCTGTCGTTTGAGCATGTTTTGTGTTAATAAAGAGACTGTGAACTGTATCACGATTTGCTGACATTTCATAGACAAACAATCAAATGAGATTAGTCCCAAAAAGAAAATCTTCACAGCCTTAATCAAATGGTCTTTTTGTAACTGTGGCGCTTTGCGATATCTCAGAATGACCCCACGTAGTGTGAGGAGAGGATTTCCGTCGGACAGATCGATGGTGCCGGATGAGTGGCGGCCGATCGTTGTTACCTCGTAGGTTTCCAGACGTTTCAGGTAGGAGAGCAGCTTCAGTCGGCTCCGACACAGCTCCTTCTGCTCCAGAGTCAGCCTGAGCATGCGCGCACACACACAAAAAGCACACATTCACACGTCAACATCCCCTGTAACATCCAAAACCCAAATGACAACATCTGGATAGCCAACACGTGCTGTAGCTCTTAATGAAGTGCGAATTGACCCCACGCGGGACGAAGCCGCAGGGATTCGCGTAACGATGCCTGGGACCGATGAGTACAATACCACACAGAGCCCTCAAGACCTAATCATTTTTTAAGGGCAACAAATCAACCCCCTTATGACCACAAGAACCCTTCGGTTGTGATGTATGGGGCGCTGTTTGTCAATGAGGTGAGCGAATGTGCGCCCCGCGAGGACCAAATCCATTTTCAATGTCGTTTAATCACGACCGTAAATAAATTGGATGACCGCAAACACCAAAAGGTTGTAAAGCTTCCACGTGCAATTCCATCACCCGAGGTACGCCCCCCCCCCCCCCCCGAGGGAAAAGGTGGGGGTGGGGGCCGCGAGGCTGAGAGCCGGCCGGTTAAATTGAAGCCATTTTCTCCCTCCCAAGCGCGATCCAGAAGGACACAGCGGAGCCCTGGTGGAGCCGCGCCCGGAGCTCCCTAAAAGCTCGCCCCGGATCAACCGCAGTGGGACCACAGGAGAGCTGACCCCTCCGCCGCCGTCTTAATCCCTAATCCCTCATTACAGAGTGCGCTATCAGGCCTTATCGGGGTTCCTCTACACAGACTAACAGAGATTAACACCGGCTCAACCAGCTCTCTCTCCGGCACATCAAAGAGGGGCGGCTTAGCACTCGTACCAGTGGTAATTATTGCTTTGCTCTGCCTCTTCAGAGTAAATGTGAAAAGAAAAAAGGGTGGGGGGGGGGGGGGCGCTGAGAGGGAATGTTAAAAAGCTAGTTTAGCCGGTCTGTTGTCCTCTTGGGAGTTTAAATGACGGCTCAATCATTTCAGCGCAGAAAAAAGAAAAAGAAAAACTAATCTCTCATCCTCAAGTTTTGAAAACCCTTTTCATTAAATCCAAAACGTAAAATCAAGTGCACTTTGAACCATGAATGCGTCGAAGACTCTGCCTAACTAAGTATCTGACTCTCATCCAAATTACTGGTCAGGGATTTAACATCAGTCATTGATTAAAAATGCCTGAAACCTTTTCTACAAGTGCACTTCACAGACGCACACTGACGGCTAATGGTTAGCCCCGATGTTTAATTCAGGCATTCGTTTACTTCTTCTCAAATCGCTGGTCCCACTGCCGAATTCCACCAACATAAACGGCGTTTAGCACGCCGGTGCACATGCAAATGGGCGACCTGCGGGGGGGCTTTGCAGAGGTTTGCAGAGATGTCCCTGATTCGCCCTCTTGGATAACCAGTCGACTCGAGGGGAAAAAGGTGGTGGAGAGAAGGGGGCCGCGAGGGAACACAAACACTGCGACAGAACAGAGATGTAGGGGATTCAACTCAAACTGCGCTTAAGACCGTTACACGTCATCACACACGCCTTCTAATATGAAGAGACTGGGCCCTGACTACACCAAGGTGTTTGCGGGTGTGTCTCACATTCTGAAGCTATCAGTTCGGCAGGTTATTAAAATCAGATGGCATCGCCCTCCATCTTTGTACAACACTCTGGATGTGCTGGTCTGGACGGAGATTGAACCACATAAACACACACACACACACACACACACACTCGCTCACACAGAGAAATGCGGCATGTGATAAAAGCGATTATCACACAGTGATGGACAAAATTGGACTGCATAAACAGACAAAACACTTCGGCTCATGTCTTCACATGCACATGGATGCCGCAGAAAAAGCATAAACGGGCGCATGTATGCAGGCACACACGCAGACACACACAAGCGCACAACCAATGCCGGAGCAAATGAGAAAACGAGACTTCTGATTGAGGTCTGAATCGGATCAGATAAGAACATAAACACCTTGCAGCAGACTGCATAAATTCTCACCCTCACAACTCCCCCCCCCCCCTCCCCACACAAACACACAACACTAGTGCTGCAGTATTGTCCGTCTCGTTGCTGTTGCAGAGAGTCAGAGCAGCAGATATAATGGCCCGTGGCAGATTCTGAATGATACTTTATTATGCATACAGAAAAAGGGCTAAAAGATAAAACTGTCTGCAAACAATATTGTTTTAAAAAAGAATGGAGCATGACAGTTAAGAATGTGGAGCAATAACCAATAACCTGAGGAAGCCTGTATCTCATGCGACATTACATTTCAGGATAAGGGAATGCAATGCCGATGGGGCTAAAGCGGATAGTAACACGAGAGGCTGGAGAAGTGCATTAACATCTATCATACTAGTGGGTCTTTAAACCAAAATGTGTGTATCCTGGAAGGCAAATGAGCACCTTCCATCCTTTTTTATAGTAAAAATCGATCGAGCGGTTTGACTGTGATGAATTGAAAATGAAACGTCACTGCGATCTTCACGACTTACTTTAAGTATTTTGTTTGGTTTTTTTAGCCCGGGGGTTAAAAATAATCCCACTTAATTTCATTGTGATGGGGGGGTTACTGGTTAAGATGAATTAAAGCACACACGCGCACACACGCGCACACACACACACAAACAAGGTCTGCGTGACAGTCAGTGGTTAAGTACAGTCCTTATCTACACACAAGAGCATCTCCCACAGAGCGGCGGTGATCGATACCGAGCCTTCTCTGTAATGGTGGTGTAGTTAAAAAGAAATTAAGAGAGTTATTATCCGTCAGACCTCGGCCGCAGCCCTCAAGGCAACTCAGGAAGTGTCAGTGGGGCATCGCGGCACCCGAACGCACACACATGTATGCACATGTATTTATGCCTGTGTGTAAAGAAATTGCGAGGCACACAAACAAAAGAGACCTAAAAGATCTGTGTGTGTTTTTTTTTTTTTTTAAGAGGGCGATTTACTGACGATCTAACGTAACGGCTTTCTTTTACGTTTGTGTATTAATGCTTAGCTTTAGCCCCTGCCCTTTCTTTTGAACAACCCTCCATCTTCTCCATCTGCCGCCGTCTACGGCTCCCGCATTAAAGATAAACTGTTTCAGGCACAATGAGCCGAACACAAAGAAAATCAAACACACAAAAGGAAATCAGGCAGTGAGCCGAGGGGCAGATATTACCGAGTTTCTGCTCGGCTTCATTCAGATACACACCCAAGGCTCACCCGTTAAGCGTCCGGGGTGAGGGCGACGCTAGAAGCGGGCACGACCCCGCCGCTGCAGCTTAAACACCTGTACGCACAACGCTCGCACAAACACGGTGGGTGTGCTTCATGGGGTTCTTTGTGTTGACATGTTAATTGTGTAACAGGTGTATGAAATCAAATTAAGCTTAAGAGTGTTTGATGATACATGGGTATGCTTATTTGCATGTAAGTGCGTGTGTGTGTGTGTGTGTGTGTGTGTGTGTGTGTGTGTGTGTATGAGGGGTGATTGGTGATCACTAAAGGGTTTTTCATTAGTCTTTTCCCCGGGCACTCAACAACAAAAGGCATTAATTACCTCCAGCAGATTACCCACTAATCTCTACCAGCGCTCCCTCCCTCTCGCTCCCTCATCCTCATTAATGTCCCGGCCTCCGTGATCCCCTCTCACCGCCGCGCGACCTCGTCAAAACAATCGGCGTTCAATTTGGCAGACCTCTCGCCCCTTTCCATACTGTGTCCTCGTCGACGCTTCATATACCGTCACAACAATCACTGCTTTGCTTTGGATTCCAGCGGAGCGGCGGGCTACCCTCGTCCTTATAGCTCATGCCGTGCATAATGATGGCTGAGTTTGAGCGGTGTAAACAGTAGGAGGAAACCTGCCGGATTGGCGGCGTCAGTTTTCCCTCGGTTCGATTTTACCACCCACCTAACAACTGTTATGGCTTTAAAGTGAAAATTATACAAAAAAAGCTTCTGCCAATTTAGGTGGCGAGACTAATTTGCAAATTCACAGAAAAGGGATTGCGGTTGCATACGGGGCCAATGAATGTTGCGTCACGTCTTATCGGCCTGACCGGCGAAACATATTGTGGAAAATAATTTTACAGCGCCAACGTGCCCATAAATTACCGGATGGCCGCGAGCTACAGGTCCTGACCGACCGAGAGGAACCATATTCCAGTCTGTCAGTGATGATGGTACATCCTTGTGGATGCAGTAAAGTTACCACCAACTCTCCAATTAGCATCAATCCTTGTGAATTGGATTGGTCTCCAATTGAGGTTCATTTGCATAGAAAGGGGCCCGTTTTGGTCGTGAATGTATGCAAATTGCAATTACACTGAATTAACACAAGAGCAACGGGAAGCTGTTTGGCAAAAAAGCTGTGCAATTTGTTTACAGATTTGTATTTAGACTGTATTCATTTCCCTGTTAGAGAAAAAACAGCTTCAATTTCAATTTTTCCCCAATTTGTTTAAAGAATATTAGTAGAAAATGTCATTGTAAATAAGCGTATGTCAAGATATTTAACTTGGAAAACGCAGCAGTGAGGGGATGAAAAGGTCAATATGCTTCATTCTCCATGAATGTCTAAAATTTTGAGATGATCGATCCAAAAGCAGGTGATACTATTCAGTTTGGACCACAATAGTAGACCAACTAAAAAGTTACAAATGAATACGATCGACTAGTAACCGTCATTCACTACTATAAAAGCCATTAACTTGCCTTAAAAAATTAAGATTAAAAAAAGTACCATAAAATAATGCGTATGAAATCATGTCTTTGTTCAGGAAGACGCTTGGCGACCGAGCTGGGGTCCTCCTGCTGAAATGTGGCCAGCCGGCCTCATTTTACTCAAATAAATACTCAAGTCACTAGAAATTCAGACCACTGTCAGCATCTCTGCCTGTTGGGACCGTCTCTTTTCATCTGCCGTCTGACTGGATAACAAAGCTGACTAAGCAACTGTCCCACTAATTGTGTACCTGCTGAAGTCGACCCTGGCCAACAGCTCTCCTCTCTTCCTGCTGTCACGTTCCTTCTTCTCGTCCAGCTCCTCGTCGTCAAGCAGGATGTCTTCGTACGAAATGTCATCAAGGTCGACGTCACCTGGCATGATGAACCTGGGCGGTGGCGAGGAAATGACGCAGGCTGTAGCTAAACTGCGGGATGAGCCTCAGCAAAAACAAACTTCGGTACAAGGATTTGCGTTGGTGCACGCGCCCACCTGCCGCCGTCTTCCCTGTTTCCTATCGCTATGAGGGCCTCCAGGTCGGTTCCCTTCAGGCCGTACTGCAGCAGCTCTTTGGTCGCGTCGACGTTCTCGGGGACCCGCTCCACGCACTCGTGCAGCACCCAGGAGCGCTTGCAGATCTTGCTCTGTGTGGGATGCGGGCAACGCAAGGAGAAGGAATGATTTCGGAAGAAGTGGCGGGACGAAATGAGATGGAGAATTTGGAGGATATGGTGTGAAAATTTGCAACAAATTGGGAAAAATTATGCGTGAAATAAGAGCAAGTGGGCTGTGTGTGATTCCCCCTTCTTGCCAACACACACATACAGTACATTTCCTACCAGGCATCTAATATACTGTGATAAATGCCAGTTTGGATCCATTCCTCCTCCTTTCCTGACATGTATCCATCCTAATGTCTTGTGTCTCTTACCAGATAATCTTGTATGGATGCGATGCTGACGGTACTCTTCCTCCACTGCCGCTGGTAGACCAGGTCAGAATCCAGATTGTACGCTTGAGCCAGAGACAAGGCTTCACCGTACTCCTCGTTGTCTATCTGTGGGATCAACAAAAACGCACACAATCAACACATTATGACGGCATGATCTATCAGAAAAGAAGTGAAGGTGAACATTAATTAGTCTTTCAGATTCGCCATATGACAGAATCATCTTTTTGAACTCTAATTAAGAAATTATTTTATTTTCTGATGTAACATTTAGGTTGGGTTATAGCTGAATAACAGATTTCCACATCAGTTTGATTCCTTCCCTGTTCTGTGTGGTACTTCACGTTTTATATTATCCCAAGGGTACCCCACTGATTAAATCTTCATCTACAAAGGATTGAATTTATAAAAGGCAAAAAAAAAAATAGCAAGAATAAAGTTCATGGCCCGGTTTCCGTCCCGCACGGACCATTTCGAATGAAGCTATGGCACCAAAATTCTGAGTACGAAATCTGGATACTCAGACGCTGAATGGGAACGGCTCTGACGTGCAGAGTTCAATCTGTGTGCCGGTGTGCAATGTGACGCAGCGCGGACGGGGGCTGCTACAGAGGGATAAGCCAAGGGGAACGGTTCATTTGGGGCTGTTTGAAGAGTATCAAAAGGACAGTGGGAGGAAAAACCTGAAGGGAGTCAGATATCGGGGCTTGCATAAGAGAACGGTACCAGTCACTTTCACACTGGCATCGGGTCGGTAACCGGTGACTCAGGTATTGCCATCGGTATCTGGACTGAAGACTTGTCTATCATACCTTCAATTGACAATATACGATCTGATTATAGCATCGATCGCTTGCTCAAATGTTTCCCAGTAGCATCAGACATAGAATTAAAATAAGTTGATAGCAGGTATTTGGTTATAAAGAAAAGTAGTGGATACTTTTGGTGGATAAAATGCTTAACATGATAAACGCACTTGTGATTATAATGTATATGCTAATATTAGCAAACAACACAAATCCCCGCACAGAGAATAGCTGCTTGTTACCATATTTATTGATTTTGTAGCCGCAGTAGTAGTTGCTTTTGTCATTATTATTATTAAATTGGCCTGCCTCAGATGTTTTTCTACAATACTGCTGAACCAGGTTTTGTGTCCCGTCAATGTCTCGCAAAATGATTTGATCCAACAACATCATAACATCTCAGTTTATACCGGCCCACACATTGCGTGCAAGAACACTGACACACACACACACACACGCACGCACACAGACACACACACACATTATCCATCTCTTTCTGTGTGTGGGAGTATAAAGAGACACATTAGCCAGACTGTGGTTCCTTGAGGGCACTAAGAACCCCACACAGTTAAACCTCTCGCAGGAGGACATCAAACACGGCTTGCTTCTCTCTGGATTCAGCTAATAAAACTGTTAGCAGCCCTGCCAGTGAGCTACTCGCGCAGGCAGGGTTACGCCACCGAACGCATCATCACCCTCCTAAACGCATGAAGGAAATAACTCGAAATCACTCAATGTGGTCCGTTCGCAGTCAGCGGGACTATAAACCTCAGCCGAGGTAAATCTCCGAGGAGCGATCGGGTCATTTGGATTTCTGTGAGTGGGTTTGAAAGCGGAAATGTCAAACTGTTCAAATATAACACAGGCAATACGCTGGCACGGACACTCGCAACAGCTGAATTGAATATGCATGCGCAGGCATACACAAACATAAAGACGATGCCGACACCCTTCCTCCTCTACGCTCACACGCCGACATGTGAACGAAAACTAAAACATTTTCGCCAGGCGAGCAGCAGCTGGGGAAGTGCTGTGCCGGCTACCAAGTGTTGCAAAGAGATAATAATGATATATTACTTTGTAACTCTCCACTGGTGGGATTGATGGCGATGACTAATGGCATCTAATGATGATGACAGTGATGAAGAAGGAAGCGGATGACGGGCCATAAAGATGACTGATGAAGCACGCTGAAACGCGGGCCCGCTGAGAGAAGATATTGTGCTTCATGACGGAGCGTGTTGTTGTCTTTGCTGCAATTTGTAGCGAGGAGCAACAACAGCCATATTTCTAATGCGGCAATTAGCATTTCAGAGAAACCCCCGGGACTGAGAAACAGCCTCAAAGCGGACTGAACATCTTGCTTGGTTTTCTTTTCTCATCAACAGCATTCTGGAGCTGAGCCAACAAAACAATGGCACTTCAAATGACTGGCACCGGGTTAACTTTGTCAGAAACCAATTTTGCAGATCAGCCAGTTATAATTCAGTCAGTGACCACACAGATCCGTGTGACGTCCTTCAGCTGCCGCTAAATCAAGCTGCCAAACGAAACAAAGACTTTCATGGTAAGTGTGATATCCACCGTTGAAGACAATCAACCATTGATCTTAAAAAAAAAAGATTAATGGCATTACAGTGAGTCACAACTGGCTGAATCACTTTGCGTGTGATAAAGGCCTTACAAAAGGGGTAGTTTAATTAGGAATGGAGTATCTTTGAAATATTTAATAGGCAATATCAATTTCTTCGCCGAAATGAATTCATAACACCGTGTGAGCCCGAGAAATGCACATTAGCTCTGGAAATTGCTTGTTTGAATTGCTAAGCTAAAGAACATTCAAATCCCAACATCAAGGCACGAGCACTTTCTCTCATAAGCACATGCGGTTTTTGTTGTGTGGGCCCCCCCATCAGTGAGCAAACAGTAACTCAGAATGAAATAAGCTACCTCATGCTACCAATCACGCATCCTATTGGACCTACTTGTCAAATAAAAGTACCTTTCCCGACAGGTCATAACAATGATGTTAAAGTTATGAAATATGAACACTATGATGGGACTTCTGCACAATGTCGCTGAGCACCTCAGCAACCAACCAACAGGCTGTTCATTAAAATCCCTGAGGCTGACGCCGGTGGCTCTGCGGGGCTCTAATTGGGCACAGGAAACGTTACCACGCTAAAGACATTCTAATTAGTGCGACGCACAATGCAGAGCTAAGGCCGATGGGAATGTCGTTAGGTCTGAGGGGTCATCGGTCATTCAAAAGAAATGTGGAATGACCCGATGTTGGTGCTAGACGATGATTACAGTTCATCCTGTAAGGAGCATGAATGCGATCGATCAGATGGTCCATTTCAGTCTGGACCACAGAGGTGACCCAGAGTGGCTGTGCTTTAAAGTTAACTTTGCCCTGCGAAACATTTCACAGGCCTAAATCACGCTTGTCCCCGTGCAAAAAGAAAAAACACAGACAACGTTGAACCGCGGGGGCTCATTATTCTCCCTTTATCTGAGACTGCACTTTTCAAGACTCCATTCAGTGCTTAAAGAAAAAGGAATTAATGCGCTCATTTAGCAGCCTACCTTCCTCTGGTACAGCTCCTCTGGCGTGGTGGACCTCAAGCTGACCAGGCGGTAGTTCTTGATGACGGTGCGGGGGCGCTTGCGCGGCGGGGCGAAGCGCTCCATCTCCGTCACGTAGTACAGGCCCTGCTTGATGTAGCCGAAGTAGCGGGCTTTGGCCGAGGACTCCTCGTCGGAGTCAGAGTCCCCGCCGTCGTCCCCCTCCTCGTCCTCGCCGCTCAGGTTGCTCTCCAGGCGGCCACGCTTCTGGGCCAGCTTCACCTCGCACTGCGCGGGAAAATAAAAGCGTTAGGAACGGGAGGGGAAGTTGTCCGGTTGTCTCTGTACATAAAAATAGATCTGTGTTAATGGCCGAAATCATAAAGCGAGGGCTGCAAAACCAAAGGAGGCCCATTTTGCCGATAATTGAGACGGAGGCAGATTTAAAGGCCTCGCCATGAAGGACTTTCCGGTGCCGGGAGTGGACTCCTTCTTCTTCTTCTTCTTCTTCTGCATGGAATGACATGCAGCACACTTCACATCTAGCTGTGCTTCAGCTGGGAAACGCAATTACTTTAACGCTGTCATGCCAGAGCAGCGCGCTGCCCACAACACAAAACAACACAAGGTCAAGCTGCTCGCTCAACAAGAAAAAAAGAAAAGGAAGAAAATCGAAATCAAAGCTGTCCGTAGTACTTTCTCCAACTTGTCTTGTTTTGCCTTAATCAATGAGGAGCCGAGGCTGCTCGCACAGTGCTCCACTCATACACCACTCCAGATGTGGCACACGGTACCATCCAGGACAGCTCACATTATCAGTCTGTGGAGGCAAAGCCTCCCCCCCCCCCATGCTCAAGGTCACTTTAACACACGCAGAGCTTCAGCTTTGGATACACCCCTCCCCTCTCTATGCTGAAGCAGGCTGATGAAACCTTTCCAAAATGTTGGCTGGTAAAGAAATATCTTTTTTTTCTGTCTCTTAATGCAATCAAGGCAAAAAAGAAAAAGGGGAGGGATGAAATCAAAGTGGAGGGTGATCAGGCATTATGGTCTTTGTAGTGGAATAAGGAGATAGAGAGATACATTTCATCACACACTTTGAACCAGTGCGCACACACACACACACACACACACACACACACACACACACACACACACACACACACACACGTGACGCTACAGCATTCTCAAACTCGGGTAATCCTAAAAGATCAAAATTGTATTGGTCTGAAAGAACAAATTGTCCTTTTGGGGGAATCCCATCTGCTAAAAGTACAAAGGATCAGAAACAGTGTGCTCAAAAGAACTTAATTTCACATCTCTAATAATTAAAACAAATAACTGACATCCCCAAAACAGACGGGTGACCCGTTTCAGCTCTGCACCTCCCTGATCCGAAAAAACAAATTGTGAAATTATTGAAAAAAATAAATCTGTAATAATCTTTTTAAAGCCCTGAAGATCTAAGATGTGTAAACTTCTCCCATACAGTCACGCGTGCTCTTGTAAAATGACTCGGTGTACCGGACCACACATTCCGCTGTCGTCACATCTACCTCCAGGCTGAGGAAGCCCCCGTCGTGTGCCGCGGTGACTCGGGGCGAGGGCTCGAACCATTCACAGGATTTCCCCAGCAGGTTGCGCAGCGTCCTGACGGAGGACACGGTGACGGAGCCGGAGCAACGAGCCAGAATCAACACGATGTCGCTCCACCAGTTCACATCCACCAGCGGGTAGTACTGCTCCTTATCTGGGACAGGTGAAGGAGAGAATTACATTTCACAGATGACGTTAGACCAGTCAATCCGGATCTGCATTGAAACTTTCCTGCACTCTTTTCTTCATTAACTTTTTGGAAATCGGCTTCCTTCGCGGAGACATATTTACACTTGTGGACGTATTCATGACTTGTCACGCGTTCGATGTAGACGCACGTAGGCTATTGCTTACACGAGCTGTCGCTGCTGTCACGACTGCCCCAAAACTGTCAAACAAAAAGACTGTAAAGCCACATATTAAAAAAAAGAAACCGCAAATACGTATAGATGCAACTACATAAAAACCCACAATCCTGTGCATGGAAACTGTGAAGGAGGGAGATATTCTTTGGCCTTGGCAGACGCTGCACGGTTATATGTGTAAAAGACTGTATAATTCAGAGCATAAGACATGTCGAAAGATCATTAAATTGTATCCAGCGTGCACTGCTGTGTGAGCAACAAAGTCGGTTCTATTCGGCCCTACGGGGATAAACTACCTTTTATTTTCTTCCTTCTCTCCAGCGAGGTCTTCCACTCCGGGTTGATCTCCTCAAATCCTGGCTGCGGGGAGGACCGGAAGGATGAAAGGACATAAGAGGAAAGGGAGGAGAAGAAGTAGATGGGGTGAGAAATGAATCTGCTAACCCTGTTTACACTTACAGAACACACACACACACACACACACACACACACAGTTGGTGTGTCAGCTCAGACCGAGCGACGAAGAACAACATAAACATTCTGCAAATATAACTTCTCTCTAAGCCGCCTTACTCAATGTGCGCGCAAATATCCGATCCTTCGCTCCACACACACACACACACACACACACACACACACACACACACACACACACACACACACACACACACACACACACACACACCTGTTGGTCCTGGCTCCATGCGGCCCTCTGTTTGAGGGAGGGGACGTCCCAGAGAGACAGGCGACCAGAGAAGTGGATGACAGCCAGCAGGGTGCCGTCGGGGCTCAGGCTCATGCGGAACACACCGTCCTGGACACCACAAATGGGCACAAACACACATTTTTGGGCCACATTCTTTGAGAGCGTGAGCTCTTAATTGGTTAATTGTTATTGAGGAGGACGGTGAGAAGAGAGCTGCGGTACCTTTTCATCTCCCTGCCTGGAAAACAATCTGAAGCTCGGGATCTTAAAGAAACCTCTCTTCTGATTCTAAGACACAAAGAGGGAATGTCAATAGTTAGTGTGTGTGTGTGTGTGTGTGTGTGTGTGTGTGTGTGTACACATGAAAAACTTGTGCATGAACATGCGTGTAGTCCCACCGCTCTGACGTCGTCCTCATAGCCGGTGACCTGCTTGTAGTGTGGCGAGCCTGAGAGAGCCCTCCAGGCTGTGATCCCGTAGCAGGAGGCCTTTGACGTACAGTCATCCCCCGACTCACAGCCTCCCACCAGCAGCAATCTGACAAGCGCGCACGCGCACACACACACACACACACACACACACACACACACGATAAGAACCTCTATTATTGTGCCCTTCACAAAACTATTTGCATGGCATAACAAAGACAGCGAATTAAGACGGTCCTTGCGATGTCTTTCTTCGGCCTGATTTACAGCCGAGGTATTCGTTAGTATTTAGACTCCTGATCCAGCTGGTTTAAAAAAAGTTATCCTACGAGGGTAAAACGTTTGGCTGGAATCAATAGTTTGAAAACACAAACAATACCACAATGACTACAGGGATTTGTGGATCTCTGTTTGCGGTGAAACAGGACAGATGCGACAACGGTCAGGAACCCGGGGATGAGGCGTGGATGGAGCAGTGATGTCCAGCTCAACACTGCCCCCTGGTGCAGAGAACTTAGACATTAAGTAAGGGGTGAGAGCCAAGAGTATATAAACTAACAGGATAGTCGATGCATTATTATGGCAGCTAATGACTCAAAGCCACCTTTACTGGTTACTGGGATACATACGGTCTCATTAAATCAGATGCGAGGAGACTTCTCGCATCCCTGGTGCAAATCTGCATATTCTTTTCATACATGTCGTATACCAACTCTGTGATCCTAATAATGAAAAGATCATAATGCCTAACTGCACATCTGGAAACATGAGTCAGAGTATATTTGTAATCTCATCTTTGCGCCACTTTATTTCAAACGCACTGCCTCCTTGATCCTGAACGTGTTCTATCTCCTTCATTATGCATACATCTTCGGCGGCTGAAAGTATTTTTTCATATCCTCACCTTGCCTTTTCTCTCTATCCTTTTCTTTCTGAGCCTGACCCAGTTTTCTCACAGGGATCATTAAAGTTTCATCTCATCTATCAGTTGGCAAACACTGACAGTAGCTGCCAGAATCCATTGAGCTGCCGAACCAAGCTTCACCGGCCAAACTAAATCTGGTCTGCGCAGACCGGGGGAACGTGGTGAAAAACAGTAAGGTCACGGAAGTGAGCAAGACAAAGTTAGCCGAAACCTCCCAATGCTGCGTGGTGAGGAGGGCCGACGGCCATATTCCATTCCTGTGGGTTCTGCATTAAAGTCTGTGGTTCATTTATTCCCGATTAAGCGAGATGGTCCCATTCCAAAATATAACAACTCATGCCCGTGCAGAAGGTCTAAATGCATTTCTGTTTTCTTTTGTCATCAACTGATGTTACATTTTTTATTATGTGTTCTTAATGTGTGCTTTAACTGTATAACCTTTCTGTAAACCAAACTTTATTTTATGGTCAAAAAAGGTTTTGCATAAAGTTTTAATGCAGTAAATTCTATATTTAGAATCCAAAGCATATTGTAGACATGCTGGTGTTTAGTGATGAAAGCCTTTGCAATCACATGGCTATTTTTAAATCCAAATATTTAAGATGTGCAAGGCATCATGTACCATCATCCTTATCATCCTACGGAAGTAAGCTCGAACTGTGGAGGCCACGTGAAAATGAATTCACGGAGGGCGTCAAGTGAAAGCTACGGCCGTTGATTAGGCTGCCACTGATAGATTAAGAGTTGAAATATAAATCTTTCAAAATATTTGAACTATATTCTTCGAGCACGTGTTGGATTTAACTTACCGGTGGCCAGGGTGGTAAATAGCCGAGGTGATCCCGTGAGAGTGGTGTGCAGAGAAACTGAAGCTGTGGTTCTCTTGGAAGTTCTGATTGGTTCCCACGCTGAGAGAGGGATAAGATAATCACAGGACAATGTCACCTATGATTTGATGCCGGCGCACAAACAATCAAAACATGGACACCCATGTGCAAAATGTTAATGGTACGACAAAGAAGATGACAGAGCAATTTAAATCTCAGCTGCAATTAAAATGACACATGGCAAAATGTATAATCTAATTTAAGTGGGCAATCTAAATTAGATTGGTGCTGGATGAGATGCCATGTCATTTGTGGGACGTCTCTCAGTGGGGAAAAGTGCAATGTAAACTGCACAGAGAAGAAGGGAAAAGGGAGGTGAATAACATGAATGGGGGGAGAGAAAGGGCACAAACAGTTTAACTTCCTCTGGAAGGTCAGGTGTTTATGCCTCGGTAAGTTGTGTGTGTGTCTGTGTGGGCGTGTGTGTCAGTGTGTGCGTGTGTGTGTGCTGGCGCAGCGCAAAAGAGAGCGAGAGAAAGAGGGGCTAAGAATAACAGATGACTTTCTGTCATGGCTCAGCTTTAATTCTGAAATTGTAATTTAATCTAATATAGAAAGTTTGAGTGAAAATATTGGAATGCGGCCGTATGAGGAGGAAGAGAGTGAGGAGGAGGAGTAGTGAGTGGGAAATCCTAAAAGGAGCAAATGTCTCCCAAACCTTAATTAGCTCTTCACACATGTGCACACGCAGTGACACCCTGATGGCTTCAAAAAAGCACCATTTATCTGCCTCTAATAGGAAAGCAAAAGCGTGCTTTCCTCCGATCGCAATTGCCACCAAGCACACCGTGTGCACAATGTCGCCGGATCGAGATTCAACACACACATGCAGTTTCATCCTGTGTGTTTGCGTGTCAGTGCACCGAGCCTCGCAATGACAGCAGCAATCATACTGAGTGAAATGAGAAACCTCAGAAATAATGGCGTATTAAATAATGCTTTATCAGAGGGAGGTTGTGGGGCAGTCATGAGGAAACCACACACGCTAACTCTCGCTGATTTCATGCACGCACTAAAGGGTGGAGCGAGTCCAATGGCATTAATCAAATGATTCAAAATGTGCATGGGGATTAGCAAGGAGGGAAATTGGTATGCATCCCTCCGACTAATGTGTCCATGTAGACAAGCATAGGGCATTCAATTTCACCACAAATAGGCTGCAATGTCATTTAAAAGGTTACAGTGTACAGTACATGCATTTAGATTAAATGGTAATAAAGAAACTTTGAAAAGCTACAGCTAGGGGACAAGGGGGCAGCTACAAAAGAAAGATATCGGCGTGGTACCTGCTGATCATTTGCATTTGAAAAGGTTTAAAATGGCTTAAATACTGAAAAGGTTTAAATTCTAGATGAAGCCAAATAACTGAAAACTTAAAGATGATATCAAATATGTGTCAGCTGAAGTTGAAGCGCTGTTAAAGTCAACCACAATAACAGATTAAAGGCAAAGAATGAATGACCTGAAGGGGCTCATAGTGTCAGTCGAAGAGGGAGCATCAGGGGACGTCGAAATGTCAATTGAAGACTCAGGTGATCACAGTGCAGATGTAAGAGAGAGTCAGGATTTTTTTTTCTACAAACCAGACCATTGCAATATATTTTTGTGGGGGTTCTAATCGGAAACAATGCTGGACGGAAGAAACCGTTGCAGGTTGTTTGTTCCTCTTAGGATATTGTGACTAACAGGAAGGTGCTTTTGGTGTGGTAGTCACGTGGTTTCCTTACTCACCTGACCAGGTAACTCTTGAGTCCGCCTCCGCATGTGATAACGAGCAGCTCGGCTGACCACTGGGCGCTAACCGCGTACTCCAGGAAGATCAGGCCCGCCGCGGCGCAGCTGAAATCCCCGGGGAAGCTCACCGCCTGGAGCGACACAAAGAGACAGGTTCAGCGGCAGCGGGAAAAGTACCGGCGGTGGATGGAAACGTGTAATTATCCATCAGTCTGTGGCCCCGCCACGACTAACAAGAAAGACACTACACATCAGCGGCAAGTGTTAAAGGACATGAAACAGTGAGAAAAAGATTAAGGAGGAAAATGCCGGGACAGGGGAGGCAGTGAACAAAAGATAAGAGACAGGAAGTGAACGAAAGACGGGGAGAAGGTAGAAACAAATCATACAGGCATACTTTCTGTCAGGTTTTTGTTTTTTTCCTTTTTCTCCTTGTTTCCTTCAGAGACAGCAGCAAGTCACCGGTGTGTGCACTTAACAGCAACAAACAGGGGGAACGGGGGGAGACGGGGGTGTGCAGACACACATACTGTAGATCCACAACAAAGCAGACGTGCACTAAAGGAACAAAGTTCACCCACTTGGGAGTCGGGTGGAGGGCCTGCGCTCGTTGCCTCTGACACGGTGGGTAGAGGAGCGGCAGGAGTGATGGATAGAGATAGAGGAATGACAGACGGACGCCGTTAAGGAGAAGGGGGAGAAGGCGGGGGGGGGAGGGGTAGACAAGCAAGGAATGCTCGAGGAGGCTGAGGAGCATTTGCACGCGAGCAAACCAAACATTTTAGACACGGAGGAGAGCGTGAAGGGGGAAAGGAGGGGTGGGGTCATCCGATGAGGTCACAGAGGAGGGAGCGGCGCGGTTACCGGCGGCATGACGAAGAGTTCGCCGCCCGTGAGGTCGAAGAGGCGCACGGTGCCGGTGCTGTCGGCGTAGGCCAGCAGGGCGCAGTCGTGGCTCCACGCCGCCCTCCGCCACTGCGGGTTCGGATCCTTCGGCACTGCGGCAGACAAGAAAAAAAAAAAAAAAAGACGGAAGACTTTGAAAGGTCAAACAGACACAGAACAGGAAGCCGAGGATTTAAAGCAGACGAGACGTCCCCGGCGCTCCGTGGCGTCCCGGTGATGAGCACGGATGGGAGAAGAAGGATGAAGCTAAAGCCATACAGCGACACAATGTGTCTAAGGACCTATGCAATTCATCGCTGGGACACCGAGGGCAATACGTCTCAATGATGGTCTCTCAAAAGACGCGGGCGTCCGCTCGCGGTGAGAGGACGTGGTAAAAAGGTGGGAGAGAGTAACGGATGGGCGGAGAGGATGGGGGAGGAGAACAGAGATCATAAATCCAGCTTGTATTGATGTATAGGCTACTGTTTTACCAATCTGCTGGCTCAGCAGGGCCGTGAATGTAACCATATCGCTGTGATAAAGCACACGTGTCGTACTTCCCCTCTGACGGAAGAGCTTAGGTGGTCTGGCAGGCCTCCGATTCCAGATCCGTTTCAATTATGAAGCGTCAGGCACTATGTGTGTGGAGGGGGGGGAACAGGGTGACCCTTTTTCTGTGTATTGTGCGGAGCCCATTCGAGTATTTGAGTAGAAAACCGCACAACTTTCAGCACAGACATCTGCATGGACAGAGGACAGCGTGGGACATAATAGGGCCGCACGTGCGCCGCGTCTGCTGAGCCATAAAGTTATGAAGAGGGACGTTGATATCAAATCACGCCGCTGTCGGCGTTTATTGTATTGAATTTCCTGGCTGAGCAACGCCGCCACAACCCCTGGTGGGCAATACAGCAAACGAACGGAGGCGTCGGATATTGTATGACTAGAATTTTAAATGAAGAACAAAAAGGGAGAAGTGGGAGGCGAGACAGGCATAGAGAGGGGGGAGGGGAGGAAATAATGAATACGGCACCCACTGAGAGAAATAATGGCTTCCAAAATTGGAAGGCCTAAGTATCAGACAGCACCTCGGGAAGTCGGCGATTTAACACACCTGTGAGACTCCGGGCTGAGGAGGCGCCGACACGAACATGGGGGCATTATGAGATTCAGAGGAGCCGAGCGTCTCCTCTGATCCCGTCTTTTGCTTCCTTTTTTGTATTTTTTCATTTCACTCTCACACTGCCTCTCTTCTTATCTCGGCCAAATTATAAATTGTATACATTGGGTTGTTCTATGGCTGAAAGGGCTCCATTTCCACATAGATGGGGAGGTTTTTTTGGAGCGCAGGAAGATTGGATGCTACTGTACATCACATAGTGATTGTGGGGCCCTGAATTTGGGGAGAATTCCATCCTACGACCCAACAGAAGCCCTTTATCTAAAGCCCCACGGACGCATTTATCAGAACGTTTGTGAATTATGTACGGAGGCGGGAGACAACCGCACTGTAACAAGAGCAGAGAGGGAAGGGGGAGGGATGCACAGGTAAGGATGAACCCAGCGCGCCAGGAGATGCATACGCACAAAGCGCTCGCACAAGCGAAGAAAAGCATTTAACACACGCCCATGCAAGCCCCTTCATTAAAAGAAAATGCCATTAAAAGGCGGGATCGCGGCAAAATCCATTAGGACAAATCTCCGTGAAATGAAATGAAGTAAAAGGAAAATGAAACGGAGATGGAGGCCCGGGGAGGAAGGGGGGGGGCTACTGCTATCCGGCACTGTGAGCCATTAGAACAACAACGTCACCGCGACGACGGCTAGCCGGGGAACAAGAAATATTACTCAACAAATATGGCGTGACAAAGACTGACTAGATGGTGAAAAGGGGGACACAGAGAGAGGTTCCAACGTGGCGCATCTGTTGCACATTTCCAAACCCCTTTTAATTGATATTTCTGGCAAGCCGGGGGCAGCACAACAAGCTGTTCACACAACATTTGCATAATAATATCACCGTATAAAGTTGTTATGGTTAGCATGTCAACTACAATTAACCATTGAGGAGTCACAGAGCAACACAATCCATCATTTGGAGTCCGATGAATAGAAATTCTACACACGGTGGCTCCAAAGTGGTGCATCTGTTGTTACAGGTCAATCTCCTTTTAGCTCGGTTTTGTTCTCCGCCCACACAGGAAAATATGTGGCTCTTTAGCTGCTAAACACTGTGGTCCCCAGACACGAGCTACGTACCAGCGGTGGCTGTGTGGCCTTCGGGGCTGGGCGGGTAGTGTACAGATTGGTATATCATGGCTTTTTGTAGGAAATAATGTGATTGATTAATGCAGCTTGAAGAGAAAACAAAGCTATAATGGACCAACATTTCACTGTGTGTCCCTCCTTCTGTATTATGCTTTTAACATTTCTAAACTTGTAGAAATCCAGGGCCTACCACTAAAAGCAGCAGGACATTTTAACAGCTAATTCGAACAACGGAGCCGATATATTTTGATCAACCACTACAGGAGGAGTATCATCTGTGTTTCTGATCTCAGACAAACACCCACACACACAACTGTACAGACTGCAAATTAAGTTTAAAATAAATAATGAACGTAATACGATTAATAAGAAAAAGGACGGGCAAGGTCTTACCTTGGCACTTGCCAATAACAGAGCCAAAGTCATCTCTCACAGACCTGAGGAGCAAACACAGGACAGGTGAAAAAGCCGTACATCGCACCCAAGGGTGCGACCACACGCACTCCGTCGCCATATACGACCGGTTATATGGGTAGGATGTAATCGCCACTGATCGTAGCTCAATGGATGTTGAGAGCAGACTCTTTCACAGAGCCCAGCGGACGAGGCCTTGAGCTGACTTAACACCCACTCGCACCAACAGATGCCATAAAGCAAGGCCATAAAACACGCTGTGTTTAAACAGCAGTGGAGCAAACGAAGGCGATATCAAGCTGAGGCGTGCGCGGGGAGACCTGATTGCCTTCGATTTAAACGGCGCGACCACAACACAATTTGGAGTGTGGTGAATGAGAACAATGAATAAGACACGCTCTGGGTTTTTTCGCATATCGGTATCTGCATGAACATTACTTCCGATTACACAGAGGAGTCGATGGGGAAAACAAGTCCTTTCAGCCAACGCTTCGCAGTAGTTAAATTCGCCTCTTGTCAGTCTCGGGAGAGCGCGGCGTATTCGCTGCATTGCTATTAGTTTTCTTTTCAATTCCTGCTCCGTTTAAAGTGTTACTTTGTGTCAATGGCGCAGATTGCAGAGTGAGCACATTTTCTCTGTGCAAAAGGGAAATTGGATTTGTGTCTGAAAATAATTACAACCACTCAAAATGAGCACAAGCATACCAAAGCGTGTGTATGCTTTGGTCTCTTGTTCTATACCGCGCGCACACACACACACACACACAAACAAATGAAAACATTTAGGCAGCGCTTGTGCTTTCATTTCAAGGATTTGCTAAATTGACAGATATTTTTACAATGACCGATTCATTTTTTCATTAATTAGTTACAGGCTGAGAATGCAGCTCTTTCAAAAAAATGATGCTCTCTATTACTCAATACACACAAAACGCCTCAAATAGCTAACAGCAAAAAGAATTCAATAATTACCTAATCTCCACACACTGGTCCTGAACAACAGCCAACAGTTTGCCGTTGCTGTGGAGAGAAGAAGAGAAAGACAGAAAAAGGAGAGAGAAGATATTGATATTTGATATTTTGAAATGAAGACCATCTAGAGTGATTTAGGAAAATACGAGTGTGTGATGGCGGGCCGGTTTGGATGGGAGATTAGGTGTGGAATAAGACGTTGGATGGCTTAAATCGAGGAGAAACAAGTATTATCGCGAGCGTTAACCACAGCGGAGATACTTTCAGGGGGAATTAAATGAGAGATGAACATTCAAGGGGATACAGAAACGAAAGGGATCAAGGATCAAGCACATCAAACTAATGGACATTGGCGGCCTCATTTGGCTGCGCTTAACGCCGTCTTACAGTGGGATCGATAGCCAATTAAAAAACAGTCTTTCTATTTGGTTTGTTTGCTGTAATGAGTACAATTAAATGACTGGTTGAGGGGGGAAGCCTGCGGGAGGAAGGCTTAGTGCATGTTGGCAACAAAGCAGCTTGCATTCAGGTATTTGAATCAAAGTGTGCGTGCGTTTGTGTGTGCGCGCCACCTTGCTAGCACCAGCTGCCAGTTGATCTGCTTGTTGGCCAGGCGGAGAAGACCGAGCGGCACAGACGAGCTGGAGGGGCTGAGGTTCACAAAATCCAACAAACACGTTGATCAGTAAATGATAAGTAAAATATCCATGTTAATCAACACAAGTATGAACGGGAGCTGAATTTCATTTCATTAGTTTAAATTCATTGAAATTAAATTTAGTTTCAAGAAATGATTTAATACAATCAAGCTTAAAGGAAAATCCTTTAAATTAAACTACCTTAATTTAGTTACACTAAACATTTGATTAAATTAGATAAGAATGTAATGTATATCAAATTATGTTAGATTAGGAATAATTAGTTAATAATTAAATTAGGTTGCATGAAAAATCAATATAAATTGCATTACATTAAAGGAAAATTATACTCCGTTACAATCAAATCAGTCAAACGTTTGTCACACAATGGGAGGGCAATCAGTCAGATTATTGAGGTGCTAGCTAACAACCTAAGGAGACGATAAGCAGGTCTTGATGCTGCAGCATTACAGAATCTACAGCGGGCCACATCTAGTCATTTGCTAACAGGATGGGCAATAAGAGCAGGGTGAGATAAGTATACATCTTCAATATAGGATAGTGCGTCTATAAAAACAAAGTTATTTCGAGAATTAGAAGTGTTGTCCTACTAGTCTCAGTTGCAAATGATTATGTACAAACTTTCCTTTTAATCTGAGTTAGCAAACAATTGAAAGCCAGAATGGGAATAATCAAGGCCATCATATGATGTAACATGTCATACATCATACACAATTATCTAATTCAAATACCACTTAAAAAACAATGAAAGTTGTTGTTATTAAGGCCAAAAAAACAACAAAAATGCTTTTGGAGAAAGGTTTCCTGTCATATTCATGCTGTACAAAGCAATTATGCCCAAAGCACAATAATTACTGTGTACATTTTTTTTATCTAATATATTTTGATTTTTTTCAAAATCTTTTTCAACCTAATATATCCAGACTTTTTTTAAATACGTTTTTTGACTTAAGATATTTTACCTTATAAAAAAAATATTTTTCAACCTAATTATAGCATTTTTTGACCTAACATATTTCAACATTCTTTTCACCAAAACATGTTTTGGCATAATTGTTTTGGGACTGTGCATGTCAGGGACTCCCGGCACACTATATAGTGATGAACTTACCTGTACCACAAGTAGTGCAGGATTAAGCGGAATGGCCCTGTAGGAAATATATCATATTTAGTAGAAAAATCACAAAGATACTATAAGCTAATTAATTTATCCAGTATAGGCCATACCCCCTCACATCCTAAATAAAGGTCAGGACGTGCCGTTAAGGACAAATAGGACCTGTAAATAAGCCTATTTACCTTGATCTAGTGCCCCCTTTCGGCATACTGGGTATCACAACTAACGTTGGGGTAGACTACAAGTGAACTTACCTGTCACTGCTTTTGCAATAAGTGACGTGTTGCGCTCCTTGTTACCTCGCAACTGCAAACGATAGAAAGTGACATGTTAGCTTAGTTGCGTCGGTGTCTTCGGGTTGACTTTGATGAAAGTATGACAGTTAATGTTAGCTAGTCCATTTAGCTTTCTATATTAAGCAAGTTATGAGGTCCTCACAGATGAAAACAGACGTTAACTTGTATTATAATCAGAAATCATGCTACACCGTATGACAGTGTTAAATAGAGATTCATATGGAAATGTGGCTCTGGTTGTATGCTACGTGGCTTTGAGCGGCACAGTTTTTTGGAGGCCGTTTTTCCAAATAAATTCTCAAGAAAGACCTACACACTGAATTGAAAATGTTTAAAATGGAAGTTTCACAGACCTGAGTGTCGGTCTCTGGCGGCCATTCGGTAATGACGAGTAAATCGTATAAAATGTTCTCATCTTCGCCTTCAATCAGACTTTCTTCAGCCATGTTTACTTGAACAGGCTGTCAAGAACTCTACGGCGAGTATCACTGGACAAAATACACCAGGAACCCGCGTCTGGAGACAAAACCCTGAAGATAGGCTTTTTCGTGGCTTAATATCTACTTACATATTATGATATTAACGTAAACATATGCTTATGTAGCTCAACTCAGCAGTAAAATGGATAGTAAAATATTTAACCTATTTTAGGAATTACTTTACCAACCGGAACCAATGTCATAAGGCTGCTCTGCTGGCGGGCTATCCCAGTTACACTACCCACTTACACGTCACATCCGGTAAAACTGCATTCGCAGCAGCAATAATGGCAGCGTTCTCTGGTAAGAATATAGCTTTATCAACTTCACGTTGACGTCGCAATCGTATTTTACGTAATCTCTAAACTAGTTTTAAAAAAGCTACGTGCTCACTGAATAATATATATTTTGTCCAACAGAAATGGGGGTTATGCCCGAAATCGCGCAGGCTGTGGAAGAGCTGGGCTGGCTGTAAGTCGAGTGGCTTTCTGTAATTACTTTAAAAATACTATCCATATCGCCATATGACGTTATGTCCATATTGTTGTCACCAGTTACAGTTGACAACTAACTTATGTGTTTCAACCATTGGATTTCAGGCTACCTACTGACATCCAGGCCGAGTCCATTCCCCTTATTCTTGGTGGAGGAGATGTACTTATGGTATATTTACTTCTTTGCTTCTGCTTGTCAAAAGAATGTTTGTACGCAGCAGGTTTGACATATATTTTACTCTTCTTTTTTTTCAGGCAGCTGAAACTGGGAGCGGTAAAACCGGCGTAAGTACCTGACATCTACTCAGTTTTAAAGAACTACTGTACCTCCGCAGTTTGCATCAACAACATCAGTCCGAATTACGTAATAAAGTGTGCAATCCTTGTCATCCTCAGGCCTTCACTATCCCTGTGATCCAGATTGTGTATGAGACCCTGAAGGATGAGCAAGAGGGCAAGAGGGG